>NW_028277165.1:7581250-7907500 GCF_051122295.1 Plectrocnemia conspersa
AACCATAAATTAATCCGCCATAAAACTAGCAAAACTATTGTTTTTTATCTACGCGGTTTTGATGACGATACAACGCTAAAATTTTCTTTCCTTGATATTTATTGTTGGCTTGACATGTGGTTAAATTCCTTATGTCATAAAATATGAACAAAGAAAGAGAAAGCTCATAGTGACAAAATTCGTCCTCGTTCGTTACAATAATTACGTGATCATACGTGATGCAAAAACGTTAATTTTTTCAAGGAAAAAATACTTTCTTAATTAAAGAGAGGAGGAGGACCAAAACGAAACAAAACATTTAAAAATTATATTAATTTTAATAATAATGTTTTTTAATAAAATTATAAAAATTGACACAGCTGTCAAAAAAAATAATTTGGTCAAACCTGAACGAAATAATTAAATCTAAATAAAAACTTTCGTCTTATTACATTTAAGTGAAAAAGGTCTATAAAACATATATTGTGAAAGTATTTATTGTATATATATATATATATATATATATATATATATATATATATATATATATATATATATATATATATATATATATATATATATATATATATATATATATATATATATATATATATATATATATATATATATATATATATATATATATATATATATATATATATATATATATATATATATATATATATATATATATATATATATATATATATATATATATATATATATATATATATATATATATATATATATATATATATATATATATATATATATATATATATATATATATATATATATATATATATATATATATATATATATATATATATATATATATATATATATATATATATATATATATATATATATATATATATATATATATATATATATATATATATATATATATATATATATATATATATATATATATATATATATATATATATATATATATATATATATATATATATATATATATATATATATATATATATATATATATATATATATATATATATATATATATATATATATATATATATATATATATATATATATATATATATATATATATATATATATATATATATATATATATATATAATTTTCAATTATTTATTTAAAGCCTAAATTACATACTGAACAATTCTTTACAAAGCTATACTTTCCAAATATAGTTTAAAATCACAGTAGTGACTTATAATTACGCAAATTTTAAAAGGCTTCTGAATGTTTTTAATTGTATAGTAGAAAATACAATTATTTTTATTTTTTAAGGTTTATAAATAATAACCTATTATTACACATTGATCGCTTCTGGTTTGCTACACTCTTGCTAAATAAATAAAAATTATAAGTTTAAGTATTTCAGTAAATTTAACTATAGATTTAATTAAATTTTAACGATAGACAAACCTTAAATTTTATCGGTTATGACTTTAATATAAAAAATACTGTATATTGATTTTTAAGCTAATTCGACTCTAGTTTAAAAAAATGTATACGAATCACAAAAAATTGAAATATGAATAACTGTAATTATTTTTCGGCGTAATTATTGTCGAAATAGGCAACAAACTGCGCACGATTAGAATAGGGCAATTATACATGTGTAACATTCGCGAATGACAATTAAAATTTTGGAAAAAATTACCAAATATTCATATTGTGTGTCGAGGCTTTTTCTCACGACATTGCATACATATACAACAGATGTGGACCGGATATTTTTTTTGTTACATACGAATTATTTAGAAACACATATACCTAATTCACATATGTTTTCATCTCAGCGTTGGTCATGCTAAAATTTGAGGTCATTATTTAATGATTATTTAAATGCAATGGATCATCTTGTTTTCGATTAAATATATTAAAAGCTTGAAAATATAAATTTTAAACTATATGCATTATTATTACAACAACAATAAATTAATTCAGTTATTATATGCTCTGATGGGATAATTATAGAAAAAATGCTGTGTTGATTTTTCCAATGTAACAATATTGATCCTTTGAATCCAATTAGTAGCCTTCGCTCGTTCATGAGTTATTCAGGGACGTGATTCGATAATGTCGCCAGGGATAAATTCAAAATTCTGCGCAATTAAAGCGAGATTAAGTATTTATTATACTGGTAAAAAATAATTTTAGAAAAAATTCGACTTGAAAAATTTCACACTCGGCAAATTTTAAATTTGATCTGCGGTTACGCAATTTAGAATTACGCGCATCGAAAGCCTAAATATTTTAATTTTTTGGGGTTATGTTTAATAAACGACAGATTTTAACTGAAAAAAAAATTGCGGAATTGGAATTAAATTAAGAGAACAAGTTAAAATATGTTTTATTACTATTTTTCAATTAAAAAAAGCATTTAAAATTAATTTTGATATTAATAAAAATGAATTTATAGACAAACTTTTAATTTAAATTGAATCTGCATTTAAATAATTCATTCAACACACAAAGATCGAACAAAAAAAATGTAAAAAATTAGCATCGCTACCAAATCACTATTGCTGAAAAATATGGTATCTCATACAATTCATGCAAAACTATTTTGATTCATATTTTAGGTATAAAACGAGTATCATTACAATATATTCATAAAAAATCACTAACGATATTGAAAAATATGTCTAATTTACTCAATGAAAAGCCATAAGCCATGGAAAGCCATAAGCAAAAAAAGCACGTAATATTCCATTGAAAGCCAAGACTATCCTTATTTTTTTCGAATTTTAATTATTCGACACTGCCGCCCGATACTGACACCTGCATTATATAATCCTATATTTTTACAAGTATGTACTAAAAATATACTGTAATGTGTAATCCTAATAAATACATACAGATTGGCCATATAAATAATAAATTAAAAAATAATCACATTATTAAATTATATATACAAATAATTTAAAACAAATTATTTAAATAAATATTTTGAAATATTTTTGATTATATAAACTATGCTTAAAATAAATCACGAATATATTATGTATATTTTATGGCATAAAAGTATAAGATGTAGTCATATTTATTCTAATATATGTAACTTGTAAGGTCATAATAACGAGATTATGAATATATAAATGGAAAAGCGTTGTTCTTTTATAACATACACATACACACTTATAGTAAATCGTAGTGTTGATTATATATTTTATGTTTATGTATATAAAAGTATCTAAGAGAGTTATGTTTTTATCGCAGCGGGAAACTCAATTTCCTCGAATGAAAAATTATCGGACGCATGTGATGAAATGCGATATACTACATATTATAATACGAGTTTAATCAGAGTTTTAGCAAATTATACTGCTGGAAATAAACATTATTACTTTATTATGTCCAAATGCATAATTGTTTCACGAATAACTCGCTTACGAAAGCAAACTAGACCGATGGGTTACGAAATTCTTTGATCTTACTATTTGTTCGCGTGTCCAATCTAGGCTTTTTTTAGCTTGTGTAGGTTCTTGTCACGATTTAATACACAACTTATTATTTGATTATTAGTAAAATGATAAAGTATAGATTAATATATACAATTTTATATAATAAATAAATATAATATTTATTTTTCCAATTTGAACCGATATTTATTTTTAATAAATTAAGACAATCGTGATCTAACAGGTAACTTAAATGCGTCACGATGATGAAAATAATACATATTGTATCTCCTTGTAGCTGATATTAAATAAATTGATATGAAATGGCAGCGTATTAAGGAGCTGGATGACGACAGCCATAAGCGAACCGACTAAGAAAAGGATGCGATTGTGACTCTTAAAGAATTCGTAAAACCCAAGACCATAATTATTTGAGCATAGTTTGCCTGTTGACAGAACCTTTTGGTTGTTTGAAGAAATGCTTAAGCACACAACTTTCTGCGAGAACTAAATAATTTATATTACATCGCTTCTAACATAAAATCGCTATGATATATGTACGGATAATAACTAAAACCCTTTATATAAAGGTATTTCAAGGACATTTTCTAAACTTTTAATTAAAAGGAGCTATTTAATTTTCTGTTTATTTTTTTCTGTTTATCATCTATATAATATGTATGTTTAGTTGAAAATAATATTAGTGTAAAAATTAGCTATATTAAGCTAAATAAATTAATGAAATAAATGAATATTCCAAATAACATATCCCAAATTAAGAATTATGCAAACTAAAGTGTTAGAGCATGATTTCCCAAACTATATTCCGCGGAACACTGATGTTCCGCGGATCCAAAATATGTGTTCCTTGGAGCCTAAATAGATATTTCACAAAAAATTGGAGTAAATTAAAAAGATTGAACATATTCTACTTCATAATGAAAGGCGAGCGACGGTTAAACTTAGTTGAGATTTATGACGTCAAGAGAAGGCGAAGATTTTAGTACCTAGAAGATGGGTACAGCAAAATAAGCTAAGTGCTCCGCCAAAATTTTCGGATTTGCCAAGTGTTCCGTCGATGAAAAAGTTTGGGAAACCCTGTATTAGAGGGTACAAATAGCTGACGGATAGTCAAAGTAAAACGAATTTTCCATAACAAAGACAAACATTTTAAAAGATTTTTCTCAGACGTCGTTTACGTGTAGAGAGAATCTTCACTAGACCTACACAAACCTTTACTTTTCAAAAGTAATTTTTACATCTTTAACCGAGTTAGTTTCTTTAACCGAGCGGATCTCAATGGAAACGTTTCACTGAGATCGGTGGGAAAATTCTGATTGGTAATGAGATCAGAAAAATGCAAGAATAAAGAAAAAAAGTTCGCATTAGATCACTTTTAGTTAACGTGAAAGGAAGAGGGCTTAGGTTGAGCCCTTGAAGAACTCCCAAAGGGGTGAAACATTATTTTTACCATAGGCAGGCTTGCCGAGAGGGGGGGAGAGGGGACAAATTCCCGGTTTACAGCGTTTACTTATAGTTCCGCATAAAGATATTTTGTCACTGTTTTAGTCAAAGAAAAAATAAAATCTGCTGAAAGTGATTAAGAACGTAACTATGGATAATTATTTTGAATAATTTAGCATTGAAATGACAATAAGAATGACATGTCCAAATGTCACGTCGCTATTTTTCATCATTTGGGAGGAGTTTTTGCGACAGACAAACATACACCTGTATTTTCTGTTTCATAGTATAGAAAATATAAATTTACATATATTTCAGGCTTTTTGGGCATTAAATCTGATTTGCATTTTCACGCTTCTGAAAATATAGCGTGGTGGATTCTGAGAAAAGGTGGTTTCGTCAATATCCAAAAATAATTACCTATTAAGCAACGTCGTCGTTTTATACAAATGAGCTTTGTTTATTTCTACGTTTCCGAGTGCTTTTTCGTTGGCTGTGAATTTTTAATATATTATTATTTAATACAGGGTGATGCAAATTCGCTTTACGCATTTGGACGACGCAATGGAGTTTTTTTATCAGACTGAAAGGGGTGAAGTTCACGCAATGAGTATAAAGTGTCTATCTATATTATTAAAATAAAATAAAAATACTGCAAATTTCAGTTTCTATTGAACAAATCGTTGACGATGAATGTTCAGAAACGTGTCTTTGAATATAAACAATTATTTTATAAATATAAAAATATTTTTTATACTTTAATTCAATTAGTAGAGTTTACAAATAAGCTACTTATTATAATTGTATATAGATTTTATATTATTATATTTGTAAGAAAAAACAGAAAATATAATATTAATATTAGATCTATCCATTAATTTATTTTATAAATAAACTATACAATTATTGAAGTTAAAAAAATATGGAGTTGTATTTATTAATTAATTATTGCGTAATGGCTTGACGTTAGCAAAAAGTTAATGAGCTTTTTTATTTGCTTTTTCAAATCGAGTCGTAGAAATTGTGTTACAAAACATATAATTAGTAAATGTTTGTAAACTTAAACAGCTTTTTAACTATTTATATATATAAATTCATAGATAATAAGCTGTTTAATTATACATAAATTTACTATGTATATGTTTTGTAACACAATTACTACGATTCAATTTAAAAAATCAAATAAAAAAGCTCATTAACTTTTCGCTAACGTCAAGCCGTTACGCAACGACACTTACGCTTTCCTTTAAATAACCATTATTTATCCGCAAACAACGCAAAACACATATTATATTATTACACGCAGAAAATACAAAAGGAAGAATGGTAGAAAGAACACAACACGAAACAATGACAAAAATATAAACTTTCATTTAATCAGCCGAGTGAAACAGATAGGTACATACATATGTGATGAAATTGTTATACGCGAGACGCGTTGCGTTTATGTTCTCCATTGATTTCGATTACGTTTTATATTGTTCGAACCGTATTATTTCACGTGAATTTTTTTACTAAGATGTAATCATGCAATAACATCTGGTGTTTTATTATCGATATCGTAAATTTCCTTTAAAATTGTTTTTGAGTGAGGTAGAATTATATGCAGTTTACATTAATAAACACAACTATGTAAAAAATGTAACACAACTATTATGGTAACTAAAATGAAGAGGAAACTCGCGTTAAAATCTATGACCAAAAATGATCATTCAGCAATAAAGATAAACTAGACAATAGAGGGACCACACAAAGCCCTCGTTACGACTAGAAAAAACAATAGTTTCTCATAAATAACACGCGAAGATTCTCCATGTGCATTTAATGAATATTTTTTGTTACGAAATGATCACGGAAAACAATATATCACCAAAAGACAAAAAGCACCGTAAGACTACAACATTCCCGTTGCACAATTAAGCCTCGAAGATGTCCATAAAGTAAATGTCACTTTCTAAGTGTATATGTAATACATGTTTCGTTGTTCTAAGAAGCGAGTGTAAATATTGGCTAGATGATCGCTGAATGTTTGTGATTGATCAACAAGCTTTGCAGCCCTGAATACATACGGCTGGTCTCTAATGAGACACCTGCAGACACTCGAAAGAGCAGATTCAGCCCGCCCGCGGGCAATGGACGCTCACATCCTGAGAGGAATTCCACTATAAGAAAGGGATCAACTTCCGCTAAACTGTCACTGTCATACCAATCAGAACTTTAAGGATCTTCTACTGACTTCATCCCTCCGCCAGCTTCTCCACCACCACTCGCTAATAACGATCTTGGCAATCATTGTAATATCAATTTCTCACTAGTTTTCACCTGTGTCTAACTGGCTGCACACCCCAAATAATTAGAATCCCGTCAAATCGAATAAATAAGATAAAACGTAACTATTATTTTATACAATGATTAAATACGATATTTCAGAGATTAAAAAGAGATGTGAGACAAATATGTTTTATCTTAAAATGATTTTCTCTATCAGTGTATAGAAACATAAAATAAGTTTCTCTTAAAATATGGTTATTAAACGAACAGTACGTCGTTAGTTTAAGGAGTTTCTTGCAATTTTTTCTTAAAAATGAGCAACGTGGTTACTCTATGATGAGCTGAAAGCTGTGATAAATTGGATATATCTTAAAATAGCTTCAAGGTTTAGTGTTACTATTTCAAAAATATTAAACTCATTGAAATTAATTGGCAAAGTAAAGAAATTGGATAGATGGGTGCCGCATGAATTGAAGAATGTATAGGCATAAAACTGAATCATTGTTACTTTTGAAAAAAAATGTGTTCGTTTCGATAATCGCAAGCGTTATTCATAATGCTTAGGTTAGTATCAAGTGCCAAAACATAATCCGAAACCCAATAAGTACTAAGAAACACATGTATAATTTATTAAATCTCCATGAAATTTATTCAATCGATTACAATGTATGTCTACTGCAACCTATTGGACAAAATTATAATAACACTTGTGATTAAGCAGACGAAATTAAAAGATTCTCTAGCAAGACAAAGCTTGACCAAACGCCAAAAAAACAGCAGGAGCTTGACTATAAAACTATCATCAACACTATGACCATTCTCTAACTTATACTATTAGTCATTAGACTAATTCTATGCAAAGAAAAATATTCGCTGCCGATATAAAGAAACTAGAGTTAAGATACCTAAGGCGTATAATTTGATTAATTATACTGCACCTTGTTTGAGATATAATAAACCAAACTTTCGATTTAAAATTAGACATTTCATATTTAATGATCTAATGAAAAAAGATTAATAGCTGTACAAAAATAAACATAATGGCAAAGGAATAGGAAAGCCTTTCAATTTATTTTTTATAATAAGGCAAATTTATATCTATAACTATAATAATTTATTATGAAAACATTTTAGCAATATACACGCAAATATTTGTAGTTATGATTAAAAAATATGTCAGTAAAAATAGCTTGTTAATATGCTATAAATATTATGTATACTTCCTTATAAAACACATTAATTATAAGTTATTAAAAATATTTAATTTATATGAATTAAAGTAAACCACAGAGTTGTTCTTTCTATATTTATTTACAATTATGGATTTAGTCAATTTAAGTCCAAGACCATAGAACACTTACTTTTTATTAGCTTTCGTTATATGTATTCTCTACTATCTTAAATGGTAGTGATTCATCAGTACTATGTTATGAAGTTAAACTATTTTTTATCTAGGAGAAACCACCTCGTAAATCTCTAGTCTAACGTTGAACTATTTATTATCTAGGAGAAACCGCCAGTGCCAAAAAGTGCATCATACATCAATGTGATATAACGACTGGCCAGCCACGGATGACTGCCATCCGTGGCATCTCCGTGCATCGGTCACGCCATTATTCCATAATGAACCGAAAGGAAAAGCTGATTAATTCCACTCGGAGAGAAAACACTACGTAGGTAGCACTCAGTTTTCTATTTGTTATAATGTCTAATGTGGACGCGCAAAGTTATTAGATTGGAATAATCGTGCCATTTGTGCATGAAATGTGGAAATTTCGTAGATGCTGTCCATGGATGGAAACCTTTTCATGTGTGCACACATTTCAGTGGAAAATGTCTGAGAGATTGAGTGCAGGAATGCGATTTATGGCAGCTAGACACGCGTGGATATGTTAATTTATGGAAAAAGATCTAATAATCCAGTGCGAGTGTTAATGTGTTAATGAAATCAATTATATCGTTATAAATGCTATAAATTTTATAGTATCGTAGAAACGTGATCAATTGATACATAGAGGTACAAAAGTAACGGTTTTTTGTTAGCAGTTATATTGAGCTTGGAGGAAAAATATTTTTTTAACTCCTCTATAGAAAATGGGTAATGAACTTGAATTTATATGAATATGTATACATACATAATAATTATATCGTGAAATAGCCAAAGTTCATCATATATTTGCTACGAAAAGTAAAAATGAATGTTTCAGTTATATTATATTAATCTAATTAACCCAGTAAAATGGAAATAATAAATTTCAAAATCATCGGATTAGTACTACCCTTTGGTATTAAATACACAATTTATTAACCCCGCGATTATAAGAAAATCTGAAAATATTCTGTGTTTTACAATGCTTAGTTCAGTGCTAATAAATAAATAGTTTTATTTATAATTAGTAAATTATTTTAAATTAGCAACTAATTCGCTACAAGTTTACAACATTAATTCACTTTTTTTACATAAAAAAACAGATATCTAATAAAATTAGAACTTCTATTAAAAAAAGACAACACAAAGTAATTTCTGAAACATCCATGGTAGTTTTTTTACCCTTTAAAATTTCGTTCAATTACCAAAATTTAATAGCACTCACCTCATAGAGGTTTAAAATCTATATTACCGTTAAAAGCTGGCAATGATTCAATTAGATATATTTTTAGCCATCGGTTGTCAGATTTTTATATATTTTCAACCCCTAATAATTTAAAAAATATAAAACAATTACCCTAATAACACTAATTATCTATTGTATATAAATGTTTCATGGCATACTTTGCGTTTTCTTGTATTTTAATTATGAATATTATTACTTAAAAAATTAAATTAAGTATTCATTTTATTTTTAAATGAATTAATAGTTCTATATTACATCTACATTATTTAATATTAATTATAAAAATAAATAAATAATATTTTTTTATTTTTCTTTGATACATATTTTCTACTTAAAACATTAAAAATACTACTAATGCTATTAAGTACTAATAATACAATCAGTGTTTTTAAAAAAATTATTATTTTGCAATTGATTTATAATAAACTATATACTTGTTATTAATTTAACTAAGTCAAGTATCATTTATTAATAAAAAAAATAGTAAGAAAGATATGTATTTAAAATAATATATCTGACTTTCTCAAGACAATGTAAGAATTTGAATTATTGTGCTCCTTAAATAACATAATGCACAAAATAATAATTGATCCAGTAAAATTTTATACAAAACAATTTAAATTATAAGATCATTTAACCAATTTGCACAAATGAAAATAAATACCAGCTCGAAAGTGAAGCCTTTAAATGAAAGAGATGTAACAATTGCATTATTATTTTTAGCAAAAAAAAAAAAATTCTACACATTAACGGTCGCCGAAAGTAGCTATATGAAAGTTTACTTTTAAGGCGACGCAATTGGCCCGTCAACATCCTCATCTGCGATTCATCAGAGCTGTCTCAAACCAGCAATATGTATAGATGTAACAGTTGGTCCCAAATGGATAGAGGAGCAGGCGCAGAGGGACAGAAAAACACTGCATATATTAATAAATCACATCAGCGAATATTCAGGATAGATCATAGTTGACAATAATTCAACTCGACACTCCAACGAAGATTTCCCAGACTTCTAAGGGCAACTATTTTGAATTTACCACCTGATAGCAACAACTAGATTTCCATTTATATCTAGTATTAAATATATACTTATATAAATAAACTGTTTTTTAAAGTAGTTTTTCCGGCATCTATGTCCTTAAAAGCCTAAAACAAATTATAAAATAAGTTGAATACTAATGTTTTAATATATAGAATGGACTTAGCTTTACAGTGAATGTGTATTTTTCAGTAAACTTTAATTTATTTCATTAATTGTTTCAGTGTAATTATTTTTAAATACATTCTTACAAACAGATATTTATTTCTACTAGCGAAAATATAATTTACTTAAATCATATGTTGCTATAAAATGTCTAATAAATTCAAATTTCTGCTCAAACCCAAACATAACTTAAGCTAATAAGCATAATAAAAGTTCAAAAACTTTCATTGCTACTAATCTAATAAAAATTCTCCAACTTTTATTTAGTTAATTCGTTTATGTTACGTTTGAGCTTCAACAGAATATCAAAGTCTTGATATTATATTTTCTGAGATAATTCAATAATTAATAAATATATAGGTACTATGATAAATATTATGCTCCCATTGATTTCGTTACAGAAATGGGTCAAGCTCCATGCCCAACAAATTAACAAGTATGATAGAGTGTCTCTCTCTCTGGAATTTTTTTCACCTAGAAATAAAAACATTTTTTCCAGCTTGAGTCAATATTTTGACATGTCACTTCTTGTTCTAATCGAAGCGTTAAACGTGCAAAATGATCACCGACGAGCAAAAATAAACAATGATGATTCGCAAAGAGACCGTTTTTGCTGTAGTGACAGACCGTGTTCATTCGTCATGGACTATTACCGCTATCTGAACACAGATAAAACGCTTTGCGGTAAACAATGTACATTTACAGATATAAAACGTATGAAAATCGCATTGGAAACGATTAATTAAGATCTCTAAAATAGGTTATAAAAACATTAGCATTTAATCCTATTTTTTTGAGGTTTACTTTGAGAGGTTTATGTATTGTTTTTTACTCACTATTAAAACTTCAAACATTCAGTTTCGGTTTGTTTTAAAATATCAAATATTTTTCTCAGATACACAACTATATTTTTAATATAAAGTAATTTAATATGAACACAATTTTTTATTACCGTTTATCGGATGATAAATGGCAATAAAATGCTGGTTCACTAAAGCCTGTCGACAGTAATTATAGATATATTTGTGAAGAGTTACAGGCGGCCCACGACTTTCGGACGTTCGACTTTCGCACAATTCGCTATTTCGCACATTTAAAAAAAAAAAATTTAATTTAATTTTTTTTTTTTAAATTAAATAAAATATAAACACGTGTGAGTAACGAAAAAACTTGTGTTGATACAAACAAAAATAAATCAAGGACTCATAAATTTCACACGATTAAAGTCAAAGATGGAAATTATTAGACGTTCTGATAGCGGTGAATCTTTTGCGTCAATCGGACGTTCGTATGATACAAACAGGTCTACGATATGTTCAATTTTGCAAAATAAAAATATAATTAAGAAATACGTTCAAAATTGCGGAAAATAAAGATATATTTCCGCAATCTTTAAAGGTATGTTTCCAAAAAAACACAGCAAAAAAAAATATGGATGAAATGGAAAGTCTTTGTCATCGTGGATCGATGACCAACATCAAAAAGATGTCCCTCTGAGTATTTAAATTATTCAAGCAAAAGCTCTTAGTATGCACAAAGATTGGAAGGATAGATTAAAAGAAGATTTTAACACGGTTTTTCAAGCAAGTAACGGTTGATTTTATAATTTTAAAATGAGGTATTCTTTTCATAATATTAAATTTACTGAAGAATTAAAGATGCTGCAAAAGAATTTATTTCCTAATTATCCAAAATTATTGAAGATGGAGAATATTTCTCAAGCCAAATATTTAATGTAGATGAGACAGGTTTATTTTGAAAAACTCTGTAACAATAAAAGATATGAATGAAGCCTTCACGCACCTTGACAATTTTTTAAATATTATGGAAGATTGTGATCCCAATGGAGAACGCATATCTCAAGTGCGTAGGGCAATCAATAAAAACATAGCAAGTTATAAAATACTATATGAAGAAAAGAAAAAGAATAGTGTAAAACAGTTAACTCTTGATAACTTTTCAAAGGAAACACCCGCAAACCCTACTTAAACGTGTCTCTTAAACATCTTATATTTACTAATAAATAAATATTTTAAAATACACACAATTTCAATTTTTTTTACTACCCTCGACTTTCGTACATTCAACATTCGCACACATTTTCAGGAACCAATTATGTGCGAAAGTCGAGGGCCGCCTGTATATCAAACAAATTATTAGATGCAAAAAGTACGGAAACTAGTCTCAATTTTTCGATACACGATGTATCATGTTTTTATGGATTTAGAAGACTTTCGTACATCTCTACGAAGCAGGAACAAAGAAGTTTAAGTGAAAAATTAAAAATATTATGTATCAAACGAGAGCAAGGTTTTTTTATATATATTTAATATAAAGTCTGTGGAACTACGCAATTTAAGCTTCTCAAAACCATACTTCATTTTGAAAATCTCGACTTCATTCGTAACTAAAGCGGATGACTAGGTAGATTGTGAGTTCGGATTGCCTTCATTGTGATCATGAACTGAAGATGATGTATCATAGACTGAGTATGAATACTTCGCGAAAGCGTCAGTGATTTCTTTATACATACATATATGTAAAAATATAGATATTAAAAAATATAAATTGTAATAATAGTTTGTTTTGTACTAGTAACCCTAATGTAATAAAAATTCTTTTATTATAACAAAAAAAAAACAATATACAATGCATTCACTATTGTATTGAAATATTAAAATTACATTTCAATTTTTATGGCATACGCTTACCGTTCAGTTCAGTTCAGACACGAGTGCATTTTTCACATTCGGTTCGCTCCAACGGTCAAGTACGTGACAGTGTTGCCATATACCGCAGTGAAACTCACCACGAACGTGTAGCAACACTTTGCCCATACACAAGACGTGCTTTATTTGACAGCAATGGACCACGCATAATCTGACAGTTAAAGTTAACTTAACTCTTACATATTTTTACACTCATACAGGATAGTTTATAAAATTTAAAAAAAAATTCAACGACTTTCTTAAAAAAAATATTTGAAAAATAACTTTGTTATATATTTTTTTAATGGATCAATATGTGTATATAATTTATTTTTTATTACTGGTTTCTTATATTTTTATTATCTTTCCAACACAGTCAATAGAGAACGCGTGAGAATGCCTTTTCGCGGTAGAATTCGGTAACGATTCGCGAAAACAATAATTAAACTTTTAACACTCTCCTGTCACGTAACGATTATGTATTCCGCGAAATTTTGGCGAATTCTAGTGAATTTGATCGCGTGTACGGTTTCGAGATTGGCACTAAATTATATGTTGAGGTGAAAAAGTTCATTTTGGATACAGTAAGTTAAGCGTTTTTTTTTAACTCAAAAATGAACTGTTGACTCATGGGAGGCTGTTCTTTCTAGGGAAATATTTTTTTCAAAACTGCGTCTTTCGCAACCCTAAAAACACGCTTAACCTTTCTGTTTAGCTCATGCGTCGGAGTTTCTGACAGCACGAATTCTTCTTAATCCATAAATAATATTCAACATTTATAAATATACTAAATATGAATATGAATTGATCGATAGCGCACATTTCCTATACATAGTTTTGTGGTTTTTGCTTGCGCAGATGATCGCAAGCAGGCCAAAGGTCTTAGCCTTTAGGGAACCGAGGACAAAGGCTGCGACTGAGGCAACATAAGCATCCCTCGAAGATCGAGAGTAATACTCTGATAAATATGTACTACGGGGGCGTGGATCCCGCTCATCCGGCCGTCTAAAGCTGGGTGCCCGCCCATTGGGTTGGACTCGTAAGTCCTAAGTACTGGTATCGGCAGTGGTGTACCCAACAGAATGCGAAATTACACTTCCTGTTCGTTCTTGGAAATGTCATAGAAATCTTCACCACGATAATAAATCTCTCAGAACATGTTTTTTGTATAAAAAGAAACTAGAGTACGCTCGGGATAAGAATTCTGGTTTATTATTGTGTGCGTGAACTGTGTGGCTCAAAACAATTTCGCTCGGAATATTTAATTTTTTTATTTTAAAAGAAAATATATGTTTATTTAACATACATACATCTGAGCTAAGTTGGAAATTTCAACGGACAATTAAAAATATATTATTATATATAATCGAAGAAACCAGACATTGATGTCATTAATTAAATATTTGCAAAATTCAAAATCTTACACTAGTCAAAAAAATAATGAAGTCTTTAGCTATTCTTCAAAAGCAAAAAGATATAAAATGGGGAAAGAAATTATTCGCAGATTCTTTAATGGTTCGACGACTCTATTAAATCATTAGAATCTATTAAATAAATTTAAAAATTATCATTGGCGCAACGATATGAATAATAACTTTTTTAAGCCTTACAGAGAATAGTGTAAAAAAACCAACAACGTACGGATTAATGGAAAAATAATTAAAATATTTTAATCCATGGGTAAGAGAACGAATAACTTACAGTGTATATTTGAAGCCTTGATATCAATTAACCCAAGAAATTTTTTTCTCTTACAATTTCATTTATAAATAAAAAACAGTGGCACGAGCTTAGTGACCTACCTATGGGACAGTAGGCATATCTGGGCTAAAATAATATCAACACAAAATTATTTATAATAAATCACCAGAGAAGATCGAACTTCTGTGCCACACTGCACTTTAATGACGAATACCAGCGTTGACGAATCAGCGACTGTCCTTAAAAGAGAAAGTGAGACAACAAAGTACACGCTACATCGCTTCTCCCTCTCATATACATGTACACGCACACAATAGCAAACCGGCATCCTTATCCCGAGCGTACTCTACGTCGCTTATCTTTAGGATCCAGATTTTTACGCTATGTTTTGTTATTAATTAATTATTTTTTGTTGTTTGAATAATGATTGTACATCATAATGATTTATAAAACGCTTTGTGTAAGATCTACTAATAAATAAATTGCATCTGCTAACAAAAATTTCTTACATTATAATGAAAAAATATACTATCTTTACATATTTTCTATTTAAAAAAATCATAAATATAATATACGACCTAAAACTAAGCTCTGAATGAGCTGAACATATACTCATTTGTACTAATAAAATGAATCAAATGTGTTGAAAAAAATAAACCGAATATTAGAGATCAATTATAATTTTATAAAATAGTGATGAAAACGATTTTTCGATTTCTAAGGCCAATAATCGTTCTTATGATCGAACAATTTAATGAACGCCTACGACAACAGCGTATATTATAAATGTACATATATTACTAAACTTTTTCCTAGTCGACGGTTTATCGCCTAAAAAGCGCTTTTTCACCTACATGTGCCGTGCAAGATGAAAATTCAAAGCTTGTTGAGTAAAAAAATGGAAATTGAAAAGCGAACGTGAAATATTCTGGCGTCTGGTCAGAACGGGGCGAAAATGGAAAATTCGAAGCTCGCTTTTCTTTCGTCGCACCTACGGGTAGAATTCTCCGTCGGCTTGGGATTCTACGAAATTACTATTTCACCATGCCTCGGCGTATTGATTCCGGAAATTAACACGGAAGCCAGTTCGATTTCGCGGAAAAGCTTGAATTTTTAAAGAAAATCTCGTCCAATCGAGAAAAGCAATAATCTGACCGAGCGCCTGTGCCTGATATCCTATCGTCGGAAACACCTGCCCTGTAGCGATTTATATACTTTTTATTAAATTTTTATTTAAATAAACCCTTTAATAAAAAAAATGAGTAATATAATTCAAAGCAAAAAATATTAAAAATACTTTTCGTTTTACTACAAATATACATAGATATGTAGGAAATAGCACGAATCCATAATTTCCTATATCTACAGATAACCTAAATATAACTTAAATCTATTGATACTGTATCTATTTTATAGGTATGTGATGTTATGGTACTATTGTATTTTCACAGCAGTACTTTAAGAAATATGTATCATTTATATAGAAGTATATACAATAAAATTGAATGTAGTATATATCTTGCTCTGCGTCTTTTGTGAGAGCAAAGCCATTCTTAGTCGTCACTTTGATGAAATTTATAAAAATATTTCCATAAAATATAATGGCAATTTATAAATAAAATATTTTCTGCACACTTCTTAAGCTAATTGCAATTATTGGAAAATATATTCGATATATTTTCGACGAATCAACCATTGACATTTTCTTCGAAGAGTATAAAAAAGCAGTTGAAACTTATATTTTAAATAAATAAATAAAATAATTTGGAAAAAATGTGTAGCGTGACATTTTTTCCTAAATTAAGGATCAAGTATTTAGCTCACTTTTATAATAATAATTACATAAAATAAAAATAATCATGGCGGCTGACACGTGTCACATGACAAAAAGAATATAATTTAATGGCTCGAAGTGGTGATCAGACGATATTTATTTATTTATTTATTAAAATTATAACCATCGTGACCTGACAGGTAAACCTAATGCGTCACGATAGTCAAAAGTATAAATATATCATAATACATATAAATATATAGTATGCATACATACAATTTCATATACGTATAATTACAGACACACTCAAAGCATATAAGTAAAAACATAAAAAACAAGATAAAATAACAGACACAAATCACCTCAACAGGTGTGCATTGTCCCATACGAACTGTACCAAAACTCCATATGTGCAAGAGAAAATGTCAATATTTCTATAGACAGAATTGAGCAGATGAATAGCCTTAGCCAGAGAAGAGTTGGCAAGTGCTCCAGCTCTAGACTTTACGGGCAAGAATAGTGGACGCGACCGAGAACTATAACCACCTTCAGGAGCCCACATTTGAAGCTGCTCGAGCACTGAAGGATTGTCTACGATGCCCTTGAACAATTTCCAGAAGTGTTTTACATAAACACTTCTGCGAGTCGACAAAAAAACGTATCCCAGGGCTCCTAAAATAAAAGCACTGGGAAACAAGAACGGATAATACCCGCATTCCTTCAAGTATAAATATCGAAGAAATTTACGTTGTACTTTTTCCAGCTTCAATTCATTACATTGATTCATTACGCCTGGGATCCAAATGATAGTTTCTAGTATGCTGCGGACTAGAGTATCATAAAGAGTGCGCAATACTAAAGTATTCCTGAAGTAGCGCGCATTTCTCAAGATAAAACCGAGCATTTTTAAGGATTTGCTATGAGTCTCTGCAATGTGCTGGCTAAATTTCCAACGTTCTTCGAAAGTCACTCCTAAATTTTAGTTGAAGAAAACCTTTCCAGAAAATATCCGCCTAGATGGTATGAATATTTTGCCGGCGTTAACGACCTTGAAAATGAAATTGTGTGACATTTCTTTACACTGAAAGGCAATTGGTTATAGCAAGCCCATTTCCATATAGAGTTGAGATCCTCCTGTAGGTCGAGGGAATCAGAAATCGAATGCATTTTCTTGTAAATTTTCAAGTCATCTGCATATAATAAAAAATCTGACTGCTCTATTGCTGTTTCTATGTCATTAATGAACAATAAAAACAGCAATGGACCCAAATTGGATCCTTGAGGTACTCCAGTAGGGGTCTTATATCGTTCTGAAAAAGAGTTATTATACTTGACGAATTGATATCTATTGGTAAAGTAATTTGAGAATAGATTTATGAGATCTTCAGAAAACCCGAAATTAGATAACTTTTTACAAGTAAAGCATGGTTAACTTTATCAAATGATTTTTCAAAATCTGTGTATATGACGTCCACTTGTACACCAGAGTCCAATGATTTTGAAACATAGTTAGACAAAACCATTAGATTAGTGACAGTGGATCGAGATTTACGGAAACCATGTTGTTGGTCGAGAAGCATACACCTGCAATGATTAAAAATGTATTTATGCAAAACAATTTCAAATAATTTTGCAGGTGATGAGATCAAAGCTATTGGCCTGTAATTGTATAAGAAATAACTCGTCAATATAAATTTTGCATCAAAAAACGGCGAATATCTAAACGTCAATCGCATTTAAGACACCTTTGATGACTGACGTAGGTGTCGAAAGTAGTTGAAAGTTAAAAAGCTGGCGTTCTAGAGAACCATTAAATAGCCTGAATAAAAAAACACAACTCTACAGTGATCTATCATGAGCATCAGTAATAGTTTCAATAAAATAATTATAATGGACTTGCTAAGAGTTTCCTAGAATAATTCGCGTTTAATCTGATAGGCATAAATAATGTATCCATATATTGTATGGAACGCATGTAACACACGCCTTTATCTCTCACTCACTCTCTTCACTTAACACGTGAGCGAGCGAAAGGGAAAGTAACTCACGATACGCGTCTGATTGGGACCTGTCACGTTTTAAAATAAATAAATAAACTTCCCAAACTTCTGCTCGTAAAAATATGTATTACATCGTTGCTATTTAAGGACTTCCCCTCATTAAAAAGTATCTTTATTTATATTCATTTGCTAGGTAAGGTTATATTTGTCTACTCTTTATGAAGATCCGCCTTTCAATCTACAAAAATGTATTTCTCGTTTATTCACGTTAAATATATGTATATACATAAATACCAATATATTTTTTAAATTTTCACACAAATTGATTTGTTTTAAAGCTAAAACAAAGCGAAAGCCAAAAAGTGAAATCAGTCGTTAATAATATTTTAGGCAACGCGTCAATTATTGCGGACATAACGAGCGATGTTGCTAATGAGTTGCTCAATTAAATAAACTATGCATTGTCTATCTACTTCTACTGCACCAATCATTTAGTAATTAAAACTGTGTATTTTTCTAAAATTAAAATTAAAAATCTTGATTGACAGACACTTTAAAGGAACGAGAATATTGATCAAGATCCAATCAAGAATTGTGCGAATTTAGCTATTTTTAAAAATAACTTTTTATCCGATAAATAACGTCTGAAGGTTTTGCTTCTCTGGTCTGGATCTGATAAAACGGCATTCGAGAACAAGTAATTATGTTCTTTTAGTCCACACCCAAAATGCGTTGAACCGAGTGAGCAAATAATCAAATTAACCCTCCTATGACGTTTATAAAGCAAAATAGATAATCAATAATGATATATATATATACAAATATATATGAGACCAATTTGGCATATGTCACTAAGGAATAGTTTTATAAATAAATAAAAAATCTAATCTTCATACGCACACACGTACGTATTGTGTACACTATTGTAATATACGAAAGCTTCTGTGTTTCGACCTGTCTTACGCCTATCAAATCCAATTAATTCCTAACCAACAACCTAATTTTGTCAGAACCAAAGCATATGATATGCTCCTTTGTTCGGACTAGTATCCATGTTAGTGCTACTCTATATAACCTACCTCTATTAGTGCTTGCTTGATAAACTTATCAAAGCAAAAACTAACGAAAAGAGTAGTATATTATTATGCTAATATATATTTATTAAAAAAAATATTATGGGCTTTATAGGGTTATATTTGTTGTGTATAATAATATATCAAATCCAATGTAATAAAAAACATCCTTGTTTCTGGTTAACCATTTGATTGCCGAGCTTTATAAGATTACTATCTATACATCGATGTATCACATATAATAAAAAATATGTTTAAAAATAAATGTCATTTGCCCTTAAAGTAAATACTCAAGCAGCTAATTAAAAATATATCTGCTTTTTATTTTAATGAAGATATCTGATCCAGCAATTTTCGGCAATCAAAGAGTTAAACTTATATTTTTTCATATTAATGCGCATGTCAATTTTCAGATATATTAGACGCGTAGTTTATGTTAAACAGTAAATTAATAAAACATATTTTGTCATGCTTTTTAAAAGAAGGAACATTATTTTGCAATTAATTATGATTTAAAAATATAATATATTAATAAAAAAATACTTTTGACAAACGCACTTTGTCTCTAAAAAAAGGTTTATGAATGATACAAATGTTTTTTAGTGGCCCGTGAAGACATCGTAAATGATAAGAGAGAATGACGGCCTAGCACATATTGTGCTAAAACTAATAAATATAAAAAAATAATATATCACACAGTTTATGTAAAGCAATTTTAACTGACATTTTTGGTATTAAACTAATATAATCTATTTGCTGCAAACCATTTTAAAGAAAATTTTTGAGCAGTTGTCTTGCAAGTCTAAATAACTCCGGAATCACTCAAATGCGTCATAAAAAATGAAAATTTATGTAAGTATGCTTATAATATCAAAACAATGACCCAATAAAAAAAACGCCCTGAAAAACAGAAACCAAATAAAATCACTTTAAAGAAGCGCACTGAAAAAACAAGACCAAATAAAATCAAGATTCTTGGATTATAGCAGTATAGCTTACTACGATTCTTTCAATCAATTGTTTTGTCAATTAGAAGTAGTACCTTTCAGTTTTAAGCCGTTTTTGTAAGGCAATCCAAAGATGACTTAAATTGTGAACAAACAACTGTTTGATTTTTCACCACAATAACGCACCGGCACAACTGATTTTTTGGCTAAAAACGATTTCGTCGTGATGCCGCAGCCACATTATTCTGTTTGACTTGTGCTGTTCCCACAGATAAAATATATTTTGAAAGAACCACATTTTAGCACCATGGATAAAATAAAAGTAAATATACAGAGTGAGCTGAGAACTATTCCATATAGTGCGTTTTGTGGAATAAAAGTAACGCTACCACATGTTTGTGGGACAATGTTTATATTAAAGACTTCTCTACAATACACGTCTATCCTTTATTGTTGTAATTTACCATTTCAGTATTTGTTCAAACGCCTAAAAACATACATGAATCAACTTGAGAACAATTTTGAAGCAATATTTTACGAGAATACCCATTATAAATCGTGGTCAGACCCTTTAACTCCTCATAATTGATTCCGGCCTCGTAATCCATCAAGCTTTATCCATATAACATCCGACGGAAAACAGTTTATATACACATACGCACATACAATTACTATCATTTTCTAAGCATCGAATAGTGATATGATCATCCTAGATCGCCAAAACACGTCGATGATGATTCACAGTATCCGTTCCCACGCGAATCTATACAGCTTAGCCTAGAGCAGAATATAATAGTTTTAGGCACATGTATTTTTTTCTGTATTCAAAATAGGTGTAAGTGTATCACGTTGTCTTTTTTGTGCGTGTGTCACGTTATCGCCAAAAACGTATTCCTTAAAATTGACTCAGGTCAAACGATCAACGGTAAACGAATGCTCGAAACACCCACATCGGATCATCACACAATGAAGTGTAAAAAGAGATAAAAAAAAGAGAATGAAGCATGTTGTGTGGATAGTAATGTTAATTGGTTGTGTTTGTATGTGACGTTTAAATGCGCAAATGGATGACCCTGTTAGAGGAAAACGGCAAAATATAGAACACATATAGTTATATTTTGTTGAGGATTCATAATTTTTAAAATATATAAATATAAAGACACAAAGAGTAGCTTGACTACTTATTAAAAATACAATTATTTGTCATAAATAGACAATCAAAGAAAGCAACTAATAATTTATTTGATTACCAATAGAGAATATTCCGATAATCGTAAAGCTTAATAATGAATATTTTTTATGCGGTGTATGCTATTTTCGTTTTCTAAAATTGTGAATGGGTACATTATAGTACATTATTTACTCAGAAGCAAAGGGTTTATTATTTATTTTGTACATATTAAAAAACCGTTTCATAAACTCACTATCACAGTAAACTATTGATTGGGTATACTAATATTGACACAATTCATTTCTTTATCAGTTAATGTTTTCATTATATATTGCTATCGTATTGCTATTAAATAATGATTATGATACTATTCTTTTTTAATGTATAAACGTCACGTTGAACGTACATCTCAATTCTATTTAGTTTCGTCTTTGCTTCAAAATCGAAGACTTCATCATCATAAAATTTTAAAACTATGTTTTAAAATGTAATAAATTAACTATAAAATACTAAATTAATTCAATATTAGTTCTGTCTAAAAAGTATAGAAAAAGTTTAATAAGAAATTACTTCACACATACACATTAACACAAAAATAAAAATAATGTAATGTAGTTTATAACTTACAGATATTTTTTATAAAATACAACAGTATTTTCAGTCAGCAATAAATAATATTTTCAATAGAAAACTTTTATACTATTTTCCCCTATTATTTCATTATTTCTACGATCTATTTCAGTGTTTTTCAAATAAAGTTTCATGCACTAAAAAAATATATTTGTTATTCTGATATATGTTAACTTTAATTTTTTTTATTAAAAATTTTGCCAAAGTTGTTTGCTTTCGATAGCACTTAACAAACAGTAGCGAAGGGAGTCTATATAAAAAAATGTGCTATACACCTTATTACATTACGGACCGTTCACGCATTTACGCGTGATAGCGAAATTTTATGGCCAGTCTGTTCGCACAATTTCAAAGATAAAAAATAATGTAAATGATGCTTGTAAAAATGTCGTGCGAACGTAATAAATTTCGGAAATGGATGCAATGAAATAATAGTAACTTGATTATTGAATGGTATGAATGAGATCGGCGGATGAGGCCCCGCCGGTCGTTGTACTCCCCGTTGTTGCCCCCGGAGTGCCGCCTAATTTAAGGCTAAAATAAATTAAACTACACCCTAATTTATAAAGGATTTATAAATTATTGATTGATAGACTAATGTGAGAAAGATTTTTAAGGTTTGAACTCAATGATGTTTTAAATTAAATACAGCAAAGCGTAGTATTTTGACTAAAAAGAATACGAATCAAAATATGATTTTCAAATCCGATACATAAAAACGCAAATTGGTTTTTATTACATTTTTTAATTACATATATTGTGTGGTACATAAAGATAAAAATGAGAAGCTTCGAGACGCGAAAATAAATTTATAGGAATTGCGCAGCAATTAAGATATTTAATATTACAAAATCTCAGATGCATATTTACCGGAAATATGAGAAAAAATCGAATTAAGTGTCTGTTTTTTATTACATTGTTTGTAAAACATATTTTTAATGTATTTATATATGTGTTTATGGTTTTAGGACTGTTTAATGATTGTTTTAATTCATTTCAATATACAACCAATAAATTGAATAAGAAATATACTTTAATGTAAATTATGTATAAAAGAAGACAATTAATTGAACTGAGATACAAAGCAAAACATTTTATAAGTTGAACATCGGAATGAGACATTACAATGACAATTATTTCAGTAATTAATGAAAATATTTTTAGATAAAGTTAAGCAATACCCAGCTTTAAAAATAATATATATATATATAGGTATATATATATAGTCTTTCTGTGTTTGATAAATTTAATAAAATATTTTTTGTAATTCGTGAAAAGTTAAACTTTTCTTGCATTTGAATAAATATATTAAAAAACAGGCAATCCGATGCCAAAATACTTTTGTAGCTCTATTATATCTATGTTTTATTTATTTAAGACGTTATCGTTGCGATTGACTTGCGACAAAAACAATTATTTGTCACAAGTCAAAGGCGACCGCTCAATGTTTCTAGATCCTTGGGTCGAATCGAATTGATTAAAACACAATTTAGCCATTCGTATACCTTAATTAGACAATTATTATACTAACAATATGCAATTAAATGCATACTCACCAATCGATAAGTCTTAAAATAAGCACAATGTTGCAACACTGAAACTGAAAAAATCATTCACGCAAAACACTCAACACTGCACACCGCGACACTGAAAATTTCTAATTCAAAACTCGCAACTTGAAATTTGGTTCGATTAAAAAATATTTTTTTTTTAAATGTTCGAGAATGTATTTCGAATTTCGCGGCAAAATTTATTCGGCGCTAAAATTGACAGCCAGCTGTGCGAGATCGCGACGTGACCCGATGTAACGAGCTAATTAGCGAGCGCGCGTCCGTTCGCGAACACGCTCGCCGGCGACTGACTGCCGGAGAGGAAAGGTACAGGGCGTTCCGGAAAACGCGCGCGCATAATTTTACGCTTTGCCAGGTCTCGTTCTTGTGCTATACTATTCCTAATGTATTATTTTTAACCCCAATTCAGATGAATTCTATATTAAAAGATTAGTAAAGAGTCTTCCAAACCTTCCAATTTTTTTATGTGTGCATTACTTAACCTTTGAATTATGTTTATATCAACTTTTTATTTTTTTAATAATTTATTGATATCATTATTGTTTTTTATTACATATACATTTATATTAATAATGAAACTCAAAAACTAAAGATAAGTTATATGGTAGATATAAAAATAATTTCGTAGAAACAATAAATAATAATACCATAATACCAAAGATTAGGTTAAGATTAAGTTTTTAAATAAATAATCCACTAAAAATTTTGCTGTAAAATTATCCTTATTTTTAAGAAGCTACTTATGTAAAAATGTTTATGAACCAATAAAAACGTAAAAAATTAAACCCTCAATACAAGTTTCCATATCAAATATATCACCAAATATCTATAGAAATTTTAATTTCAAAACTTAATCGTCTAAACCACTACCTTCCTGTGATGTACACCTGTAAGTGTACATGGCATAATATTATTTATTGCAACAGCTAAAGCTTTGTAGCGAATACTCCATTAGTACCGTATATTAGTAGAGTAATCATTTAGTAACAGTGAATGAAATAAAAAAATGCATAACCGATCAGTACACAAGAATGTTCTATAATTCTACAAAGTCATTTGCAATACTGTGCTGTACACGAAGTGTACATGTCATCATATTATATGTATTTCTTTATAAGCATGCCAAATTAAAAGTTAGTAGTGGAGATATTCCTATTTATCAATTTTAAATCTTCAGTTGCAACATGACAGGTGTTAGCCCAATGGGTAACAACAAAGTAAACACAATCAACAACTACTGAGTAAGTAAACAGACTGAAATCAAAGTCTGTATTGTATTATCAATATATCTAAAAATCAATAGATGTCACTATGCACGACCTAGCTCAACTTTATTTTAATTATGCATCACGTTATTAATCCATGAGATTAGGTAAATATAAAAAATATATAACACTGAGTGTACATGACATCTTATAATGGTAATGGTTATATTTTAGGTAATATCCCATTATATAAATACATATTATACATATAAGCGGACGTGTCAAACATTCTGGTAACAAACAAAATCTTTTTAGATAGCCATTTTGTACTAAAACAATTTCTAAAAATAAGTTATTCAAAATATTTAGTCCAGAAATAATACGGATAAAGTTCAACGCTTCTGTTGTTAAAATAAGTTTTTTTAGAGATCGGTAGCTGAGTGGTGTGACTTTTTAAGCCAATAAAGGGTAAAAATTAATATTTTAAACTCATTGGTTTTTAACCTTCTTATTATTTAATATATAAGTACTATATATTTAGATATTATATCACTGATTGAAATCAATTTTCTTACAGTCAAATTGCGGTCTTTTTAACATATACTATTAAATATATTTTACACCAATAAATAAATGTATCATATATCAATAATTCGAATGGTATTTGTCTAAATTTTGAACCATTTGAAAACTAGAAGTTTCTTTAGAATTCAGGTAATTTTTATTATACTTTAAAAATACTTTAAAAATATATTCTAATCATATTTGGGTTTTGTTGCTAAACGCCTTCCACCCAGTTATTGATCACAAATTAAAATTATAAAAATAATAATAATAAACTCTCCTAATTGTGAGTAAAGCATATTCCTTATTAAAGAGAAGATATCATCTCACTGGCCCTAAATTTATAGAATTTATTAAAAGGTACAAAGATTCGATAATCGATGTTGCGAATTATTAAGTAATATTAAAATAATTAAAATTTAAGCAAAATATATAAACTTTAGTTTACATACACATTTCTTGGAGTTTTAAATTCGATATGCTTACATGTTAATGTAAATACGCAATGCAATAATATAATCAGATATACAATCTACCACCTTTATTTATTCTAAGAAAAATAAAGCTTGGAATCATATCTGTGCACACACTTCAATACAAATTCATTGATAACATTACTAATGTAAATAAAAACAGTCAAAAAGTAAAAGTACTTTTATTACGTATTAAAAGTACGAATAATATTTTTAACACATTATTTTTACGAGAACGCGTCATTTTTTGTATGAATTTTGATTCAAAATGCAGTTCCTTAATCGATATAGTAAAAATATATTAATTATTTACGGATTAGTTAGATTAGCTTTTCGTTAATTTTTCAACAGTTATGATGCTCTATAGTTGATATCCAGTGTTGGCTTTCAATTAAAAAATAATAAACACACACCGTGCCTTCTACAAAGCCACGCTTCTAAATTTTGAAGGTTTCCGTGCATAATTCAAGAAATGTACACATTTACCGTGAATGCAGTCGCTGGTGCCTTTACGAAATGTATGTATGCGAAGGCAAACACCCATAGCTCTCGTCATACATCATTGTTGACGAAATGAATAATGGAAACGACTCATTCAAAACTGTGGAAGGAGGTTGGTGTGGGATTTTATCGTGTCTTATTCAGTCTTAAAATAAGAGCCAAGACACTATTCTCGGGCGGAAAAGCGAAAGAAAAAACACAAGACAAACGGAAATTGTGCGGATAATACATTTCCGCCGGTTGAGAATGAATGAAATAATTCTTTGGCGGATTTTCAGCGGTATATGAAAGTAGTTTATTTTTAAACCGACAATGAATATGAATTTTTGATGGGTGCGACTCGGCCTGCCACATTTTTTTAACGAGCGATCCCTCGTGTATTGAATGTGAGTTATTCGGGCGAAATCTTGTATTTTTTGTATTATTCAAGGCTATTTTTAAGTCCATATTTGGATTTAAGCATACACAATTCTTTAAAAGGTTCATTTAATGTTTTATAAATAATAAACGGCATTTCAAGTAACGCGATCAAATTATAAATTTAATATTCAAGATAAGATTTTCAATGAATAATAAATGGTGAAAAGTTTTGGATAATTGCAAATAAATCTGCATAGTTAACTGATAATTCGTTTTTAAGTTAATCGTGGATATTCAGACAGAAGAGAAATTTAATTTTATGTAGGTAAGAAAATAAGAGGACATTTAATATTTTACTATACAATTATGTTTGCACTAAGCAAATATATTTTTAGTAGCAACTTTTAACGTATATTAAAAAATATTATTGAGAAATGCGAAACAATAGTCGTGCAACAAAACTTTCGTCCTAAGTAATAATTATTTCCACTTAAACATAGTGTTTACTAGCATGAAAATACACACATTCCCTTTCTAATTAATTAGCTATAAAACTAGCCACAGGGGAAATGAAAGGGGTTAAAAAAAACGAAACTTTTCCACCCCTTTCGTATATTTTTGTTTGCTTCGCCTAGTTAAGTCAATTGTGAAAAACTTCTGTCGATATCACAAGCTTTTCCTGTGGAATTTTCCATACTATTGGCGGAATGCAAAGACGTTTTCAACTTTGTCGAAAACAACTTTCAAATCTAAAATTCAAAAAGAAAGCACGTTCGTGCTCATTTTTCTTCACGCTAATAAGACCTTGGATCGATCCACGGTTTGCACAATGTGGCGTGATGATATGCAAATAACTATTAAAAGAAGCAACTCATGATCTTCATGTTTTAGATTTATCTTAATAATTGCTAAAATTAATAAATATAAAATATATGTATTTAATATTATACTTGAATCATTGTTTACAATAAATTAACTAAACACATATAGTTCAATTAACCTTCAGTACATAGTGCTTTCTCGTATAATAAAGTACCATAAAATTCGTAGTATCACGTAGTCTATATTACTTTGACACATTTTCACGTCGTTTCAATTTGTTGATATCATATTTCTTGACATTCAACAAAATTCTCGCCGTTTATAGGTAAACGACAAAAGCTACAATATATATATATATATATTATTGCCACAGTAAAATATAATATAAATAATATAAAATTATAATAAATAAGTATTTTCATTAAAAATGTGTCATTATAAAATGAAAAACTCAAGCTCAAAACTCCATAGTAACAATATTTTAAATTATTTGTTATTTGGATTTTGTATTTGTAATATAAATTTAATAACAATATTTTAAATTATAGTAATAAGTGCACGCGTACAGTTTTTAACTGTAATAGTGCGTCATGTAGTCGCAAAGTCGTCTCGAAGATCGCTTTGAATTCTGAGATTTAAATCGACACCTTAGCTGGACCTATTTCTACTTATAACAAAAATTGGCAGGTTACTGATTTTAATTTAAATTGAGCTAAGCTCTCGTTTATTCCAACCCAAAAGAGATGTTGTTATTTAACTTCCTGAAGAAAGTAGGTTCCTGATGTTATTCAGTACGGCCGTATTTGGGCTCATGTGCATATTTTTGAGAATTAAGTCAACGAAAGTACTTTGTCTAGAATCCAAGTGAAGTGAATTACTCCTTGTTGTTGAAAATAATTAAAAAAAAACGCTTTTTAAAGTTGCTAAAAGGCGGTGTCGATAACCCGTCAATGTTCGGCGACTTTCGGCTGCAAGAGTGCTCTTTAGAGTACAGATCACGTCCCTTATTCCTGACCGCTGCGACCAGAACGCTGCGACCAGAACGCCAGCGCTTGAGATGCACGAGCCATCTAGCTTCTCATTAAACTTGTTATACACAAGCTATGAGGAGCTGAAAATATATGTGGGATAGAATTCATCTATTTTAGGTGTGAACCATCACTGTTTTGTATTGAGATACCTGTCAAGTCATGATAATGAAATTAATAATCAGAAATAAAATTAAAATAAAATCGTTGGTCGAGATAGTTTGAGAGTAAGTTTTTATCGTAAGTTCTAATGCAACAAATTGTCATATATATTTTTAATGCTCCTTCCAGGAAACTTGGACTAATGAAAAATATGACGAACATATTATATTTAGCTCTACCTCTAAATCCATTTTATTGTAAACGTTAGTCTTAAATTGGCCGTCCGATAATTACAAAGAATAATTCAAATAATGCTTATTCGATGCAATTAGTGTTTTTCAAGATAAGTTTTGAAGCTCATAAGGGTTCAAAGTGTTGTTGTAGTAATTGGTGGCTATTGCTAGAACAGACTTTTGAAAGTCTGTGTGGCTGCTTATTAGTTTAAGTAATCTGGGTATTTTTTGACTGATAATTTATATCAGCTCAGATATGCAATCTTATTCAAAAGCCAATCGCTTAATAAGCTCATAAGAGGTTTACTAATTTTGTTCAACCATCACGGATGGTCCCGACATTACCTTCTATATTTAAAAATATTTTTTATGACCAGCAAAGCATGATTTTTTAATATTTCTAGCCCTAAGCGGTGTGACTTCGCAGCCAGAAATATGGCAGAAACTAGAAACGATTTTTTATTGTTTAATATATTTTACAGCAAACTATTGCATGAGTATTGCTTTTCTCCGAGCGCTGGAGGAAAAGTTTTCGGAGGGATGATGTCCAGTGATTTATCAGAAGAAAACGGTTTCATGATAAAATTACACATAGTGTGAATTTAAAAAGAAAAAATACACAGCAAAAATTACACAAAGAAAAAATTATGCAAAAAAAATATATATGAAAATAATTCTTAATAAAGTAAGAAAAAATACTGACACAAGTTCTTCTTAATATACCGGTTAAACAGAATATATTAAATTTAAATATAAAACATCAAATATGAAAGTGTTTTGTTCCAATGTATATCACTAATTTGATTCATTAAAATACCTTTCTAACACTAATAAAATAAATTTATAAAAAAATGACATTTTTGGTCCCGCTTCAGATAATTTATGCACACCGTATGAAATTTTTTATTGTGTAATTTTGTGCTTGTATGTTATATACGTACTTACAATTTGAGAAGCACTGAATTATGGTTCCATCATTACGATAGTACGATGTGAACTATTTTGAGCATATTGAAATATCTTACAAGCGTTTAATATTTTCATTAAAGGAATACCATTACCAGAAAATTAAAATCATCTATAACTAATACAGCATGTTCAGTATTTTGACCTTTGTCCGTTTCGGTCAAATTCCCCTTACAGCTGCAATAAAAAAATCCATCTCACAAAAAACCTTCTAAAGAAGCGTTAAACATAAAAGTCGACATTTCATACTGTCAAGGTCCAAATGCAGATCGTGCGACCTATGACTTTCGGGTAACTTTACGACATGAGACGTAAACCGTTTCATTTGGAGGCTTTATCGCGCGTATAACCACCGAGTTGTAAAATCAAAATACTCTCTCTTAAAATTAAACTGGAACTTTACCGTCCGTGAATATCGAACGCAGGTTAACGCAGTTGCATCGGTTCTAGAAATCTATATATTTCCTTGAAACTTTCCGGAAGCCTTCACAGGAATGTTTCAAAACCTTGAAACAGTACCAAAGACCTTAAAGATATTATAGGTGTGGTTAGTTATATTTCTAAGTACTCTGATTAAAATTACATAATATGGCATTAAATACCAAAGAGAAATTAATATCTCACGGTGTACCACAGGGGTCTAAATTGGGACTATTGTTAATTATATTATATATTATTTAAACAGTTAATAATGTAAAAATGTGTGAAAGGCTAAAGTATTTATATAAAATTTATTATTCAAATAATTTGTAATTGAGCTGCATATTAGCAAGTATTGCCAAGCGCTTATAGGACGCTGTTTTAATTACCAAAATTATAAAAATTATCGAATGATACTCAGATTCTGAGCAATCAAAGTTTGATAATTTATCAATGACAAACTTTGTGAACAGCTTTTTTTAAATGAATATATACAACGTTTAATTTCATTCTAGCATTTAAGTAATTTCGTCACTGTTTCGTAGAGAAAGATAGGAGGTTAGTGATCATGAACGAGCAGGACGAAAACCATGCTGTTGGCCCAACTAAGCTTGCCTAAAGTGATTGAAACCGTACCATGAATATTTATTATTAGGACTCACAAAATTACTATCAAGTGTCAATATATTTATATTCAATGCAAACTATTATTGTAAACAAATTGCTAATATTCTCACACTTGAAATTCATACCGACAAAGGGATTTTAAAGTCACCCTTAATATCCAAAAATGTCTACTAAGCCCTGGAAACTACACTGTAACAGCACAGCCCGTAATAAGATTACCGGAAACCGAAGTGTGCTTTGTTGGTAGAGCGGCGTGTGTAACCTACGTTGCATCGTACGATGTAAACAATTTTGTTGTGCGACCGGGCGGTGCCTGTGCCGGTTCATGGGATGGGGTTGGGGTTGGGGTAACGAACTCGGCGCCGTCCTGGCTAGCGTCCAAAAAGCCTCTCGCTGCAACTACACCACTGGGCGCGACGTCAATTTCAGCGTCGCATCAGGGAGCTTCAACCATCGCCACAAGTGGGCTGCTGCGTTAATAAACCAACCGTGAAGCGTATTATACCAGGGGTTGGCAACGTGCGGACAACGGGCCATTTATGACTATTATAATATTCTTAGAATGACACCATCACTTTCAAAGTCTGTATAGTGGCGAACTACGTGCTATAATGAGAGGCAATTTTAAATGCTAATATATCTCCATAATAACTATATCCTATCACAATTTGAAAGTTGCTCTAATTGATAAATACTGATTTTGACTTACACGTTGTAAAGGATTTTCAATTTCCGAACTTTTTTACAAAAAAAAACACACAAATTTATGGATATTTTTGTCTTTTTACTTCTTCTTCCACTGCGCTACAACCGGTGATCGGTTTTGGCCTTATTCGTTAAAATCTTCCACCCTTTTCGATCCGATGCCTCTCTCTTCCAACTTGTTATGCCCAGCGTCTCACCACACGCTGGACGCACGCCATCCATCAGTGTGAGAGAGCAAGAGACCCTTCTTGGGTTAAAACTTAAACCCTCGAAGGAAAGTGACCTCTCGGGCTGTCCGTCTGAGGTAGAGCACGAGGCACTACCTAGGACGAATAAAGCATAGCAGAGTAACGCAAGCAGAACCAAAGGGCTCGGCCCCTCCTGCAATCCGACTGAGGTAGCATAAACACCCCCCGTAGATCTGGGGGGGGGGGGGTACTGTTACTAGGATAATACGCAATGCAGGCCAGCCAGCAAGAGCACGTCTCCCTGAATACTCGGAAGAAACACTAATACATATCCAATAACATACTTAGTACTACGAGGGGAGGGGGATTCGCTCACCCGACCGTCTCAAGCTGGGTGCCCACCCATAAGGGTTGGACTCATAGGGCATTATTACCGGTAATAGTGCACGCAATGGATTACACCTCTGCCCAGCGTCTTTCAGTCTTCATCCACACACTCCATCCATCGCCCCCTAATTCTGTCCTTTGGGGTCTCCACACCTGATACTTATTAATATATTAGTGTATCTAATACATGCAATACAAATATATTAAATACAGATCTACTAAGCATCTTACTCAATAACAAAGTCACACTGATTCGGTCCTAAATATTGTGAAATATCCAATAAATGTTTCACATGAAAAAGCCTTACATTTTATTGTACTTATAAATGTACGAGTTCGAATCGAACCGTCTGTCTCGTCTGTGCTGTATAGTCTGTGTAGTAAATGTATTTTCCAAGTACTTTTATTGCACCCATCATCATAATATTATTAATTAGCTCTGGTATTACTAATTGCTTCTCGACTCAAATATAATCATAGTATTAATAACAATTAGCTATACAATTAACCGCTTTTATGTTGTGAAATTTAACTGCTTATTTTATTTTATTCGCTTTATCTTGATCATTAATTTTCTATTAATACGATATTTAAAATATTTAGAAAATAATGTATAATACATTTAAGAATTATAAGTTGGTTATAAGCAGTAAAATAAATATTGTATTTACTTAATTATTGTTTTTAAAGTAGAATATTATTAAGAATAAAATATAATTTTTTAACATTTATTATATTAATCATATTTTTTAATATAATTCGGTTTCTATTATCTATTATTTATTTTAAGTAGTATATGTAGTTTACTATAAATATATGTATATATATTAAATATATTTTTTTAGAGACTAGGTAAAAATATAAATTCTACTGATAAATGTTCATACGTTTAACATAACAGAATAGTTTATACTAAAAATTCGTCGCGAGGGCCGTTGGCGCCGTGGCTTAGTTGGTTAAAGCGCCTGTCTAGTAAACAGGAGATCACGAGTTCGAATCTCGTCGGGGCCTTTGGTTAAAACATTTTTTTTTTTCAAATAAATATTATTTTTTATTCCAATGCAATTTCAAACTCAAATAAATAATTATATTTTTTATATATAATTTAATATATTGACCTAAATTTATTTAATACATAAGAAGAATATTTGGTGTTAGTTCACCACAATCCCGTATGGTCTAGTGGCTAGGATACCTGGCTTTCACCCAGGAGGCTCGGGTTCGATTCCCGGTACGGGAAACTTTTTTAATATTTTTATTTACAAATCGATTTTTTACATACTTATGTACTTTTTTACTTTAACCATTAAACTTAAAATATGAAAAAACAGTAATAAATTATTTTCAAATAATTTTATTAATTTTCCATAGCAAATATTAGATGGCGGTATATTTTATTTATTATTTTAAAATAAGCACTTTTTAAGTCAATGAGGCTAACTTTCTGTATCTGAAAATCAAATAAAAAAATAATTTATTGGATTATAAATTATTGTGAAAATAATGCCAGATTTTTTAGAAGAATTTCCACCAATCAATATTGTTTTGCTCTATAGATGTAAGTTAATGGTAATATTTAATAAATAATCAAAACAATTTTCGCTCTAAAAGTGTTTTTGAATAACAAGTTTTACTTCTCAATACATTTATTTTACTTCTCATTTCTCTATAACCCTTTCACATGTTACAAATATCATATTATTTGAATAAAATAATGCTTTTTATTATAATTTTCAAATATTTTTTTTATAAAATGTTAAAAGACAATCGAATATATAAAACTTATTAAAATCACATACAAATACTAATAAATTTCCTCTTACTGAACTGTAAATATTGTCACTGTGTCATCTTAAAATTTGGTTCATCAGAACAAACCTTGTGATTAACTTGATTCAACTAAAAATCCGGCATTTGATATAAATAATTAATTTACCTTTCGAGTACAAGTCCACCAGTATGTACGTGGATAAGCCGATCAAAAACATGATAAAAGCAAATGCTACGGTTCGTAAAAAGAAGCATTGTTGTACCGTGCATTTACACGTACAGTTGTTGTACCGAATGTTGTCCATGACTATGGTCGCCTAATGACCGACTGAAGTCATCATTGTTTATTTTCAAAACTCTTTTCCTTATCAGGTTGAACCATTTTCGATAACCTCTCATTCTTCGCGTTAAATCAAAGACGACATAAGTTTATTACATAAACACATGTATAAACTAGTATGAATACAGAAATATTCGATAACTGGTGTAAACTGGCCCTTGAACTTTTATGTCACTACCATTATAAATATGAATGTGAGTATATTTTACTATGTTATAATACAGACGAATCATGCATACAACACAAATGCGCAGCAGTAGCTTAAAATGAGCACCGCACTTGCAACATACTACATACAGCATGTGATATGTCGTCCCTGATATCTAAACCAAAAATTCCCGGGTTATCCCTAAAATAAAATTTAAATAAACAGTATCGAATCTATTGCAAAAATATTTTTTTAAATATGTCATTTCAGTAAAATCATATTGGACAATATTTCACCTGTAGATATATGTTTTTACTTGTGTAAATATAATTTATCTGGCAGGTGCTAGTAAAATTATATGATTACAACTTTTCTACTTGTACTAATATATGCATTTACATATTTATAAATGTTACAGTGAATGTGTTTTTTTTCAGTAGAGTTAAATTTTCCCTTGTAAAGTCCAAATACATTTTCACGATTAGATATATTGATCTAAAATGTCAAAAACTCAATTTGACAGTTGCGAAACGTCCATTTGCTGTTATAACCAAAACCTAATGAAAGTTCTAAAATATATAATAGTCCTAAAACAATTAGATCGAGTCCAAAATACAAACTAAGCCAAAGCATCTTTCAGGGGAAAATAAGCAGAAGAAGAAATACATACAGACATCGCATCTTGCATATTGCTCCATAGTTTATCTGCACTTGGATATTACACTATGTTTCAAAAATACCATAGCTCTCCTTACCGATATTTCTACGGACTTCTAATATAAAAGTGCTATTCAAAATGAGTTCAAACCAAATTTTGGTCAACAATAGGAGGGCGCAAAAACAATTATCATTTCTCAGAAGTCAAAAATCAACGTCAAAATCAGTGGGAACGTTCGGTAACGAGCATTCCCACTGCGACAAAAAATCCGCATATAGCATCAATTTTTTTGCATTGATACTAAAAATTGTATCAAAGATATATTATTAACCAGTATATGGTAGTAATGTGTTCAATAGCTACTCGAGTTACTGTCATCGATTAATAGTTGTATTTACTTAATTTTAAATTAAATTAAGATAACAGGACCACCCATAATCGTTGCGTTCTAATTATTTGTAAAAATCTCGTTAAAAGGTCAGATTAGCATAATACGTAAGGTACAAGCATGCTAACCCAAAGGTTGCGGGTTTGAACCACGACAATATACTCGAATTTTTATTTATAAAAATGCGTTATTATTAAAAAATATGAAATATTATATGGCTTATAAATGACACATAATAACGTATAATTACTTATATATAACAGATGTCATCGATTCTCAGATATTCAGTCTGATGGTTAAAACTTACTCGTGAGTCTGATTTGATTTACCCATTTGGTACAGATTTACCCCATTGTAACGCATTGGGCTTACGCCTGCTGGATTACAAGTAAATATTTAAAAAATAGAAGCATCAAAACTTATTTTTTTACCTTGCATTTTGCAAAGAAACGGAACAGGTTTATCGTAAAGCATTATAGGTCAATATAACACCTATTAATATTAAAATAAAAACTGTTGTACCCAAAGAAATAACAAATGAATGTGTGCTAGTGGAAAATAACGTTAGACGCGTACCACAAAATACCATCTCCGAGCGAACAGACTTATATATGTATCATATAGAAACAAAAACAACTCTAGTTCTAATCCAAACCAACCCGTTGATCTCTTCCCTTTTCTCTGATTGTATAGAAACCATACACTCATACCTTATACAAGAGTTGAGCCTGAGTTGAATTAAGCATAGATAATCTAGTGATAAATCAAGCATATATAATATGGAATCGTGACAGACGACAACTTAGAGGCCAATAGAAACAGCTGCTCCCACATCGATCGTCTGATCTGGTTCAGCCAAGCAGTCATCTCGATCCTCCTAGAGTTAAACTCAACCATCGGGACAATTTGAGGACTTTTATGACGAAGCACTATAGTGAAATTCTAGTCGATTTAAATAATTTCATTGAATTTTAAATTAATTCATATTATATTGATAATACTATCAACACAAAGATTAATCAACAAAAACAACTGAAGGTATTCATATTTACTCGTATTATTACATTAAAAATAATAGGGTGAACAATATTTGTTAAGAACGAATTTATAACACCACCACAAAAATGTTAATAATCTGGTGCTCCTTACAGTGAAATAACTATAAGGGATTATAATCAATATACAATGTTTTAATTTGTTACTGAACGAAATAAAATCCAGTTAATATTTAAAAGAAACATAATATAGTGATAAAGGGATTAAATTATTATATTTATTAAGGAAATAGTACGATGCATAAAAAATATGAGTTGGACGCTGAGTCGGAATTTGGGCTGTGATTAAAGCTACATAGCATAACATATAGTATAAGGCTAAAAAGGTTGCCTTCCTCTGTTGTAGAATGCGTATTTTATATATAAATAAATAATCTAATTCACGGCCCGTCCGTTTTAATATTATCCACGCTAATGTAATCCTTTCTGGGATATTTAGATTGTAAATTATTAATCAAAAGGTAGAAGTATGTGGTCCTGGTTAACAAAATCTACGTTTTGATAATTGACAAGTTCATACCATTAACCAGTATTCGAATTATAACAATTATCGCGTTGGTTACAGTATGAATATTAATTATCAGAAAATCCAAGGTAAATTAGTTTTCGTGGAAGTAGCAATTAAAATTTAAGCAACGTTTACTGTATATAGTGTGGAAAATATTGTACATATACTTAATATTTATTTTTTGTTAATTAAATCATATGACTAATGAATTTTCAGTCTATAATATACTATATGTATGAGTCCGATAATATACAATGTACAAAATCGTTAGTCACAGATCTAAAAATAGTATTTCTTTGATATTTACGCGTTACATAAGCGTTATATCGGACAAGCCCGAATGAAACTCGTGCTTATGGAAATTCCTTGTTATTGGACTGGATCCATGGCTTCAATGGGAATGGGGGTTGTAACAAAAATATGTTTTCCCTTTGGGGTGTCGCACACACAACGACCATTATACAAACAACCTATGGCCAAGAAACGCCACCAAGTTACCATTTCGAAAGTATCATTAAATTTTATTTTAGAGACTTCTCCAAAATTGCGACGTCAGATATTTTCCAAACATAGATAGATATACTGTACCAATCTCATGTTTCTTGCCCTCACGAACTATGCGACAATCATTATAAAGTTGGCGCCAGGGGTGGACTGGCCCACGGAACACGAGGTAAAAATGGACTTTTTTTGTTTAAAGTAGTATAGTCTTACGTCTAATAAATTTTAGCAAAGAGAGCTTAGAAGCTGATATCCAAAAGAACAATTATTAAACAAAACGAGAATAAGAAAAAAAAAGATTTGTGTATGGACCCCTCAAAAACTCGATCAAAACAGGTTTTATTTCTAAACCATATTTTTTAAACATCACAGGGGATAAAACATTGTGTCTTTATATCAACAAAGAGAATGGTCACATCCATCCATTTAAAAAAAATCTGACAAAACAATGCTTTGTATTTAGTAGGTGGAGAAGGATAAGCATACCAGAAACTTTTTGGAAGAAACTGCACAATACCGAATCGTTATTAGGAGTTGCTTTAGCATCCACCGTATTTCCCAGATATTGCTCATTCATCCTGTTTTTTTTACTATCATATTTAATAATAATCATTAAATTTATACCTGGCTATAATAAAAAATGAGTTTGTGTCAAAATAGCTAGCAGGCTTAATTTTTATGTAACGTCTTATTTTTTCTAGTTAAATGAATATTTTTAAGCTCCGTAGCTTATGCTAGAAATTATATTTTGAGTTTAGCATAATACATTATATATAATTATTAGCTGTTGCAATTTTAAATGACGCTAAAGCTCACCGTATGAGAGTTTTTGATGCTTTAACATATTTGCTTAAAAAAATATTTACAACATAATTGATTTAATCTATAAATATAAGACCTAAATATTTGTTAAATATCAACTATTTGCATGGCAAATAAAAATAAAAATAAATTCACGAGTAAAATTGTTAAATTGCGTCGGATGGCTCAAAAATAATTTTTTTCTACACAAATTTGTTGTAATTTATTGAAATAATATGAAATAAATATGCGTTTAAAAACGTAAATTGATTAAGTTATAAAATTCACAATATGCTCTGTAATTGTTCGGTCGCCGTGGGGAATATTCCGATACGTGTAAATACACAGGGCAGTATTATTTTGTTAATGTATTATTTCATTTTATTTTAAAAACATAAATATGTGAACCCTGATGATAAGTTTGGTTTTAGATTCACTGTGGGTTTTTGAATCTGAAAAGTCTGGCGATTATCATGTAGAAATTAACGGTAAATCACTTAAAACTTTTTTTAAGCGTTTTACTGAAGTAAGATGTTTATGGATATACATATATTTTTTATTTATTATTTAATGATATTTTTATTACGAATCTAACCATCATGACTTTGAGATTTCCCCAAATCACCATATACAAACAAACTTTATTTTGATATTTCACATACAAACATATACAATAAATCAACTCAAACATATGCTCATATATCTACATCTCATATACAAATATATACAATACTCAAAGATATTTTACAAAACAGAGGAAAAAACAATTATGCTGCACACCTAAGATGGATGAGCACAATCGAACATACTTTTTCCAGCTCCTCATAGCTATCGCTGAAAACATGTGTTTGCCAAGCTCGTTGAGAAGCTAGTTGGCACGTGCAAGAGGAGCGTTCTCGAGAAATTACATCTTTGTCACAACAGACAAAAATAAGAGATACTCAACGGCACTCTAAAGGTAATTAAAGGATTTATATCTAAATCTTATTTCATTTATTTTAGAAATTTGAGAATGTAGTTTTTAAATATAGTTATGTGAGGCGTAACATTTGTGTAATTTTTGATTTACAAATATTTAATAATCTTACTTACATATACATAAATTTATGTACTGCACGTGAAAATTAAAAAGTATCTTAACTTGTATAAAACAATTATTCACAGGTAAATTATTCTGTATCAATTCCTATACTTAAAACGTAAACCCAAAACATAAAACTCATCTATCTAAAATAAATTTTATTCATTATTAAAAATGTATGAAGCAATACTTTTGAGTATTATTATGTAGAATATTTTCAACTATAAAATAATAAGAAAAACTGTTTTTTTTTAAAGAACTATGGAGAACGCACAAATTCGTTATTTTAATTTATTACTTAGACGCCGGGAAACGCATATATGCGTCATTCCTTTTTTTTACTTAATAATATGTAAAATCATTTTTATTACAACCTTATGGTTGTTCTTTATTTATTTTTTTCAAATAAATTATTTTTTCAATGGTTCTCAAAATACATATTTTTAATTTATTAAGGTAGCAAAAATGGTTACCAATTTGAAGAAAGTGGTAAAGTAAAAAATAAAGATGTATCTTTATTATTCAAATTGTTTAAATAAAATGCGCAAAAGCTTTCAAGTGGACTGTAAAATTATTTGAAAACATTTAAAAGTCACATCTATAGCCCTCAGAAAATTGGACTGAAAAATTGATATTTTGCAGATGCGAGAATTTCTTATAGCACATGTACCTATTAGAATGGTGTGAATAATGTAACAATATTAAAATGTTTATTAAAAAGAGAGATTAATTTTAATCTTGTATTTTGATAGACTGATCTAGTCCAATGACACCAAGATGATCAAAAATAATAAAATAATTTTTAATTGCTAAATATTCAATTCTGCAATTTCTAAAATATATTAGAAATTCAACATGAATATACTATACCCGGTCAAAGGATTATAGCACTAATTTCAGGGGTGAACTGCTAGTTCTAATTCCAAACCCGACCCATTTGATTCGTTAAACCAATTACACATGTTAACGAAATTCGATGCCGGCTATTGGGTTACGTCGTTAATTCCGCTCGGATTTCAGTTTGCCGAGACAGTTTTGCAAACAGCGACCGGGCCGCAAGACATCCCTTTGGCCCTTTGCAAACGACCGGTGGACGGATGCGGCCCAAATTTGACGTCCGTTCCCTGCGGACGCCTTTGGCACTCGAATGCCCTAATTTGGAGAGGCCGTCTACGGAATCCCAAGTGTCGAGCCCAGTCGAAAGTCCGCCTTGTTAAGGGTCTATTGAATATTTTTAAGGGATGTGTATGATATTCATTATTAATATTGTGTGGGAGAAAAGAGGGTTTAGGAATAAAAAAAACTCACCTTTACGATGCATCGGCGAGTATGTAGCTTTATCAGTGAATTGTGCTTTGGACGTCTTACCTAAAAAAATATAATAAAAACAGTTTTAAGCATCTGAAATTAAATTCGAGGGTTTCACTTAACATATGTACATCTTTACAGTTGCCACATTGACAATAAATAGTCAAATATGTAGTATGTACATAGTTAGTAAAAGTGTCGTGATTGCTCTGAGATAGTATTTAACTAAATGAGACGTGAAAAATTTGTTCAAATAAATCATATGTTATCGGAATATCCTTAGCCGTTAAAATTAAAAATAAGATATTAAAACCATTTTGTAGCTGTCCTCTATACAATATCAATGGGATGAGAGATATGAGGTAGAACGTTTTTTAATCACACTATATAGTTACACCATAAGTCACACCATAGTTTAACGAATATGTGCATTAAATAAAAAAACTCACTTTTCTGTTTCGGAGCCCGAGGATGAAACACAAAATTTGAAGATTTCGTTACAAAGACTGTTTTATAAACAAAAGAATTTAATACTTTTGAAATCAATAATGCAATATTTATTTTTATTAATTATAATTAAATATATTTCCTTTGTTTCATTTTAAGTTATGCGCGTCCGGAAGCGGAAGCGGAAGCGGTTTAAAACAATTATATATAAGATACTTTCCTTGGACACTTTACTTATAACTTGACACAGAACCACCACTTCGCTTCCGTCTTTGAATAAACGAGGGTTCAAATGCATCGAGACGACCCTGGATCCGCTTTCCATAGATCTAAGCGTCTATCAGATCCAACTAAGCAGTCACCTAAATTTTAAGAGTTCAAACCGATCTTCAAGAATATTTGGATACTATACGATAAATATACTACTTTAAACATAATTAATTTATGCCATTTGAACATAAAAATACTAATGTTGCATGTAGTAAAGCGTTTGAGCTGTCTAAGAAAAAATGAGTATTCGTTAAAATGGGAAACTACAGTGAGAAAGTCACAAGCTACACAAGGTTAAAATTTTCATTGAGTTCGCTACCCTTCTGTTACTATTCGTCCCACCGAAAAGTGGCGGACAACCAAATCTCACATAGAAAGGGCCATGGATATATGGTAACGCAAGCATTCAATAATCACTTCGTAGCATTTCCTCACAGGCTCTTTCTCAGCCCGCGTTATACAAGCGCGCGTGACAATCGTAAATTTAGACGGATTTGGACCTTTTTCAAATGTACCTAACAAGAAGACAGTCAATGTCTTTACAACTACTCTACCAATTTTTTTACGAACCAATTAGATATTTTGAAGGATAAGCAAGTATTAACAATGACCGTTTGGGGCCTTTATAAATATACGAAAAGTGTATAAGAAAAACCACAAAAATAAACAAATTTTATTACACCAGAATATCTTTGCAATTGGTTGATGCGTCAAAGGTGTTTATATCGAGCAAGCGTAAATAAGCGTATACATGACGTCAATCATTCACTTATATTTATTTTTTACTTTCATTAATTACACTCGACTTTTAATATACTAGAGTTAATTCTAACTCTCTTAGCGGAACTATGCACTTCGTCCAAAAACGCAGCAGCTTCCCTCTTCACGACAATTCTAGTTTAAGTAAGACGTCCGAATTCCAGAGTTCAACCTAATATTTGAAGACGAATGGATTCAAGACTAAAAATACATTACGTATTATTAGTAATTATACAAACTGCACATTACTCAAAAACTATTAGCTAAATTGCCGCTGGAAAAGCTGGTAACAGTTTATTTTATAGCCATACATAAATTACAACATATGTATCTAGAGAAATAAAGATGCCGATATCAGGCTGTGGAGCTGAAATGGCAGGTCATAGATGATTTGTCGTGATTGCTCTCGTCTCCTGACTCGTTTCTGTTACTGTGTTTCTCCTCATCCGACTTCTGTGTTTCTCACTGCGTGTACCAAGTGTAATATATTTTATAATGTTGGTTTGAAAATCGCAAATGAAGATGTTTGCGGGTCAATTACGTCGCTTCTTAGGCTAGAAAAACAATAATATTATGTGCGTGGTAAAACGTATTGTATAACGCGCATCCTTTCCAAGCAAAGAGTATTTTTTTAGCGATACTTGTACTTGTGATGTACATTTATGTAGTAACACTATAATATGCCTTACTTTTGAGACGTGTTGGGTTCAATTTTTGTTAATTTATTACTTGTGCTGTGCAATATTTTTTATTAATAACGCAATTGTTTAATTAGAGTAATTAGATAAATTAGATCTCTCTTCCATTGTTGTTAAAAAAACGGTGTGTAATCTTATTTTTGGGACGTATTTTAATTTGTTCGAAATGGTCGTTAAAATTACTTCTAAATTATAATAAATTGTACAGGTGGTTAAAACACCGATATTTTTTATAAACTATTTTTAAAGATAAATATTGTATATTAATGTTGTTTTTTTCTCTGATTTTTTTTTTAAGAAAATAAGGATTCATATTTATAAATGCTATTTTGAAAAAAATTATAACACAGATTGTCGAGATACTTACAAGGATCTATTTTTCACATGCTAAACCCATTTATAAACTATTGATTACCTTAATCAATCTTACACAGGACTTTAAGCACAAGGTAGTTCAAGTATATACATAGACGGTTTAAAAAAGAGGGTGTTCAGCCAAAATAGTTTGCGAAGCTATGTCGTATAGTGATAAAACATAGCTATAAAACTTCTAGAGTTGCGTAAATGCTGCGTGAAAATCAACATACCATACAGGAGAGAAACATATTTTGTATGTACTTTCCATTTATTTTTGAATATGTACGATACTATGTATTTTTAATAGTGAAATAAATTAAATGCGCATTGTTGAACACGGTTATTACGTTACATTGTTTTTCTAAAATATCATCAAGCGAACTCCTTATTCAATTAGATAACGTCTTATAATAATACAATTAAAATAACTTCGCACAAAGGTGCTATAAATACCAATTAACGTAAATTGCACTCGTTTTAAGCGCAGGTACCATTTTCAAACTCGCTCTTCTCAGGTTCTAGGCGATCGGTCCTCGAATAATTTTATTCAAGTGCTTTATCGCAAAATCTGAGCTTAGTAATTGGAGATATGGACCAAGCATTTGCAGGTTCGTTAATTCGCCAGGAGCCGCGCTTTTAATGATCGAATAATTCGAGGGCTTCTCGTTTGCGGCGTCAGCTCGATGGTACCTACCACACACTTTTTCCCCCACTTTCCTGGGATAATTTCCTTTTTTCCTAGCGAGGCGGTAAAACAATAAAGGCGCTCGGGGACATCATTAAAGGGCGTCTCGACGCCACTGACGAGGCGAACAAAGGTGTCCGGACTGAAAGGATGTCTTATATCGCTATGTATGTGCCTGTGTATGTAGAATCATTTTATTGTGCCACGTAGTCCAGTGTTAATAAAAACATGTTATTTCCGGTACTAATAATACAATGTTGCTTGAAAAATAATTGCGTTTTATGATCACATTATTCCAAATAATTACTATACAAGTTTAATATTCCTGTGGTGTAAAGTTACGTAGTCAAGAGTTGATTTTTGAAGACCTTACCCTAAATGAAGCAATATTTTAATATGTAATATTTTTTCGTCTATCGTTGTTTCATACAAGAGAGCTAATTATTAAGTAACTTCAAACAAAGCATTGACTCCTTGAATAAACAGCAGCAACTAAGCAGTATCTGTAAGACCTAAAGTGTACGCTGTGGTGCTTTGAGGTGCCGGGGCTTCCTTACAAGGGCGCTACTATTACAAAACTTTCATAAGTTTATAATTTTAAGCTATGCTCAAACAAAGCTATGTTATAAATTAACATTTTTTATGCGCTTTATGGTACAATTCATTGCATGTTTAATATAACGTCTATTAAATTAAGCATTTTTAAGTTGCTAAAGGAGTGATGTCGATAATCCGCCAATGCTCTTTTTTTCAAGTGCCCTAGAGAGTTGCGATCGCGTCCCTTATAACTGCACGTTGCGGCCGAAACGTGTGCTTGAGAACGCTCCTCCTACGCAATTCAAAAACGTTATAATATTAATAATACCAATTTTTCCTGAATATTTTTTTGATATATTTTATTACAGCGTATTAAATAATGACTTTAAAAGGCACTATGAATATAATAAAAATACAATAGTAGTATAATATATATTATCAGATTTATTTAAAACACAATATTAATGTATATATATACATTTTATTAATAGTTTCATATTCTAAAGTAAATCTTTTACTCCCATTACTGCAAAGGCCATCGCATAGTAATAGTCCACATTGAAATTGAATAACTTTGTGCCTTATCTGAAACTGCTTTCAAAGAAATGCCGTCAAAACGAGATAGAGGAGGCGCGATATGAAATGTACCAACTTTTCTTCGACCTTGTATCTTCTCTTTTTACTGAAATTATTATATGCGGGATCAAACGACTCTAACTTTTTATTCGCAACTTTAAAAATCCATTGCGTCCATATCGTCCAATATACATATTCCATATTGGGGCGCGTTTATGTAACGTTTTTCGTCTCGAATGGTAAAAGAAAGGCCCTTTTCAAAGGTGAAGCCTATGCAAAATACATTTCACATACGCGTGTATCAAACATGGGCAGAATTCAGAATAAAGTTAAATCAGGATATCGCTTGCAAAATTAATATAGTTTGTGCTCTGTACATATCACAAGACTGTGTTTGTTCAACCTGCGAGATCGATACCGAGAAAACCCTTTGAATATGTAACTTCTTGAATTTATTCACCTTACTACATGGAGCAAAGCAATGTTATCAAGAGGCGTATTGTGTTCATCAAATTAATACGTACAATATTATCCCTTTACATTTAAATGTAAAGGGATATAACTAGCATTATGATTAAATAATTAGTTAAGGTCACGTATGATTCGAGTAATATCACAAATTGTAGACTTCCATTTTTTTATAAAATTGCTTTTGCTATATTATGTATATATTTTTAATTTGCATATATTCAAAACAGTGCGACAAGATTTCGCTGCAAATTTTATGCGCTTATTGATATGTCAGTTTCGTCTGCGTTGATCACCACATCCTCACAGCGAGGAAATTCCCTCTATCTTCCTTCCGGTGAAACATTCTCGACTGATTGGCCACAGTGACTCTAAAACTGCGCGACAATCTTTAGCAATAATAAAATATTTCTATAACATTTTATTTATTTTTCATATAGCTTTATATATCAGTGACTATACACTCACCCCTCGATTTACGCGGTAGATACGTTCCAGAAAATATCGCGTGCACTCCAAAAAGCAACTCAAGACACCCTGCATGGGCAGCCGACATGGTTCCAGATGTAGGTCAAGTGCAAGAAGTGGGAGTTAGCCATTAGTACTGATTAATAATGATATACTTATTTTTATTTTATTTTATTTTTAGATTAAAGTAAGACCATCGTGGCCTAACAGGTTACCCCAATGCGCCACGATGGTCGAAAACAAATTTTAAATTAATAAAACATAAAAAACGTATATATACATAAATATAACAAAAAATTATTAAATATCAAAATTAAATGATACAAACTGGATCAGATCCTCGTAGCTAACATTAAATAAGTCAATATGTAATGCCAGCGTATTAAGGAGCCGGATGGCCACAGCTATAGGCGAGTCGGCAAGTGCGGATGTCCTAGCCCTAACGGCCATCAAAAGAGGTCTCGATCGTGATTCTCGAAAATGTTCCGGAGCCCAAAACTGGAATTCCTCGAGAATAGCTGGATTGTCGAGAGCACCTTTTAGTAATTTAAAAAATGCTTAGCGACATACAGCTTTCTGCGAGAACTCTGCGAATCATATCCCAACGCTCCTAAAAGAAAGGCGCTGAGATAATAACCAAATGTCCTTTTGTAAAGGTATCTTAAATACCTTTTGAATTTTTTTCACTAAAAGGGAATATTTGGCTATTCGGGGATTCCAAATTATAGATCCCGATTCAAGAATGCTACGAACTAAGGTGTCATAGAGGATGCGAATAACTGACAGATCGTCAAAGTGAAAGGCATTCCTCATAGCAAAGCCATCTTGGAAGATTTATCACAGACGTCGTGTATGTGTAGAGAGAACCTCCATTTGCTCTCGAAAGTGATTCCGAGATCTTTAGTGGAAGTTTCTCTACTCAAAATGTTACCACCGAGATGGTAGAAATAAGCTGATGGCGAACGGGATCGAGAAAATGACACAGTATGTCACTTTCCGACACTAAAGGGCAGACGGTTAATGGAAGCCCATCTCCACAGAGAGTCTAAATCACTTTGTAGATAGAAGGAGTCCACAACAGATCGAATGCATTTATATAATTTTAAATCATCTGCGTACAGAATAAAACTTGAATTTTTAATTGCTGTATTTATGTCATTAATAAATAACACAAAAAGCAGAGGTCCCAGATTGGATCCTTGAGGAACCCCCGAAGGGGTAAAATATTATTTTGACGATCGTCCACCCTAGCTTACAAACTGTTACGATTGCTTAGGAACATTATGATTATGAACATTTATGTAACGCACTATTCGGTTTTATTCTTTAATTTTCTCGTTAAACCTTAAACTATTTTAGAGCATTGACTACATTATTGTAATATAAATAAGAGTGAAAAAATTAAGAAATTATGTATATATACATATATAGGGTTTCAAGCATTTTGAAAGCTTTGAACAGTGACGTTTGCGGAAAGTGTTTGTTAACGATCGCAAATCTCAAATTCAATTAAACGCATTCAATTTTATGGGAATCCTCGACTCTTACGCATGACCATATACCCAAAGCTATCTTACAAATATGAGGTTACAACCTTTGGTAATTCCACTGCCATTGCTCATTGTCGCCTTTTGTTTTCCAAGTTCAATTAGACGAACAAATTACATTAGTGCCGACAGACAAACACCCACAGACTTATTGTATACATAGTAACATTTGCAGACCCAAAGGGATTATATTATACAGAGTGATGCATAAAGAAGATTACATTAAAAATATATCGTTAAAAAATATGCTTGATACATAGATTTATGTGCGTGGACGGTTCTGTATTGAATAAAAATCAGGTCGTCTTAAAGCTCTTGAGCTCCTGACGGCATCAAGTGACGGCTGGAGAATTAATTTGAAACTATTTACATTACATAAAACGATGCATTATATAATCGATATTTTAACTACATATGTTCACTGATGTATTACATATAAAAATAATGGGTCAACCTGTATTCTCGTATACTTGGTATGCATATATCTGAGTGTACACATATTTCCAAGGACGAAGGGACGTACATATTTTAACTCTCAAAACTTCCTTTGTCATTGCTAAAGTTTTATTTTTTATTATTATTAACACACACCTGTAGCACCAGTGGGTACATTAAGGGAATTGAGGTAATAAATATGGGAAGAGAAGTGAAATCTTGGAAAATTTACACATTCGGATTTTCTTTTTGGACTACTTAAAACCTGGGAAGGTAGCAGCTGCCAGGTTTAAATATTTTTGGCAAGTATCGAAGTTACACTTCTGTGCTTTTGGCATAGCGCCACATACATATTTAATAATAAAATAGTTACATTCAATCTAAGATAATAATATATTTACACATCGCTTATAATAAAAGTGTTTAAATAAAAATAATAAAAAAATTTTGAACAACCCAAAGGCCCCGACGAGATTCGAACTCGTGATCTCCTGTTTACTAGACAGGCGCTTTAACCAACTAAGCCACGGCGCCGACGTTAGTTCTATATAAATTTCACTACCAGTTAACCGTTATTTTTGTTTACACATACATATTATAAGTATATATTTACATAATATATTAATTAAACTGTAACCACTTGACTTATTGTTATTTGACAAATATACAATAATTATCATACAAATTTATATCATACTTACATTTTTTGCGGTTATCATAGTGTAGATAACAATGTGCTTAAAATAATCTAATGCAATAACACACTTACATATGTAAATTCTACTGGTACCTGTTATCACTACTTTCACTATTGAATATAAAACTAACTTACAATAATATGGTGTACCATATCAACTGGATTGAAAATAAATGACTATTTAAAAAAAAAGGAAGCTATTTTTTTATTCAGTTTCTTACACCCCTTATTTTTTATAAACTTAAGTTGGGACACAACGCTACGACAGCAGGTAGAAACATCAGTCGGAGAAGGGTCTGCTAAAAATAGTATCAGATTCTGATATGAAAAAATCGCATTCCCGATATAAATCTCAACTATTTTGATACAAAATGTAAAATGTTTTATAACCACAAACGTGCATTTTTATATGCTTATCTCACCTGCACGATTTAAAGGGCATTCTAACGACTATTTCTAAGAAACATAATAATTGAAAAGACATCTCGTGACCGAACAATTGCATTTATAATTGCACATATTATATTTCCTGGACCTACCACATCTGTCCCGAAACGTTAATCACCCAAAAGTACCGCGAAACAACTACTCTATGTTTGGAAAAGATGCGCTCTATACAATATATCCTATTCTGAGCATGATATTGTTGTTCTTATGGTTACCGATCTACATTTTTTTTAGCAAAACATCCTCATCTGTCTCGAACCAGCATTATGAAAAATGTGACACTTGGCCACAGATGGAAAGACGCGACATAAACGCAGAAGGGAGACACTGCGGAGTCACAGCCACCAAGACACTGCATCTGAGAAAGTATCACGACAAATTCTAGCTGCTCGACAGACATCACAAACGACAATAATACAACACCACACGCCAGCAAAGAGGTTCCATTCCATTTCAGCTCTATAATTTATATATTTTCATAAAATAGTTATCTAAAACTTTTTTATGTATAATATAATACATTATTTTTTAACCATATTATTATTATTTATTATTTAAATTATCTACAACTTTTTTAACATGCAATAAATTAAAGTGTCGTTCTCAAACAGATGTATTTTACATTATTAATTATACCATTAATATACAATATACATAATATAAATAGCAGTGGTCCTAATTACTGAGCAGATGTAGACTTTATCAGTGGTTGGTAATGAATATGTTATCTCTGTTAAATATTATATTTTAATTCTGTCTATAGTATATTATGATAATATTTTTTTAAGTATATAAAGTTTAAAACACGTAATGCTCTATAATACTTAAAATAAAAGTAAATAGTGTGTATGATAAATAGCATATGTGTGTATGAACCTGTATTCATTATTAAAACTAATATTTAATATAATATATTTATAATATTTAATCTTCACGATTCAATATTCAAATACTTAAAAGTAACGAATATTTAGAAACACTATTTGTAATTCAACGCCAATAATAGGAAAAAATCAAACAGCAAAGAATGTTATTAGAAATTTTGGGAAAAAAATTGGCAGAACACCCACAAATGCACAATAGCCACGCAGACTTTCGAAAATCAATAACGACCATCAAAAGCTGTCAATTACAACAAAAAAGTTGAATATTTTTTATTTATAAGCTTTGTAACTAGCCTATAAAAACACTGTCGAGTAAGCATTGATTTATCCATCATTTGTAATAATCGGACGGTGACCTTGAAATTATTTTTTACAAAAGTTTTGATTTTGAGGTGGAGCTGAACATTCATCCAAGCTTCCTTAAAGAATCATTATAAAATATGTAAATTACGACCTATCATGAATCACCCAATAACAAAGAAAATCACTATTGAGCTCGCTCACCGACGGATCAATTTGACTTTGCCGCCCAATACTGAGACCTACACTGTCTGTACACATTTTAGTAAACTATATATTTCGTACAATAACATGTTATCAACTCAACGGCGTCAAACTAGCTTCCAAAATCACAATACTTAGGCACTGATTAAAAATTTAGTGTATTTAAAAATATGTTTATATTAAGGAACAATTTAAAAAGCAATAATTAGCTTAAAATGTTAGATGCAATATAGATTTAAATCATTCTACTTTAATGGTTTCTGCGATTATCTAATAAATAGAAGTGTGTATATAAATATATACAGTTTAAAAATCATTTACAGTACAATGAATCCATTTATCTCATAAAAGGACATGCGTATTTTAATCATTTTTATGATAGTTTCAATATTTTTTATTATACTACATATAACCAGTAGCGTAGCTAGGGTATGTGCCGCCCAGGTCGATCCTTAAAATTGCCGCCCCCCATACATTTTTTGCAGGGTCATAAAATCAGCTTTTCTTAAAACAATAAATTGGTTATTATTAAGATCTTGTTATTCATGGATTTATATATGTTTTAGTGCATTCATGGTTAAGAACCACACTAGAGGATCCCATCGCGAATATGCCGCCCCCAAGCAAGTGCCGCCCGGGGCGGCCCGCCCCCTCCGCCCCACCATAACTACGCCACTGCATATAACTAGTTACAATTTGGTAGAAATAAATTGGTTAACATTCTAAATACATCTAAATATGCTTAGTTTTATTTTCGCAAAATATTTAAGAGTGAAATTAAAATCATTATGCATTTTAGATTTAGGGAAATATATTTGTGTTTTACAAGAAAAAATATATATGGGTAAAATGTACGCATAATAAATAATACTCTAGCTGCAAAAGTATTATAATTTTTGTCTAGCACATATCGAAATGTAAGGTAATAGTTAAAATTATTAAAGTTAAACCTACCTATCTAATAATTTATTACTCTACACGTTCTTGGGATTAACATAAAACAATTTAATATCTAATATAGTGTACTCCTTCTATATTTTTATATATTTAATTTATGACACTGTTTAATACATCTCTTTGTGCAAGATCATTTAATACAAATATCTTAAAAAAGCTTATTAACCCTATCAATCTTTTAATTGAATCCAATTTTATTTACGTAACATACTTTTCCACTTAAAATCAATACGTTATGTTACATTCATCATTTATTTAGACAGTGACTATTCATTCATCTCGAATTAAATTTATTCGCTAAGGGAACATGCAGTTGAAATTGATACACGTTTGATTTCCCAAGGGAAATTGTTTATGTACATATGTATATAAATAAATACATACTTTTATATACAGATTCATGGCTATTAACATTATAATATATATGTAAAACATATAAATCAACGCCATTTTAACTGTTGAATTTCTTTAATAGAATTTTACTATAATGTGGTGTAATATAAAACGAGCACGTTTCGTATTCGCTAGCCACACGCGCAATCGACTGCAATGTTTGCCTTTAATTCTCATTATAGCTAAACAAACACTAGCTTTCAATTTACTTTGGACACATTGAAATCCAGCGACACACAAGATGAATCAACTCCCATGGAGTTTACGTGGATTAGTGCAGCATCAATTACAGATGGAACTACATGAAATTAGATCAGAGATTTAGCCTCACTTGACAACTAAAACTAAGTAAGTACACTAGAACAAAATACTGACAAATTCCAAAGGGTATTACCAATTATTATTATTATAATATAATTCCTTCTAATCTAAATTGAATCGTTCCTAATGAAAGCTTTGGATAAATGATTATTTATACAATTCAAACAACATAATTCCTTATCGAGAGAGCCGATGGACTTTCGTATACACATTTCGACACAAACAGGCGTCTTTCAAATCATACTTTAATGTATATTTACTTTATCCCATTCGATTTTCTGACACTTTTCGGAACACATCTCGCCGCACAGTAGGATAGAATATACTTCCATATGAAAGTCATATTTAAGCATAATTTTCTTTGATACAAATATTATTTACCATATGGATATTTGTATATTTAACATCATTTTTAACATATAGTGAAATTTATTATTAAACAACTTAAATTTTAATAAAATATTGGGTTAAAAATCAAGTTTTTGTAGTTAAAAAGTTAAGTTTGTGATCATATTATTTTAATAAGATGAACTTTTAAATAAAATATAAAGCTTCAGTTTCATCATATTATTTTTATGAACTAAATTTTTATATACAAAGCTTTAGTTTAAGGCATAATAAATTCTTGCATTTCGTAAAAAAAAAAACATAAAAAAATCTTTAAATGATAATTACATATAGATTAAATTTAAGAACTATATCAAATTTTGAGAAAATATCTTTTTGCCATAAAATTATAATTTTAGTAACATATTTGATTACCCAAAAACTAATTTAATACCCTTTCAATGCCATTTTATGGCAAAAATAATTTAAAAAAAATAGTTTTTTATTAAGTTCAAGATTTAATTTCATCATAATATTATTTAAAGAAACTAAATATTTAATTTTAAATACATGGCTTTAGCTTAAAATTTGATAATTTATTACACTAGAACATTTTGGCTTCGTCAAAAAAATATTACAAAATCAAAAAAGTCTTTTAAAAATCTTTATATGATTGATACATTTAAGTTCATATCAAGAACGACTTTCTTAAAATATTATTTGAGTCAAAACCATTTGGATAGATTTTTTCAACTATTATTGTGTCAGTAAAACGTTTTTTTTATATAACATTTAATAAATATTTAGAATAATAATAATACTATATATAGTAAATATTTTGAATATATATTATATATTTTTATAGAAAATAATTATAAATTAATCTTTCAGTGAAAATTTATATGCTACTAGTTTATATTAAATATTTAAGAAAATCCACTTAGAAATGTATTTTATCCTACTGTACACCACATGGTTCTCAGAACACATTTTTTTACAAAAGTTTTTTCTTGGTCTTTTTCGTTTGCTTTCCATCCAATTCTTTAATATATATTTCGCATCTGATTGTATATAGATACAATGTTTGTAAATCGTTTTACGGCATTATCACTTTCAATCCTTAAATTCTATTTAAAATATGTATAGCTACAAATTGTGTTAACAAAAAAGGCAAGAAAAAACGCTTTAAATTTAAATTTGAAGTATACGAGATGATACATAAAAACGCTGATAACAAAAAAAATATTTGTAACACATTACGTATTTTAAATCAAATTTATTTGTAAAGCATCAAGAGATTTAATAAGAAAAATACGTATTATCGATAAGTTAGGATAAAGCACTATAAAATTAATTGAGTAATTACACACATGATTGATTGATTTTTTATGAAACAAAAAAAAATTAAATATTTTCACTGCATAGTTAGGTATATAAAATTTTAATTACATTTTACCGAACAAGTTTTTCTTAACCTTGTATCATTTTTTTCAAAAAATAACCGCTCGATATAGTCCAATATTTGATTAGTCTAATTGCGGCTGTAAAATGAGCCAAAACGTCCCGTTTACGGAAATTTGTCGGTCAAGGTGATGTATATGGAAATTGATGACGCGTTTCAGTCGGATTATCGCAAAAATTTATTGCCTGTTGTCAATTATGATAATTTCGACAATGTTAAAAAAGACGCAATAAAAGTGTGCGGATGTAAAAAATTAGAACACGGCTCATAAAACGTGACGACTTTTATGATCAGAATGAAAAGTCTAGCTGACCTTCCACCTTTTCGCAGAGTGACCTTAAGAAAATATTTGAAAGACAAATCTGTGTGAAAGAGCCGTTTGGGTGTAACGACCGCTTTTCCGTGGACCGTTAAAGAAACGAGAAAAATCTCAATGAAAAGTTTTACGGTTAAAATGACGAGAAAAACGTTTTTTAGAATTATTTTTTGTATTTACAAGCATTGCAAAGGTCATGTTCAAAATAATATTAACATTATATATTAACACTATTAAAATTATTATTGTGTGCTAATCAATTTTCATAGCTATAAAATATGATATAAATAAATTCATACGCCAAAGGCCGTAAAAATTAGGTAGATTTCTCTATGTACAAATATGTTTTTTTAGCTGACTTTGTTCTTTGTTTATAACTCTAACATATTTATACAAATATAACCACTTTATCATTATTTATAAAACATCTCAAAGCTATGTTTTGCTGTACATATTTATCCTCTTTCAACATAATAAGATTGAATGATATTATATATAAATAATTAAATATATTTTTTTACTTATTTAATTCTTACTTTTTAGAAAAGCTTTTCATTATTAAATACATATCCAACTACAAATTAAGCCGTAAAATAATACGATTAATGCATATACTAGAGACTAGAGCTTTTTTTAAGCGATTTTAAAAAATATAATACACTCAAAATATAATTACGCGGTAGATACGCTCCAGGAAATATAGTGTAAATTGAGATATAAAAGGAAATTTGTAATAAAACGCTCGGATGATATTCACGTGTACTTTTTAGCGTACATTTAAAAATAAAGTAAATAAACAAAGTATTCAGCGAAAAATAACTCAGGACACACTGCATGGGCAGTGGGAGAAGTTCCAGCTGCAGTTCAAGTGCAAGAAGTGAGAGTAAGGCATTATACATGCTTTTGCACATCATATTGCTACACGTGTGAAACCAAATATGTTTGATTTGGAGTATTTAAAAAAATCTTTTTTCTTAACCGCGTTAAACGAGTACCACATAAATCGAGGGATAATTATAATATATGTTTTTTTAATGAGCTAATATTAGTTAAATATGTTTCATAGCGTATCTTTGATATGTGGACTCAAAATTGTTTATTGAATATTTTGTCGAAGCCAAAATATATTTTCTTAAAACATAACCTACCTATCAAAAAATATAAAAAAACTTATACTACAGCTTATATTTAAATTGTTAAAAACTATGAATTTGATACATATTTTTCAAAATCAAAATCAATAAAACTTAGGTTATTAGCATATAACATTTTATATTTGAATCGAGATATTTTATCTTTATATCAATATAATCAAAGCGAAAGGGTTAAAAAAAAGTTGAAAAACACATGAATATATTAGACACTCATCAAAAAATATAAGAATAATTCATTATTTTACAGCTGAAATTAGAGTGTAAATTATATTTTAATTTAAGTGCATAATTTTTGTGACTAAATTAAACTCAATTAAAAGTTTTTACATCCCTACCTTCTCTGAAACAAGTCCATCGTAGAAGATCTCCTCTTCTTTTGCAACTGTTCTTTCGGTACATCCTTCAGATCAACTGGTACACCTCCAAGACTGGTGCTTCTACTCCTTCCCCTCGTCCAAGACTTATCCTCAAAAATCGTCATGTCGTGAAACATGATTATATAAAACTAACAAAAAAACCCACAAGATACTAAAACCGAAAATAGAAAGAACCGTCGGATATTGTCTTTTTTCGTATGCAAAAGACGTGTGTTTGCGAATAATTTCGACGATACTTTACAATACTGAAGCCGACGACTGACTAAGCCAGGTTTCGATTCCAGGGTCTGTGAGCGAAAATAATGACTCATTGTTATCAGCAATTAGTATTATTGGCAGCCCACTGCGTCGCAGCCATACAAAAAATATAAACAAATATAATAGATATACTATATATTTTCAGCCTTGGGGGCTAAAACACCTATTGCGGATCGATTAGTATTTCGTGGACATTGTAGATTAGTAGCACTACTATACGGTGTTTCGAGAGAATTTGCTAGCGTTGGTAGTTTTCACTGGATTGGGGTCATAAAATGAACATAGCATACTCAAATTATGTGAAAAACTTGCATGTGTAATATCGATAAGCATTTGTAGCCAATAAATTGCCCATATATAATACGTACCAAATTTAGGCTTCAATTTATAATTATACGAATAAATACTAATTTACAAAATCTATGTAAAAGTAATAACTCTACTTATTAATGACATTTTCTTCCACTATTCTAATTGATTTACTACGACCAAGTAGTCATTAAATAAATTTGACAACTACATTGTCACTAAAATAATTACTGTAACGTCTTATTCATGGACCAATAATAATATAAAGTGCACCTGATTCAGAGATAATTTGGGGGGGGAGCAGATAAAAACATTTGACCCCCCCCCCTTAATTTGGCCATAGAACATGTCATTTAATGAAATACTATGAATTTTAATGAAATAGAAATGTTAACAAAAACACTACTGACTAGCCAAGTTTTGCTCCTCCCCTTGGAAAAAGCTGAAATGACGTCCCTGATTCTAAACTAAAAATTCTCAGATTACCCTTGAAGAAAATTTAAAAAAATCCTGAATCTAACCCGAAAATATTTATCTAAATATGTCATTTTAGTGAAATCATATCGAAATACATTTTCACCAGCAGATATATACATATATATTTTTACCATTGAAAATATAATTTTTCTAGCAGATGCTAGTAAAATTATATAATTTCAACTTTTTTATACGAATATACATTTACATATTAGTCATCATTATTTATTTACATGCGATGCATAAATGTTACAGTAAATGTGTATTTTTAGTGAAGGTATATTTTCACTAGTGAAGTCCAAATACATTTTCACCAGTGGATACATATTTCTATTAGCAAAAATTTAATTTATTTCATAGGCGCTAGTGAAATTATATGCTGCTCTAAAATGATCATGAAACTCAATTTGCCAGCTGCGAAACGTCCATTTGCTGTTTAAACCCAAACCTAACCAACACGAATTAACCAAACCTAAAAAAAATTTAAACGTAAAAGTATAGTTTTAACTTCCATTAGGTCAAATCCAAAATACAAACTAAGTGGGGAAAAAATTCTAGTCGTATTGAGTGACTAGAATAAATATGATAACACTATAAATAGAGAAATTTTTAATCAATGCAAAAGCTTGAACCATAAAATCAATGTTTTTTCTATGAGTCAGGACAGCTCTTTCATAACCAATTAAATTCCATTGCATTTTTTGTAGATCTAAAATCTTCAACAGCATAATAAGCCTACATACCTTTATATTTGTATTTGGTATATCTATTTTTGCTATTGAATACTTAATTATGGTAAATTAAAATAAAATACTCATTAAGCTGTAAGAACACCAAAAATATTGTACTATCAACAAAGTCCATATGATACAAACTGAAGAGATTCATTTTCAAAAGCTTCTCTATAGAAATCGGTACTAAGGTGGCATAAAAGAATGGATGTAACGGATATCCAAGCATATCTAACACAACACACTATTGTGTACCGCCAATCTTCTTAGATTTAAAATCAGTAATCAAATCAATTAAAATATCTTACCTTTCTGTTGTAACTAATGGCGACGTAGCTGTCGCGGCACTCTTCTCCTTTTCAATCCTATCAAACCAATGAAAACATTAAAATCTTTCCATAAAAACTAATAATCGCATCATCCATACTTGTGCGCAGTCCTCAACGATTCCAGACTTCCAGACATGTTAACTGAAGCTGCGAGTCTCTGCGGAGAGGTCGGACTGCTCGGTTGGCTAGCCGCATTCCTACCGTCGACTTCCCGACACTTCCCAACACTGAACATGCGATGAAGCCTGAACTTTAGAGCACACGACGGTGACTTGGGGCTCAGATCTATAGGAGATTTTGAACGCGGCGAGATTGATTTCAACTTGAGACTCATGGTTCTTGGGTGTCTCTGCATTTTATGTACGCAACGAGCTACTGTTTTTGCAGAATGCGCACCCGAAACTAAACACTGCAAAATTGCTTTTCGAAGGATATCGCGATTGGTACGTGGTTTCCTTAATTTATATCAAACCACATCCCGTTAATCAAACATAAAACAAGATAAGATTTATTGCGGTCAAATTGTATTCATTGACGTGAGGCTAACTTTTTGCAATATTTTGTATAGCACAGTATGTTATTTTGCATTTTGCTTTGCCACAAAAATGTATATATAAAACATGTTAAATTTAGATCTGTTTACGGGTTTTCTCTATAAAATCTCATTTCATTGATTTTCAACACTGTACACTGAAGAAAATTTAAGCTCGTAAAAAGCCATTAGTTAGCTACGAAAATTATCTATCAATTCAATACCAAAAACATGCCACCGTTAAGCAAGCTCACAGAATTATTCAGATAAATAACTTTTAAAGAAATATTTACTTCCGTGTAATGTTCCATCTCCATCAAATGAGTTTTGGAGTTCCACGAGGTAGCATTATGAAAGCAATCCTGTATTTAATATACATTACATGATGCTAATATGTCTATTATAAAGAACACAATGGCCATAGTCATAGTCGCAGCCAAATTTTGCAAAAGAACATAAGTAAGATCCAGAACTAGTTGAAAATATAGAAATTAATCCAATGAGACCAATACTAGGAGAGGAATCTGCTCATCCGAAAAGTTAAACAATTAAGATCTTCTATGAGAAAATGGCGTCTAAAACCTAGTTATGTACTCTGGACAGGCAACTTACATGGTGAACACATATTTGCGAGGAAGGAAAACAACTAATCAAACGAGTTTCTTAACTGTCATTAGAAAACAACTGAATATATAATATAAATCGATTTATTGAAAGAAACAGATGCAAGCAGTTGAAGGTTTTTTCCAGACAGGAATATATAGGAAATAAAGAGATTGTAAATATGAGTAATATTAAGAAATAATATCTATTTTGTTAGATTCTGTCAATATGCTGTTTTCTTTTTGTTAAGTAAATTTATACTAAAATTAAATTTTTCTTACTTAAAAATTCATAAATTTATTAGCACTAAAGCTTTATATAAATTTAATCTGTACTAGTATTAATATTATTCTACTAAATCTTAAACAAATAATTTTTGTGTTTAATTATTACTAGTTATGCTAAAACTTTCAATGATACATAAAAATCAGAACTTTATAGGCCAAAAGTAATAAAACAAATTATTTCTTTTTTGTGAAAATATCTGTGCAAATCTTATTTTATGCAGATGACATAAACATAATAGCACAGTTCTATTTAAGCACAAATCAAAACCCTTCATTAGTGTAATCAATGATGTTTTTAATCTTAATTGTAAAATTTAGTGTGCGCGTCATAATTAACTAATGTTTCATTGTGGAGGGTATGTTAACGCCAGATTTAAATACCATGTATGTTTGCGAACACTGCCTTGCTACAGCTATAAAACTAGCGTTAATGTTGTCCTCGTAGTAGGCTTTAAGTAAGTTATTTTTAAAATTATTTTTAATAAATTCATGATTTTGATTCCATATTCTCAAGATTTATTACCTAATACATATTAAAAATGTATGAATATATATTTCTTCCTCATTATTTATACCTTTAAAATATATATTTATTAAAAACAAAGAGTAACAAGGTAAGTAAATAACTTTAATAAAATAATATATTACTTAAAATATTACAACAAATCTACAACAGATTTAAATTCAATAAGATTCATATAAATATTATTTTTCTTCTTTTAGGTTATTCTTTTCTTCAAATTCATCTAAAACCTTCTCAGCTATTTTATCAGCTTCGTCTTGAATTTGCTCAACGGCTAAGACTTCAGGAATATAAAATTGCATCATATTTTGTACCTAGAACAGAATAATACATAAATAATGGAACAATATAAACACATAAATATTTCAAATACTAACTCCGTTCTTCAACGTAACAATAGAACTCGGACAAGAGCTACAAGACCCCTGCATCTTTAATTTCAAGACTCCGTCCTTGAACTCAACGAAAAGAACATCGCCACCGTCTTCTTGAACAGTCGGTCGAATTCTGGTATCCAATAATTCTTTGATCATTTGAACTGTTTCGTCGTCGTCTTCGTTTATTTCTACACAACAATAATAAACAAGTTGGAATATGTATACATATATTATATTATTAAAATTATAATTTCGCAAGTATATATTTGATTTTGCAATTTCAAATACTTGCAAAGAAAAAAATAATTGCCACAAAAAGAACATATTCAAAATTTTAAAATCAAATATATTAATAATTACATACGTGTTTCTCCAGAAGGTTGTGTATCGGTCAAAATAGGCAAACCACTAGCGAAAAAATCCATGATCGTAGCAAATATTTCTGGTTTTATAACCATCCAATCGATATCGTCTTCGGCCTTTGTAACTGTAATAAAATCCGGTCCGAAAAATACTGATTTTACACCTTCGATTCTAAATAACATTTTTCCTGAAATTATATAAATCAATATGAGACATAAAATATTTGAAATAACCATAAAATTCACTTACCTAATGGACTACATGCTGCCGAGCCTATGTTGGGAAAATCTATAGTTTGTCCCACTTCTAAAACTTTGATACCGGGATGAAACTTCAAACTATTAGGATTTGGAGTATCTTGCGTCTGAATGAACATGGTGCGTTTAATTATTTTATTTAAATTATCAATAACATAATCGTTATTCAAAAGAGATTTTTTATTATAAACAATAGACGAATGTGTCAAATTTGACATCCAGCTCTTCTGACATAACCTAAAATATAAAAATAAAAATCTCTTAATAAATCAGCCACATAGATAAATATTACAATTTAAAACAACATACCAAGTATTTATAATTAAATTTTATTATAAATGTACTTTAATTCATATTAATAAGGTATAAATGGAATTTTTGTAAAAGAATTTTTTTTATATATCACTATTTAGAATAAATAAATATTTGTAATACCTTGAAAGCCGTTTGGCATAAGATAAGTTCCTTAAAATCACTCGAAACATCGTAGTTTTTCTGTTTTATATCCTAAAAACGCATATCTATTTGACAGCTGAGTCGAGTATGTTTTGTTTCATAATATTTGGCCATAGCCCCTTTTGTAACAACCAAGCACCAGATTGAATATATAATTAGTTTAATTTTATTTTTATTTATTTTAATACAGACTAATATTATTAGAGATAGTAATTAATTAAGTGATGTGTTTTCTAAATTTAAATGTAATGTTTTGATTATTTTTCTAATTTTATTTTGAGCAAATTTATTATGTGGTTTCCATATAGGTCATCTTATGATGATGTCTGATGATGATTATCTTACCTATTTTCATATAGGTACTCTTATGATGATGTCTGATATTATGTGATGATTTTGACGATGGAAATTTTTATTCTTGATTTAATTGATAAAACAATATTTTATATAAATATGAATATTGTATTTGAGTATCACTGATCGATTATCGACGGAAGGGGGACTAAATATGAGAGGGGGGGTGCTAAGAACATAACGTAAATTAGATGGGAAGATTTGTGCTAAAAATTTTCAATAAGTGTAGGGGGGTAAAAAGTGTATATAAAATCAGTGTACGCTATTTATAGGCTTACCATAATAATAAAGCTCTAAACCAGGACAGTTAAAAATAAAAGTTTTCTCTGATATTTGTTCATTTTGGGATGTTGAGATGTGCTAGAGAGGAATGCAGTATTTTAATGAGAGCTAAACAAATGTCATCTCGAAAATTTTGTGAAACCGAGACAATCTCAATGAAACTGGGACGTATGGTACACCCAGTTATTTATAAACGACTAGCATTCTAATAATTTTTACTACATATTTGATTTAATTGTTTCGTAAAAATATTTTTTTAAAAAAGCTTTTTTATTTTATTTTTTAATATAGCACATTCTTTTCCTTATACTAATATACTATTTTCTGTATTTTTAGAGAAAAAACTTTTTTTAAACTACAATCTTAAAACAAAGTAGTAGATTTAACATACTAACGAATTCAATCGAAATATTTATAAGCTCATTTTTTTGATAAATTTTATTAAAATTTAAGTCAAACTACAGCAGGCTACAAACATATATTATCTACAAGAATAATTTTTAATCCAAAAGCTTTAATTTAATTTTTATTTTTAATAACGGATTTACGCATAATTGAATTATTTGAATAGACGCCATTTTTAAACAAGATGGCGGATCAGGCTGGCTGATGAACTTAGCCGAAAAAATAAAACTACGGCAGTTATCGAACCCTCAAAGATCGCTATATCCTAAATATATATTAAATATAAAGATTTAGCGATCTTTGTTGAAATAAGTAACAGCCTATAAAAAAGCTTCATATAAAAATGTTTTTAAGAAATTATATATCTTATGTTATTTAAATTAAATTAAATTTAAGTTATTTTATCAATTTTACTATAAATAAAAATATTTATTTTATATGAAAAGTAATAGATGTCAGTAGAGATTTTTAAATAATTTTGTATATATAGGGGTTAAAACTCTTTTATAAATATAATATAACCTAAAAATATAAAAACTAGTAAAAAAATACCAATTTATTAACACAGTAAAAAATATAAAGTATTTTATTTTCATTTTTTTATTAATTTCTTTCAGAGACAAATCATTAAAAATTGAATAGAATTACCTTAATCATTGTTTTATTACAAAATAGGCTGAAAATATAATTTGCACTTAATTATAATATTTGAAACTTTTATAAATATTTAATTGAAAATTCGACTATTATTATTTTATATGGTAACGACAATCCTAATAAGGTAATTTATATAATACAATAATTATTAACACTATATATGCACAATTAACTGAATAATTAAAAAAAAATTGGCTTTATAAGGTTACATGAGAAAAGACTTGAAATGAAGATCAAATTTCTTTAAATACATTATATAATAGTAAGTATGGATACAGATTTAAAGTGTAACCTTAATTACCTTAACATATAACAATTCAAAAACAATCTAATTTGGAAATAAAATGTTTTAATATTAATTTAGATCTAGAATACAGTTTTTATATTAATATATTATAATATACTTTTAACCCGTTCAGCGAGATTTGAAATGTGATCTCAGGGAGACGTGTCATATATATTTAAAGGCTCTCACTGATTCGGGTAATATAATCTCATATTATAAATAAATAAAATAATAGCTATATGAATATTGTCATAGGATCGTTTGGTTAATGATAATGTCAAAGTTTTAATCTAAATTATCTACTTTCTAGTATTCTATCAAATTATCATAATGAATACAAACTACAGGCAGTGACTGAATCTTCATAATACATAAAAATTGGCAGTTCTCGTTACATTAAACATTATTTTCAACGTTCATCTATGACTGTAATATAATACTACGCATCTTAACACTAAATTCGAATATAGGAATGTAACGTTTCGTCTCTAAATGATTAAGTTCTAAATATAACATACAAATGGTGCGTCGATAATTACAAATGATTCTTATCATTAATCATCGTTCTGCGTATTGGTCTTATGGAACGCATCTACAAACACAGCACGATGGGAAGAGGAACCAATCCATGAATATACCGGCACAATCCTGGTCGGGATCATAAGCCAAGAGCCTGTGCCATTTGTATTTCTGTTCACAACCGCAATCACCGGCGCAGCGACTGGTCTGAGTTTTACTGAAATTTACAAATGATCATTAAAATTATTGTTGTAGGAAAAAGAATATTATTTAATATATATTAGTAAGTACTTACGAACAAACTTCCTGATGAATGGCTTGTTCAAAATGCATGGTGTTTACAACGGCTCGCACTTTACCGGCGGAGTTCAAAGCCCAGTAAGGTGTAACGATTTCCATTTTTGACTCACAAGCATCAATCCTAAGATAAAAATGAAAAGATATATCCATTAATATACAAACACAAGTAACATTAATTAAAATTAAGTAATAAGCTCCTGTATTTTATTCCCTATTATTTTTATATCTAGCAACTATTCAGAAAAGAGTTTTGATGAAGCACTATGATAACAATAAACAGAGTCTCACACAATAGCCCGCGACACACCGATGATGCGGTGATTATAGCGGATATTTGAGGGATTTTAAATGCTCAAAAGTAGAGTAAAGTAAAACATGACTGGATTTGCCATGTAAACAGATGACTTATGACTAGACTTGATATGTAAACATAATCATCATTTTGGATAAACCGTTAAAGAAGATAATGACCACATACTTAAAATAAAATACCAGATCCTGATAGTCAGGCTATTACTCAAGATTAAAGAACTTATGACAATTGTTTAAAAAGAGCACATCGGTATTTAACAATTGATTGCCAACATTCAATAACGGATTTGGCACTAGAAGAAGAAAATATTTATACTCAGACCAACCAAAAATATTATTTAGACAACTTTTCTGAAGAACTAAAATAGGATCATTCACTCAATCAGATAGTAAATCTGCACCGATTGAGGATCTACTGTAAATAAATCGATCAAAGTTGTTGTCAAAATGAAATGAATTGGGGAACCAAATACTGTTCAACTTTGTAAACAAACAGTTTTCCAAGACATAAGAAATTATAACAATCGTACCAATCCAAAATGTGAGATGAGCAAACAAATATCTTAAGATTGAATATCAAAACATTGCTTCATTGATCTGCAAATTGATAACAGTGTTACATATAGTTTGAAAAGTAGCTGATCAATCATGCAGCATGAAGGCACAGCAGTAACTTAAAATTATTACCTCACTAGCAACATACACCAGACTGAAACAGGGCACTAACATAATTTTTTTGATTAGTGAATGCATGGAACCCAATAAAATTAGATTGTTTTCATTTATAAGGGGAAATTATAAAACTAATATATGAACAACATACCTTCCAGTGGAATTTCCTTGATTGCTAAATGGTGGGTTTCCGGGCACTTGCGGTCTTGAACTCGTGCCTCTATTACCAAAATCATTCGTTTGCCGTCTCGGTCTCTTGTGTCCATCGGGTAAGTCACTTTCTGAAAATGTTTCTGGAACAACCGGAGCTCTCCGTCTTCCTCTTCCACCAGCTGCAGTCTCAGGAGGTAAACCATACTCTGTATATATTGTAAAGTCACCGTACATTCTTTTCATGAGCGCTTTGTTTTCATCGATGAATGATTCTATGCGTTCGCTAAAAAATACACAAATTAATAAAACATTTAATATTTAAATAATATGTATTTCAACTCACATTGGATAAGTGTTGCCAGCAGTGGGGCAAAATAATTGATGGAACCTCTTGATGCATGGCACTCCACGTATGAGCTGACCTCGTACCTCTAAACCCAGAGCCACCGATAAGGCACTCCATAGTATCTATAACAAAAATGGTAATACTTGTTTATATAGCACTATAAACAGTCAGGATAACTGCAGTATTGACTCACCAATTTCAATAAAAATATTTTCAGCAACATTTTAGATTATATTCTAAACATGTGTTTATGCACTGAATATAATTAATACTGAGTCAATATATCTATTCATTGAAATAAACGATATTAACGTAGGTAAGATTTTATATTTTAATAGGAAATACGTAGCTAATTATCTATAATTAGATACAAAATAGAGCAATTATGATATTTATATTATTAAATAACAATTTATATTTATTAGAGCTAATATATTACCATTCCCATTAAAAAAATCAAAGAACAATACATAAAATGTTATATACTAACCAGTAGTGCTATTTATTATCTCTAGAAAATATAATTTATTCATTTTTATAATATGTAATTCAATTTAAAAAGTGACGGGATGTGTGCACTTGTTTGCTATCGTTTTAATGGTATCGTTTTCGGGGCTTCGGTACCTGTGTGCACTGCACAGGTACCAAAGCCCCGAATAACACATTCCATAGAATAACGACGTCGCAACTTTTATGCTGATAGCTTAATAATATACATTAAAAAATAACAAATAATCTAGAGGTACAGTAATTTAATTCGCAATAAAGTTTCACATCGTTTAAAATGTACATTTATGAAAAAAACATAAATTTCTCTTTGTTGAAGATGTTTTGAATTTCTAAGTAATTTAAATGTAATTTGATGTCAGAATTGTGCAGATGTTTTTTAATATATATTTTATATATTTATAAAAATTATCAGTAAATATCAATCATTATGCACTTTAAACTTCAAGAATGTTTCTCATTTTTTAATCAATCTGAGGCGACATTTGATTTTACTTTATCGCCTCAAATAAAATTCGTTCAATACTTTCTCGACTTACATAACACCGTATGTAATGTCAACTGTTGATTAATGGAACATCGGCCATGAACGGGTTACGAAATGTGAGAAATTCTCAAAATATTTACATATACGTCCGAGATAAAATGGAAAAATATTCCAAAGGCAAATAATTAATAATGACCTCAAACAGTCACAAATTTATATTGCTGACAGTAGAACTCAAAGATATTCACATAGAATTTGTACGTTTTTTAACGTCAGTAATACCAACATGACGATTGAAAAACAATGCCCTTTTAAAACTCATCAAAGTTCAATTGAATGTTGCGTGTTTAAGATTTTACTTGTTCGTCTCGTCAGTGCACCAAGCAAATTTTTGAAAAATGCGAATCACATTAGAGGTCCATAAATAAAATTTTCATACGAAGCGCCGAAGACAATCGTAGACGACCGTGAACCGTAAAAAACTGGAAATTACCGAAATGCGTTCGTTATGCATATCCGATATTTGTCTTCCGGGGGGGGGGGGGGGGGAAATTAGATGACGATAGTCATTTGCGAATTAATTAATCTATCGATTATAATCTGACGTGTGACATTGTATTATACAGGGGGTCTTATAATCATTACTCAAATAAATTAAATGATGCGTTGAAAAAACTTTGCCTCACTGACTTAAACCGAAGCAAATCAAGGTGCCAAAGGAGGGATTGATAAAAGGCATGCGGAGTGAATAAATCGATACCTTTAAATAAGCTTTGATTTAATATTAGCATAATACCCATTAAAAATCCAATGAAAAGCTAAACTAAATAGGTACGTATACGTAAAATTTCTCAACATATGACAGCTAAATCTGACTGTGGAACAATGATGTCACTCTTAACACTAAATTTTTAATCATATGCATAAATTTTTTATTGCGTAAGTTGAAACAATAAGCAAATATTTAATGAGTGTTCAGTCTAAAATCGAGACTTTACGACTTAATGAAGAGTCCAGAATGCGCTGAAGGTTAAAAACAAGTGACGTAATAATTTAAAAAATAGTTTTGGATGAAACATAATTTCTAAAGACTCCAACTATTAGATATTCGAATAGTAGAACTAAAATAAGAATAGCTTTTAAATTATAAAAAACATATTTTAAATAATTAAAATTATAATAAACTATACGTTTATTGTATTTTTAAATTAAAAACGCATTGAATGTTTAATATTTTAAATTGGTTAAGTTCGTGTAGGCTAAGCAGTTTTTTAAATGTACGTTGCTAACCTTTATGGAAAGCATCTTTAGATTAAATAAATTAAATTTTAAATTTTCACAATAGATAAAATCGTTTTATATAATAGTTAGCTTAACTATATTTTTAAATGCTAATATATTACATATAAACATATAGTTTGTCGGTTTAGCTAATTTTCCTATTTTATAAGGCACTAACGAATATATTTTGATTTTTACAATTACCTTGAAATCATTACAAGGTTAATAGATTTTTTTTAAAAAGTCGGACAAGAGTCCTGGCTATCAAAATAAAGTCTGGACATTTATCTAATCTGACTTGAAAGCTAAACAAAATATCTGAAATATAAAGTCTGGAAAAATATACATCCAATCAGAATGTGAACAGGATGTTAAAAGTCCTGGCCAATCCGAACAAATACAGACGTCTAATGTCCCTTTAATTAAACTTCTTTTTTGCACAAACAATTCATGATATATGAGCATTTAAAAATGATTTTGCGCTACCTGTATTTATTTTATAAAAAAAGAACACGCACGTTTGTAGCAAAAACATGACATGATTTAGATATAAATCTAACTAATAAGCTGTAAAATAATACACATATAATTTAAATCCGATATTAATAGATTATAATAAATATTACGTATATATATCATTGATGATACATAATCTAGATAATTTTTATGCTTATTGATTCACTATCTTCACAAGACTTTAATCATTGACAGATCAATGATTAAATATATAAATGACTCTGTTTACTTAACATAAATAAAATTTATTCTATTGCAAGTATCCACGTACGTATTATTATAACATGTAACCTAGATTCAATATGCTTAATATTTGTTTAAATATGCTCAATTTTATAGCCAATCGGTACATTAAATTATTATTTAATTAACATATATCACAACACACACTGATTATGAAATTACACTGAATCACAATTTCCACGACACAATTTATCCGAAAATGGGCAACTTTCTGCATATTACGTCACTGAATTCAGTAAGGGTGGTAGGTGGTAGACAAGGCCGCGTCTACCAAGTTCCACGCCTTAGAAACTAGTGACTTCCCAACAGGGTGATCTTCGTCTTACCATTTTTGGATACAAGTAGGCAACGACCAGGAGTTGCTATATACATTTCGCGGACCAAAGTAAATACATATGATCCAAAGTGGTCCTGTAGTTAAAGATTTATTAGTTTCAATCTTAAAAACCAGTTTTAGTCTGCTACCAATTAAAGAATAATATTAAAAATCAGATTAAGAAAAAACAATTAAGCTGATTTATATATGAATTGAGGTAATAAAAATAACGAATTCGTTACGTAAGCTCTTTTTCTTGCTAATGTGATCACAGATATTTCAATTTTATGTTGTTATTGATTCGTATATACAATATATTCCAAGCAAAAATGAAATTAAAATAAAGATTGTATTTATTAGTGTTTGCATAATATTATAATAAAAATTATTCTTAAGATAATATGGAAAAACTTAATTTGACACTTTCGCTATAATTGCAGCAAAAATGGTTTTGAAATAATAATAATAATAAATGCGAGTTAAAAGAAATTTATAATAAACACGCTGATCTGTAAGTAACGCATAAAGTTAGCCGCTAATGATATAAAACATATTTAATCATGGTTTTAAACTTGGATAAAATAAGAATGAGTTGAACCAGCAACTAGCTTAAGATTAATGTCCAATAATAATTATCAAATATGGATAGAAGATGTAAGACTAGCAAATCAATAAATATATTAATTGCATTTTTTCTATTAGAGCATCATGGCTCTAATAAAAAAATTAAAATATTGATGACTCTTATCGTCTGCTATAAATCATTGGGTAACTGTAATGCATTTCAATGTTTTTGATTAGAATCTTTGGATTATTTATATGTTTATATTTTCATGTGAAATTTAAATTGTCTTTAAAATTGTTAAGTGCTCAGTTGATATGTTTTTGTACAATTTTCTCTTATTGGCTCTAATATTTTCAACTTACATTCCCCTGAGATATGATTTTTTCTGTATATACAAAGCCTAAAAAAATGATATGGAGAACATGAACCAGGGGTTAAGGTAATCCGAAACTATAAAAGTACTATATATTAAGCATTTGAAATCCATCTGAAACGCTGCGAACGTTGAAAATGAAACAGTTCAGTTTTGCCTGAATTTTTAAGCCTAAAAATATTTATCAAATGATGCTAATGCGTAGAACAAACAAAAAAAACGGTTCACTAATGTTTAACGCTTACATATATATTTTTTGTATATATTATATTTTGTGACACGAAGTGGTGCAGGCGTGAAGACATTTTTAATTTGTTCAAGAAAACTGATTTTTTTAGTAAACTCATATAATTTGGTTCCGGGAAAATATTTTTAACCTCTCTATGAAAAACTATATTTTGTAATTTTGGGATCACCCTAAAAGCGTATGAGCTATTTGGGATTTTTAAGAATGAAGTGATTAAACATTTTAAAGGATCAGAGGTATCTTCATAATGCGATGGACGGTGCCAAATACAGAGAATATAGTCGATGCCTAAATATCTACACTGAATCAAAACCACAATGCAAATAATTATATCACTGGCCATTTACTGATTTTTTATTAATCTTACACAGATAGTTTAACTATATATTTATCAGACAATAATGAATAGTCTGTATCCGCCCCGAATCATCGCATTGGCTAGATGACTATGAATTGGAAGAGACGTGGGACTCCTCCAGAACTATCCTTAAATTTACATTGCCAAATCTTACCGATTTTCGAATCACATAATAAAGAGTTAGGTTATTGGTTTATACAATTATAAATCACTTTTATCAAATACTTTAGACATTGACTTCATCCAATGCTACCGCTATGTTTAAATTCCGCTTCCGACTTGGAATTAACGAAAGCTTTTCTTATTAACCTTTTACTCACCAAAGTAATCTATGCTGAATCAACTAAGAAGATTATTAGAAGAACAAGAAAAGCAATTAGTTTTGAAGCAGTAATACGGCGAGAATAGATAAATTTTAAAAACTGTTCAAAAATTGTAAATAAAACTTAGTGTTTTGCAAGATACGCGCAGTAAAAATATTTTTTGTGCTCATTTTCAAACATATAAAGTAAAACCTTTACAAATTGAGAGGCGAATAGTAATGGATTCTAATAATAATGTAACGCTGCATATATTTTCTCGATGCACTCTTAATGCGGACCATAAAATATGGAGTATTACTACTGAGTTAATGGTATTAATACTATAATTAATGCAATCTGACTTTATTGAAGATTACTAAATACCAGAGCAAAATTAATACATTCTCAAGAGCATCTTGGTAACGCCTGAATCTTTCACAAGAACGAAACCAAATCACAAAATGTGGGCAATCAAATTTTAATCGTTAACACGTTAAGAACAATGAACTATTATGCAACAATAACCAGACATTAAATTTAAGCAAGTTTGCCGTATTTTTCTAGTTTTTCTTGTTAATCTCTCTTATCAAAGATCTAAATCACTCTCGGCTTTAGAAGATAATGAATTTTAAGAAATATGCACGTTGTTCATCGATGAGTCAATATTACGTCACCGCTGAAAATTATCAACATTTTTTATCATACGGCAATTACTTTTGTGTGTATGTTATTTTTTTTGCACTAAATTTACGAGATTCCGTGTGCAGATGCTATAAATAATACGTTCATGGGTTAAATCTAGAATACGCTATGACTAACGACTATTTTTTCTTAATCTTCTACTTGGCCTGAAAATACTTCATAATAAGAACAAAAGAGATGCAAATATTAGCACGTAAAAAAATCGCAAACGAAAATTTTACGGGCGATTTGAGCAATTTTCGAGCGAAAGCGGAATACATTATGTACTAAGTTTCATAATCGTGTGAGTAAATGCCGTCCTAGTTTATATTATGTCATTTTTTTCTATAAGAGATCGTTGATATTTCTTTAAGTCTATAGTCTCAATACGTTATGTACATATTCCAGGTCAAAATTGTCATAAGATCAAATGAGTCATGTATAAAAAATCATGAAAAGTTGTTAACCTCTCCTCGAGTTAAAATTAAATCAACGCCATCTTTGATCGTGCAACGAAAATAAAAAAAATATATACAATTTATCACAAATAATGCGTTTATGAGTCAGCAAGTAAATAATTGTAATAATTAAATATTTATTATCGTCATTAAATATGTCACGAGAAAATCATGTTTTATTTTGACCGATAGATAGCGCCACTACCTTTGTAAAAAATAATATATAGACAAATTGTCAATTTCGGCCTTCGCTCAAAAACAAAACATGAACGGTGATTTAATCTAATCGAAATTTGCCATTATAACTGAACCTTGAAATAATTATTTTCTAAAAAGTCATCTATCTAATTTTCTATCTAATATAATGTCGTCAGTTTAAGGATGTTGGAATAATTGACATTTCAACGATTTATATTGTTTTGATTGCCTTGATTTAATAATTATTATGACTTTTTAATTTATTTTTTCTCGTTAGGGTTAATTTCAGCTCTCCTTTTAAAATAATATTTAAGGATATTTTTATATACATATATGAAAATTCATTTAAATAAATAATAATATCTAATGAATAGTATCTCCTTGCATTATAAGACGACGGCTTTTGAACTAGCAGGGTATTTAATATTATGGTATCATAAATGTATGCAATTAAGTTAAAATGTTGTTTTTAATAAATATTTTAATAATATAATCCTTAAACTCGCGCACTTAATTACCGCAACCACGACAATAATAAGGATGAACATGACAAGAGAACCACAAATCCAAATCCACATATACCCTCCGATGCAGAAAAAAAATCTTTGTTGCGAAACGGTCGCGGAAACAATATATCACCGGACGACAAAATGCACCGTTTAGCCAATTTATCCCGTTGCACAATTCGACCTTCGAAAGATGTCCATCAAGCAAATGTCACTTTCTAGAGGCATGGAAAATTATTCTGGGCCCCATGACAAAAAAGTCGTAATATATTTTTTGAATGAATATTAATAGATACGAGCTAACAGAGATTTATTTAAAGTATGTGTGGTGCTTTTTTAATATTTATATTCCATAAAAATTCATAGTATTTTATTATATGACATGCATTTTTCTGGCCAAATTCAAGGAGTTCCTAGTTTAAAATTCGCGTGGGATCATCATGAAACAGTGACAGCGTCGATACGATTTTATTGCTTTTGACGTGAATTTTTGCCTTCTGAGAAATGATAATTATTTTTGCGCTCTCCTATTGCCCAAAATTTGGTTTAAATATACTTTAATCAGCCAGATATATATATATAAGGATAGCTATCATATTTTTAAAACATAGTGTTATATTGAAATGCAGGCAAACTATGGAGCAATATGTGAGATTCGACGTCTGTCTGTACTTCTTCCATTTATTTCCCTCTGAGAGATGAGTTGACTTAGTTTGGACTTGAACTAATGAAAGTTGTAAATCTATAATTATTTTTCATTAGGTTAGGTTTGGGTTTGAACAGCAAATGGACGTTTCGCAACTGTCAAATTGAGTAACATAGACATTTTAATAAATCACTAGCGCATCAGTTAAAATCTATTTTCGCTAGTAGAAATATATATCTACTGATGAAAATGTATTTGTACTTTACTACTGAAAAATACACATTCACTGTAAAATGTATACATTGAATGTATGTAAAAATGGAAAAGTTGAAATTATATAATTTTCCTAGCCACTGCCAGATAAATTATATTTTCACTGATAAAAATATATATCTATCGGTAAAAATATGATTTCACTAAAATAATATTTTAAAGCATATTTTTGGGATAGATTTAAAACTATTTTTTAGATATTCTTTGAGGTGGCTAGCTTTTTGCTATATCTAAAAACTACCTAACTACGCTTTTGATCGACGCCCTTAATTTTTAAGACTGCTAGGTGTCGACTTTGACCTTTAGTATTATATGATACTAGTCAATCAGAAAAATATCAGTCCGACAGGAATGTATTCGCCCACCTACTGATCTCGAGTTCAAATCTCTTTTCTTTGGTTGATTGTTACGCTGCAAACAAGAGTAGTTTTTTTACATTCTAAAAAATATAATTTTTCATTCTGGCATTGAATATAGTCAATATTAAGATAATAGTATTTCCAATTGATTGATTTTTAGTTCATTGCTAGATTTTTTATTTAAAATCGTTTTATAATTAGGGTTATACAACTATAATTATATAGCAACATGGATCATAAATTTTACTGATTAAATAAAAAAAAATAATAAAAATATCATAAGATGACGTACGAGCTCTGTGAATCGAGAAATAAAGAACTAGGCATAATTTAATGTTAAAATCGATAAGGGGAGGCAATTTCCAATTAGATAGCAAACCGAACATAACATATCCATGAGTTTGATACAGTTATTTCAGCGCTAAGAAATTCATTATTAAGACTATTTCATTCAACGTTACTTGATGGCTTCAACTGGCCATGGAGTTTAAACTGTTTTGGTTTTTTTATATAGCCGCTTCATACTTTTGCTGTAGTGGCAGACATGCATCACTTTACTTTTTATCTCTTCACTACTAAAACTGTAAGAGATTAATTTTACTGTGATTTATGTTTCAAGTGCCATCATATCACATTGTATTTTCCATCTATACTTAAAAATAACGCTAATATACAGCGCAATTGAGCAACGCTTAACTTATTTATATACATATGTATAATATATACTAAACGCACAAATTTTATGGAACATTTGCAATCATTTTTTAATGCGATAATGATTACAGAAATCGCACTTTCTACCATCATCGCTTATTTTAATCATAAATGTGATTAATCATAATGACATTGCTTAAATTATACTCGTACGTTAAATATTAAATCATGAATGATATGATTGATAAAAATTGTATATATTTATTTATTGTATCGATCAAAAGCAAATACTAATTATATATTAATTTTAGTTTAAAATACATATTCGTATTATGTAAGCATGACACAATTATATAAATATTGTATAAATACATAATAACATTAAATAAAGACCGACAGAAAAACGTTAAACGCCTAAAAAATATATTCCTAAATTTTATTGACATAATATAAGTTCAAAGTGCAATATTTTCGCAAATACAATTCGAAATTCTTTAATTCATTTTCAGCTTAAACCAGGAGAACATCACAAAAAATACTATATAATCTTAGAATAAGAATCGAAGAACAGATATGCTATAAATAAGATATGTTTCACATAGAAACAGTCTACGAGTTATACAATACTCTCACATTTTTTACAAATAAATTGATCGCCTGTTTATATATTGTAGACTGGTCCAGCTGAGTTAAAAAACTGACACTGTCAGAAAAAATATTTTTATAAGTCAAGGTCTCGCATTAGCTCCTTTTTCGTGTCTAGAATAGTGATGCTGGAAGACCAGCAGTGGCTTCGATCCAGTAACTCCAAAGATAGATGTCTAATACATGAAATAATAGCTCAAGCTAAAGCCTAACATTCTAGCAAAATTGACGCTAATAGTTCGAAAGGTGAAGGCCTACACTTGTAATAAATAAAGCTTCGGTTTGAGTAGTATAATTTGAATGAAAGGAATCATAAGCCATATCTTAAATCTTTACTGTACTTTTTCTTTATATACATTAACATATCTAAGATTCATCACATCAATTAACCGGTTCACAACACATTTTTTTAAATGCTTTTGTAATCTATACCAACGCCTCTTTTCGTCACTAAACTGTAACCATAAATAATAATATACAAAATTGAATTTGATATTTGTACAATGAAACAATATTTTTATTATTATGGTAAAATTTAGTTTGATTATGTATTACTAGATTCTAAAACTGAAGATGGCATCCAATTTGTTTCTTTATCTTGTTTTTATCGCCATGTAGAGCAAAAAAACAGCTTTTTACCATGAAATTAGTTCGCCAAATAGAGCAAACTTAAACTTTTTACCAAAAAAGTAGCAAGCATCAAATTATTTTTTGTTTAAATTCAGATATTTTTATTTTACCTTAAACTAAAACTAATTTATTAAAATAAAACTACATTTACCTTTTATTTGATTTTGCTACAATATCAAAAGAATTTTCATGTACTGAAGTATTAATATCTTCTAGTTTCTCAATAATAATATAAGAATTGAAAATCTCGTTACTTTATGTATGAGCGATCCAAAAGAAAGATTTTTCACCACACGCGCCTAGTTCGTACGTACGTATTGCAAAAAATTGTAAGAGTATTTTCTAATCCCCTAACTACACGCACCCAAATAGCACGTTCCCAATTTTCCGTGTTATTGGGAGTCTACTGTAGTTAGTTTTAGATCCGATTTTTCACATCGTTTTCTGTTACTCATATAAATGCGTACATTTACATCTCAACGGGCAAAGTCTAATTTCTAAGTATGTTGAGTCAAAAACTCATTTGAAATTTTTGATATGAGAAGCCCGAGAACTAACAAAAATTGTGAACTTTGTGAAAAAAATTGGAATATATTTGGAGTATTCTATAACCAAAGTTAATACATATTACGTAATGGAAAAAATATTGACTAATATGTATAAATATAATTTTATGGTGAAACAGAAAAGGTACACATAAATTTGAATATAATTTTAAATAATAAATATTTTTTACTACTTTATCTAAGCTTTGTGTGATGTCAAAATTCTTCAGATTTTAAAAAATATTTACATGTGATTAGAGTGAGTGGGAAGAAATGGACGTGCAGAACGCATGTAACTTACGCCCTTATCTTTCACTCATTCTCGTCACTTAACACGCGAGCGAGCGAAAGGGAAATTATCTCACCGTACGCGCCTGCACCTAATAATCAGCGCTTGCGTTCCCGAGTATTGTCTGAAGTACAGCATGCAATAACAATAGTATTAGATAATATTCTAAATGACTTAAATAAATAAACTTACGACATAGTTAAAATACTTATTTTTATCTATGACATTAGGTAATTTGAACTAAACGCACGTGCAGTTTCTAGACCTAATATGGTGCATTTAAGAGTAAATCCTCTTCTTAAAGATGGACACGATGCGATAGCTAAACACAAGTGGATCAACATTGTGACATGGCGTGGCCGGCCGGGCTGTCGCAAGACATCTGAGTTCGTGGTGGATATTGGAGGATGATTCGGCGGTGGGGGTCTTTCAAACGCCGTGGGAAGTGAAAGTGATGAGAACGGCCGTGTGACCAAATCACCTGTGCTTCTTATTTATGCATGTAAACAGAAGAAACGCGTGCGATTGCTGACGTTTCTGTGAGGTGGACCCAAAAACCAGTTTTGTGTGAATTACCTCACCCACCGGATGCTGGTTTCGACGGAAGACAGCCTGGAAATCGACTTGTATCCGCTGGTGATGATCTGAAACGATCTACAATGACCTTCTCGAGCTTGAGACTCAGATTGGGCTATGCGGGTCAAGGCTGGGAGTTCAGAGATTTTATTTATTTATTTATTTCGTAAATATACGTACAGGGCCGCCAGCTTCATGCTAATGCGTCCTGCTCATGAAAAAAATATTATATATGTTACAGTGCATGTGTATAACCAGTAAAGTTATATTTTCACTAGTGTCTCATGAATATATTTTTACCAGTGGATATATATTTCTACATGGAAAAATTTAATTTAACTAGTGAAATTATTTGCGAAAAATCCATTTTATGTTTATATTTTTTTGTAATAATTTTGCTGCTAATGAAGTTGATACTTATAAAATAAAACATTGGTTACTAAATATAAATTTTAAATATAATATATCGTCACCTCTTTAAATGCTAGGCGACTTACTAGCGAAAGTTTTACCTTATAATATATATTTTATGGTTAGGGTTTTTATCAGAGCATAAGAATCGTTGTTTTTGTGTTTTAATGTCGAATGCATGTGACTTTACAGCCAAAATAGACGCCGGAAAAGCTGGTAACAGTTTTATTAAGCATATATATAGAATATCGCATGTGTATAGAAATTTAACTGCTGATATCAGAGATATCTGATCTTGAAAGTCGCAGAGAATCGAATTGAATTATAGTCAACCATGATCTATCGTAATAATGCTAGACGATCTGCTCATGTGTCTTATGCTGCGACTTTAATGGGCCCTCCGTCTATCCGTCTGTCTCTCTGTGACCAAATGTCATATTTTTTTATATTGCTGATTCAATGGCATCACTTTTTGCACACACACGAATATGTTTACGCCTTAAAAATGAAAGTTACAGCTGACCACTATCGGCGATCGTTAACAAGATGCTAAAAATAACAATAGTCCTTTTACGCAGGGTAAAACGCATTGTCTATCGCGCATCCTTTTTCACACAAAACTGTAGTTTTTCTAGTACTTATGGGTGATTACAAGCGATTAAAGTCTCAGGACGGATGTACTAATAGGTGGTATGTGAAATATTAACAATTATTAACGCAATTATTTAGTCTCAAGCTCTCTCTCTTCCTATTATTAAGCAAGTTAGGCGAGGCTTTCAAAACGAGTTGATATTGCTTTTAATTTGTTCGAAATAATAGTAAGAATGACCTCTAAATAATTATCATTGAAATTATTCTATATATTGTACTACATAGCAACACTACAATTAATCCGTACTATGCAAATATTAACATATGCTTATTATTGCATCGAAAAAGATAGAAAAAGACAATCTGATTTTGCTCTGACAGACACAATAGAGATCGATAAATTGATAAGCTTGATAAGTATGTAAATAACTACATAATAGTATAAGTAATGTCACTGTGAATGTGTATTTTTCATTGAAGTTATATTTTTACTATGATAAATATTATTTTACCAACTGCTTAAGTGAAATCACTGGTAGATACATATTTATACTAGCGTTATTATAATTTAAATAATAGGCGCTAGTGAAATTAATAGCTATGTAAATAGATTTAACACCTCTTTTGTAAATTTTTTAAGACTTGTGACAGTAGAATGAGTAGACTTAAAAATCATGTTACTAGCAAAAAATTACTGAAAAGATATATTTAAGTCAGAAAAAAAATCAAGAGCGTCGTTTAAACATGTATTAGGCGGTTGGAAAATTAATAATACCGATTCCAACCGCGTGCTTGTTGGCCGATAACCGTTACACTTAAAACTTGCTCTTAACAACCAACTTAGTGGCTAATATTTTTAATAATATTGTGTATATAGTTATTCAAAATAATTTGTGCTTTTACAAAAATCTGTAAGTACAAAATTTTTCAAAATAATATTAATAATAGTATTTGGATTACTTTTTTTAATTTATAGCGTGAAATAATACTTATTAAAAGTATTAAATATAGATTAAGAGTGATATGCTAATATCTGAAAATTGAAAATGATCACAATTTTTATTAATCCAAAACCGGTAATGAATAAGTAAATATGTACTACCTGAGTTAATCATATATTTAGTAGAGGATTTTTCATAATTTTCATTGTTGATAATTAAAAATGGCAAATATTTTGCCTAATCATAAATGAAGATACACAATTAAAAATTTCATTAGTGTTACTATTCTATTTTAACGAACTAAGTTATTTTATGTAGCTCAAAAACTTGAATTATATAACATTAAAAAAATATTATAATTGCGAATCGGATTGGCATCTAGTCTTATCACTACAAATTTCATTAATATATTTTTACGATCTTATCTACTGCATTCCATATCGTTGTGTTGTATGTACTTATTATCTGACTGATAAAGTAATCACATTGTGTCCTTGAGTTTATCCATTTTCTAGGGTTTTTCAAAATAGGTGGAAATTTTATGTACTCAATAGTATAAGGTAACTCGAATTTGACACATTCCATAGTTACCTTTCTGTATTGGTTACAAAATGAGAAACGATCTGGCGCATTGAGATATTAGCCGGCGTAAACAAATAAATCCCTACTTGACACGATGACAGTTCTTGCGACCAAGTAGACACGATTGGAAGAAATATGACCAAATGGGATCGTGTTTAGTTCATAGAGACCTTAGAGATATTATAATTTCGTCCATATATTACAAATTATTTACATTTATATGAGATTAGCTAAAAGTGTATTGGAAAATCATAATCTTATATAATAATTTTAAATATATAGTAACCACGGGTATTAAAAAAAATAGTTCGTGATATAATGCTTCTTGTAATTATATTCAAGTTAACTATTTATTAATATTAATGTTAAAAAAGATTGTAAGAAAAAAAAAATTAAGGACTATTGAGATTATACTATTGAAATTTATTTAAATAATTTATAAGAAATATAAACTACTTTTATGTATAAGTAATAAAAAAAGCCAGTGTTCGTGCCAGATGTTTGAAAATATGCATACTTTCTCTGAATATCGAGTGTATTTTAATAGTCGACATTTTTTTGCAATTTTTTATTATTCTAACCGGCCGGCGGTTTTATCTTTGCTTTGGTGATCTAAGAACCCGCTTTGATGAAAATAAATTACGCATGCTATGCTAGAAATCAAATTTAAACACTTATGGCATAAAGTTATCTTTACGATAAACCAATAGCATAGCCATTACTTCGACTTTTATTAAATCTCTGAACTGTTTTTCTCAGTCAAATTTCTCAATCACTCGACTGAGTAACAATTCTTGTAACATTATCGTCTATGTCGCATAGTTATCGCCAACTTATAACGATCAAACACACATTGTTACGGATCGGTTGTGTGTTGTTGCTGTTAATGCTTGTCGTTCGTTTTCGCAACGCGACATCGTTTCGCACCTAATTGCGAATTGCCGTGTAAAAATGGTGAAAGCACGCCGCGGCGCAAATAATAAAAGAGAGAAGTGAAAAAATGTGCAAGGTGCACTAAATAATCTCGTTCGTATGCAAAAGGCGGCGTAACGCAATAACGCAATAATTCGTCATTAATTGGTGCAAGCCGCTTATTGCGATTTGCTTTTGTCAAGTGAGCAAGTGCACCGTAAGCATGATACTGGCTGCAGTTGCTGTTGCCCAACACCGAATGAGATATGGATCACAAAGAAACTCGGTCAATTATTTCTCCGAATGGCACCTACCCACTGAGTGCACCGGCTCGACCTTTGTTTCGCACGCCTAGATCGATTCTAGATCGACAAGTCCCTTTGGACGGTGCGAAAGTACTGTCGCAACAGTTAACTATTGTCCGCGTGCGAAGTTGCACAAAACTCTTCCGTGTAATAATTCATAAGATAGTGATCCATGGCAAATAAAATCTTACAGTTATGATTTAACAAGCTTTCTCAATACATGTGCTACACATACCTTCATACTAAAACACAGTAAATATAGTGGCGTACAACTAAAAGAGATCATTCCATATGAATTGTTCTAACTACCTGTACCTCTCGTACCTGGTACGTTTATTGAACACCGACGTCATAGCTGCTACGTCAAGAATAAGGGATGCAATCAGGGTAATATAGCCGCTGAGCAAAGCAATAATGTCGATACCTCCTTTATACACTATAATAATGTGGGGGACCACACAAAGGCGCTCGATTGTGGTGGATCTTATTTAATTACTATGACCATAAATATCTGGTTACAACTAAAAAAAGGTTCCCTCATAAATAATACACAAGAATTCTCCGGTGCATTGAATCAATATTTTTTGTTACGAAACGGTCACGAGAAACAATATATCACCGCAAGACAAATAGCACTATAAAGCTACAACATTCCCGTTACACAATTCGATCTCAGAGATGTTCATCAAGCAAATGTTACTTTCTAAAGGCGTATACTTAATTCGTTGTTCTAAGAAGCGAGCGCAACGATTGTCTGGATGATCGTTGCATAATTGTGAGGCCTGAATACATAATACTGGTCTCCAGGGAGGACCTTTCAGACTCCGGCAGACACTCGAAGGACTAGCAGACGCGCCCCCACCGACAGACGCAAAGATATTTATTTATTAATTTATTAAAATTATGACCATCGTGAAAACAAGTAAACCTAATGCGTAACGATTGCCAAAAGTATAAAATATATTACAATTTTAAAATACATACAAATTCATATACGAGCTCACACACACACACATACACAAGATAAAGAACATACACAAATCACCTGAACAGGTGTGCATTGTCCCACACGATTTGAACCAAAACTTCATATGTGCGCGAGAAAATGTCAATATCTCTATGCACAGTATTGAGCAGACGAACGGCCTTTGCCAGAGAAGAGTTGGCAAGTGCTCCAGTCCTAGACTTTACAGGCAAGAACAGTGGACGCGACCGAGAACTATCTGAAGCCCACATTTCCCAAATTTTCGAAGCCAGCGCTCCCATAATAAAACCACTGGGAAACAAGAACAGAGAATACCCGTATTCCTTCAAGTATACATATCGAAGGAATTTACGCTGTACTTTTTCCAGCTTTAATTCATTACATTGCCCCATTACGCCTGGAATAGAGCTTGTTTCTAGTATGCTGCGGACTAGAGCATCGTAAAGAGTGCGCAATACTAAAGTATTCCTAAAGTAGCGCGCATTTTTTAAGATAAAACCAAGCATTTTTAATGATTTTCTGTGAGTTTCTGCAATGTGCTGGCTAAATTTCCAACGTTCTTCGAAAGTCACACCTAAATCTTTAGTAAAAGAAGCCCTGTCTAGAATATATCCACCGAGATGGTGGGAATATTTTGCCGGCATTAACGACCTAGAAAATTAAATTTTGTGACATTTCTTTACACTGAAAGGCAATTGGTTATAGCAAGCCTACTTCCATAAAAAAAATATAACCTGAGACTCCCGAACACGATCGTCACAACAAGAGGAACTGATTAGCACTGTCATTGCCACCTACAAGACCCTGAGGATCTTCCACTCACACACGCCCTGCGCCAGCTTCTCCACCACCGCTCGGAAAAAATGTTACTCGCCCATCTCAATATATGTAATATAATCCAATAAAATTCTCACTAGTTTCCACCTGCGTCTAACTGGCTGCGAAGTCACCCCAAAGGGTTAGAATTTCGAAAATAAAAACACAAATTTAATCTATACTTCCTCTTGTATATGTTACAGTGAATGTGCATTACCTGTGAAAATATACATTTTTACTAGTGAAAATATAATTTCCGACAGGTGCAACTGAACATATGTCCTGCCCTTAACTGTCATTTTCCCGATGGTCTACAGTTGTAAATACCACTTAAATTATGTACACCACCAGTGTATTTAATTTAAAAAATAGTTGTAGGGTGCCACTAAGGTTCTCAGTTATTCAAATATTAAATAAAAAATAGATGAACTATTCGTATTTTTCTCATTTTTACCACTATTAGTTTAATTAACCAATTAGTGCGAAAAATCAATTAATTTACTGTAAAATGTTATTTAGTTCTAGTAATGGCGAATTGCAAAATATTTAAAATATATTTAGTCAAAGTATTTTATATGAAATTAAAAATAATTGAATTTTTTTTTAATTTCCATACAATTTTCGATAAGATTATCGGCTTAGGAACCATTGATAAATATTTTAACGATTTTTGATCATTTTTATAAAAAAATTAAGAAAAATGTTTGCTTATATTGTCAATTACACAAATAAAAAGTGTTAGTCCCAGTTTTATTAAGTGTTAAAGTCCTATCTATTGCAAAGAAAATAAGCGGTTTTTGAATAAAAGACATTTATTAAAGAAATATACAAAAATGAAATTTTTGCAATTGCATGTTTATTTATTATTTTTTGTTTAATAATAATACTTAGTATTTTCACTATCGTGACGCATTGGGGTAACCTTTTGAGTCATGATTATCTAAATTTAATATAAAAATATGAATTATTACTATAGATGCATAAAGATACATGATTATATTTCTTACATAGAATACATTTATATATATTGTATATATATATATATATATATATATATATATATATATATATATATATATATATATATATATATATATATATATATATATATATATATATATATATATATATATATATATATATATATATATATATATATATATATATATATATATATATATATATATATATATAATTAATATATATATATATATAACTACGTAATTAATATTAGTAATAAATTCAAAACTACGATCATTAATAAATTAAAAAATTTAACATCTCATGCATTCATGTATTTGAGACAAAGCGGAAACATAATATCTATATATTGTCAAATATAAAACGCGTCCTTGTCACTAAAACGCATATCAAAAAATAAACATTCACTTTAAACGATACCGTCTATATTTACTTTATTGATAATTAAAATATATAACATATTTTTTTTATATAACTATAAATATTAATATTGATAACAAGTTGCTTATCTAATTGATTATAAAATCTTTTAATTGATTGAAATAACAAACATGACCAATGCCATTTTCTGCATGACCAAACTGACGGTTGGCATTGGATCGAAAATGCTCTTTAATAAATTCACTACAAAGCGTTCTAAAAAAATGATTGTATTTATTATAGTCGTATCCTATGGTATAGATCGAACGATATAATTAAAGTGATTACATCGAAAGGTTACTTTAGTAAGAGAAGAAATTGGTACGAGGTCCGCGAAGGTCAAATTACGCGAGAATGAGTAATATATTGTTTATAAAATCTTATAACGTGATTAAATTTTTGATATATGATGCACAATAGCTTTATTAAGGTCATTTTTAGTATACTATCGAGTTTAGGTATTAAACTAGTTTTTCTGCGAGTTATGATATATTTTCATTTAATGATCATAATCATCATAATGCACTTGGTTTAAATTATTTAGTTTATTGAATGTATTACTTCATAGCTTTTGATTGTATTACATTTAATAATCTAAAAATAAAATAAAAAACTATTAGCATAATATTTTAAGCAACTCATTAGGTCTAAATATAATTAAATTGAAAATTATTTTTACATCTGTGTATCGAATAATTATTTTGAAGTATCACTGAATATATATATTATTTTTACCAAGAACTAGTACTTATAATATGAACAGAATACAATCCAGATACTTCCGGTACACTTTAAAGTACTGATAAAAATCTTCGGATTTTTAAAAATGTATATATATAAATTGAAGTAACACCGACTGCATTTTGCCACAATAATAAGATAATGCGTGTTTTAATAATTGATTTAAAAATCGAAATTTGTGTAGAAATTCATTAAAATTTGAATAATAGATTGCAACATAAAAAATAATCAGTATTTAAAAAAAAAACATTTTGTGACATATTTCTGTAATTATTGCTGTATGGTATAGCAAGTCAAAATCTTCATCTTCAATTTCAAACAAAAAAATTAGTGACAAAACTGGCTCAATAATATATGATCAATTGAGCCTTATTATTCACCATAAAACTTTGTGGGAAATATCTCAATCTATCATATATTATTGAACCAGTTCTGTCACTAATTTCTTTATTAGAAATTGAAGACGAATATCCTGACTTGTTATAACATACAGCAATTTGATGGTTTTATTGCAATTTTTTTGAACTCAGAGGGGCGATTAAATTTTTTTCAAATAAAAGACTAACTCTCTTGTTGCAGATATTATGGAATTTCTTACCGAATTATAATGAAAACTACAACGAGAAACAGCGCTCAAATATTAAGCTTTTCGATGACAACCGGCGTAAATTTCTCATGATATTAATAAAATAAAAATAAATTAAATATTTACTCTGAAGGTCTAGCTGTAGCAGCTTTTTTAAAATCCTAATGCAAGTGCAGAGTGAATTTTGATTTACTAAAATCCATTTAACCGCACAATTAAAAAAGTAGTTAATCTACAAAAATAACGAGCAAAAAGCAAATTCCAAAAAAGAAACAAAAATAAAGTAAAATTGTCTAAATGTGGGGGACCCGACAAAGCCGCGCCGGCCAATCCCGCGCCGACATAGCCGCGCAAGACAATCCCGCGCAATACAACCCCGACATTGCCGCGACGATAAAGCCGCGCCGACATTGCCGCGCAAATCAAAATTATAAAAATGAATAAAATGAAAGAAAATGATTTTCTTAATTCTAATTATTTTGTTTTGTGGACAGCTCTATCACTAGTGATTCGCTTTTTGAACAGTTAGTCATAGATTGGATGATGCTGGACAGTTACAAAATATACTGAAATGAAAATAAATCAATACAATATCATTAAAAAAAGGTTAGGTTGTTTGGTTCTACAGTGAAAGTCGGCGCGAGCGGTAGCGAGACGCCTCCCTATTTGTAATTATTAATAAATAAAAAACATGTTATAAAATGAATTTTGTTTTGACTTTGCGCGGCTACGTCGGCGCGGCTATGACGGCGCGGCTTAGTCAGCGCGGGATTGTCCTGCGCGGCTTTGTCGGGGTGCCCTAAATGTGTCTGTCAATTACGATTATGTAGTGTGAAAAGACTTTTTAAAGGTGATAAAATGACAATTTTATGTCAGCATTAAAATATGGCAATTTACAATAACTTTTGACGATAGTAAGTTAAAAATTTCGAGCCCCAGTTTGATGAAATGTTATCTCAAAAAAGCAAACTATATTGTTATAAGTAAAGCTTATTACTAGAGATTAATATTTTGAGCAAATTGTTATAAATGCTAAAATTAGGCTATGCCAATGTATAAATCTTAGACATAAAATATTGATAACAATAATAATTTTGTAACTAAAAACCATTAATTATGTAGTATATTAATTTAGCAGAAAATTTTCAAAACTTTTTTAATTAAAATCTGAAAACAGCAAAAATAAATCAGTGTATATATCTATATAATATATCATGATAAACATGCATATATGTTTTCTTACGATGCACTAGTAATTATAGATTTTTAATAACAAAATACATATAGTATAAAACTTTCAAGTACAAAGTATATGCTATTATGTATTGCTCATGCACGTACTCAATATTAAAATGAGAGTACAATCGATGCCTGATTATAGTCCCATTCCAATCCACCCACAAGTTCCTGTCTGTGAATTGAACTCGAGCCTTCCAAGTGACTAATACGCGACCTTTAACTACGATCTTTGCAGACGCAATTTTTTTGCACAAACTTGTCTACCAGAAACGGCGTAAAGTCACTCTCACAAGTCAATATTACATTTAATCGGTGCCTTATCAGCGACTGTTGAGACCTTGAGTAAAAGAGAACGGTCCACTCGGGTAGTTATCAGTTATCTTGTCATATCGCGCGTGCCAATCGTGAGACGGCGTTGTTTATCTGCTACCATTTTTTTTCGCTAACACTATGGAATCTAGCCAATTTACGGATCGAATCTGTTAAAAATGGGAAGGCATTAACGGGAGCGAAACGGGTTGGGGGATTGTGCAAAAGGCAAATCTGGTCACGATCGGCCAGAGGCACGAGGCAAATTATTGTTGTCTACCGAGACACGCACGCGAATTACCTTTGCCACTTTCGATCGTTAACTGTTAACGATTATGATATTCGTCTTGTGAGGCGCTTAGTTCCAGATGTTCAGAACGGAGGGAAAAATATATAATTGAACTGAATACAATCGAGATCGTATCTTTCTGAATAGATCTATATAGATAGCCTTGTAACTCATTTACAAGTTAAATGTATATGAATTTAGTTAGATAATTAAATGGTTTAAAGACTATTAAACTATTAGTAAACAAAAAGTGACATTTAAATAAAATTAAGGTATATCATCAAGTACCAAATGGATTTAAATCCATTTAATTGAATAAAAAATGAATAGTCGTAGACAACTTCTCAGTTTGATATTTATTTCTCAGAATAGACAAATTTAGTTGCTCTTGAAAAAACAATTGTAATACAAAGTATTCAATGTAATCAAAATTACTTTAGCTACTAATCTTCCATTATACATTTTTTTTGCTGTATGTATTTTTATTTAATTTAAAAATTTAATATTGCAATTATTCTTGCAAAATTTGTGAATAAATATTTCATATTACAAAAAGATCAATACTTTGATGTCACGAATAATATTTGAACGATTTTAACGAATTAGTTATTCTACAATTTAACTTAATCAGCTCATTTTTGATTGCTAGTAATATTCCCAAATATTCAATCGTTATCTTCATTATATTAAATCTCTTCTTGGAATAAAATATCAGCGATTACTCGATTACGATATTGATCATATTATTAATTAAGGTCTTTATATAATAACACACCGTGTTTTAACTAACTGTAAATTTAATTTGGGTATTTTATCCCAATAATAATTTAGCAATAAGTCGGTATTTAACCGATCTGGATATCTTAAATGGTTGACTGACTGATTAATAAATATCAGTCTTACATTATCGTTAAAAACATTTAAGCTTAATGTTATGAACATATTTAGTGGATTTAAGACAAATCTATTGTGTTAAATATCATACCAGATAAATCCTAAAACTATTTTTAAGCAATTACATCATAAATTTATTTATCATAGTTAAATATATTTTTAAAATGCTATCTTAATAAGTCATAAAAAATAAATTTAAAATTAAAATCATGATACGATAAAAATAAATAAGATAGAAAAGATCTAAATCGGACATCGTGTTTCATACATTATATAATATTATTAGTTTCAATAGATTCTAATCAACAAAATGCCACCTTTGTTTTAGGAGCATAATCAAATTTCTGCTCACCTGAAAATTATAACAACTAAAGTTAATTTAAAATCCTGGAAACTAAAGTTAGCAAAAGAATAATTAAAAATCGTTTTCCAAACATTTTGCGATAAGCTTAAAAGAGTCGCTGAGGTTAATGAAAACATAAGATCCATTAAAGAAACTTCACCGGATTTACAGTATTCAACACAATATGTAAAATAATAACACCGGGACCCGAAAAATGTATAACTATAGTAACATGCTTAACATAAACATGAATTAGAACCTATGCGTTCTACTATCATTAATCATTTGCCATTCATAAAAATGCGCAAAATTTTTTTCTAAAATTATCCAGATAGTAAATGTAAGTTGAAAATGTAATAAAACATTTATTAAAATTACTTTAAACCATATTTTTAAATAATTTTATACTTAATTTGTAATTTAAAATTTAGCATATTTTGCTAACTTACTGTAAATTATAAAAACAAATATAGACGTTTTCGTAGCAATATAGAAATATTGCAATTTATTTTCGACTTTTATAAATTTATTTAGTTATTTTTGGCTGATTGCTCAGTTAAATCATTATTAACTTATCACAATTCTAGTCGTATTTTTCAAACAGACAAGCGCGCAACTAACAAGGTCTTTAAAAACCAGTAAAAATTTCGTAATTTGCGTAAATTTGTGATCATACGACAAAAAAAATGTAATACGCTTGCCGCATTTAAATTTTAATTGATCGCTTATGAATTCCATTATATTATATTATCTGTATAGTTTGTTTGTGCATGGAAACACGATATTATACGATTCATTGTCGCAATCGCGAACGAGTCATGAAATTTCGAAGAAATTCAATACAAAGTGTCGTCATCGTCCTCCGTTCTCTAAAATGTCGTCGATTTGAAAAAGTAAAAACGTGGACGAACTTTGCAATAGCACAAGAGGATACATAAATTAACTACGGCGGTTAACTTTGACTATGACACACAATTTGATTTTGTGAAACATTTTCATTAATATAAATAAATTTATAAGCCCTTGAAGTATTTTTTTTTCACTCACCGGTATTTGAATGAATGTACCATTGCTTAGTACTGGATAAGAGTACAAGGGCACGACTGGTACACTGCCATTTTTCAGAAATATTGGTCCTTGAATGGGGGTAGCTGCCTGACGATTACCACCGTTTCCACCTAAAATTACATTAATCATTAGTTTCGATTTATTTATATATAAAAAAGTAGATTTGAACGGACGTAAAACTACCCCCATTTTTTGAATCAGTTCATAAAATAATTGACATAATTGACATAATATTTATTACACATTATGTCAATTATGATTATATATATTGCCGAGACGTTTTTATAAAAATTACCTATTTAATATTCATTCTAATACACATGTATTTTATTTATACACTGATGTATTTTCTACGACTTCTGTAGTAATATTTTAGCTAGAAAAACTTCCACAAAGATCTCAGAATCATTTTTAAGAGTATGTGAAAATTCTCTTTTCATATAAACAACGTCTGCAAAATATTCTCGGCTTTTATATTTAATTTTATTTTTATTTTTAAATAAATCTTCCGTTATAACCTAACAGGTATAAGCCCAATGCGTTACAACGGGGTAAATCTGTACTAACTGAGTAAGTCAATCAGATATAATGAATACCACACTGAAAATCGGTGACATCTAAATTATTATGAGTAATATAATTTATTGTCACTGCAGCTGGGCCGGTTTTATAATAATAGCGTATTTTTTATAAATAAAATTCGAGTGCCGCTGCCGAGGCTCGAACCCACAACCTCAAAGTTACTAGTTTGAGACTTTACAGACTACACTATTACGTACGATCTGTCAGTTATTCGCATCCTTTATGACAAGTTAATTTAGTTCGCAACATTATTGAATCTATATATATAATTTAGAATTCATGAGTAGCAAAATTATTTATCTTAATCGAAGCAATTCATAAAAGTTTATATGATGATAGTTGGTTATTATTCTTATATCCAAGCGCCTTTATCTTAGCACCTTTGGGATGCGCTTCGTTAATGAATTAGTAAAATATTCATAATGGACTGCAATTGGGATGAATTCATATATTTTTTGAAACACAACGAAGCCATTACTACATAGATTATGAACCTTGTGCATAATATGTAAATTTTAAAAAATAATATGGTCATAGAAGTGTCAAAACGGAAGATGCGCCGCCAAACAACAGATTTGGCAATGTAGTGTCGCTAATTCATACCAAGAATTGCCAGAATTCGACCTTATATGAGCACACACGATTCCGGTCACGTCCACCGGCCAAAGTTTGGCCGCCACTGACCATTATTGCGGTTATCATTGAGACTTTTTTCACCTTGGCAATCTCTCGGCCGACCGCTCCAGTTCGACAGTTTGTTTGTTATACGGGCGTGGCCGTCGAGGAAATCATTACAATATTGTGGTATATTATCGTGGATATAAGCGTGCCTTAAGTATAATAAACATGCCCACGCAACGGACAGTAAATCAGAACCAGCCTCCTTCAAACAGTAGAAGTAATCGAGAAATCATTGAGGAATCATCATGTGATTTCCAAGGAAGCAACAATTACATTTAAAGAAAACCCTTGACGTCTCGATGTTAAGAGCTCTCGGTATTTATAAGTAAGTTTTGATTCGAAGAAAAGTGATTCTTTGATGTGTTTGAACTACAAATGTATAACATTATTAAATACGCCCTATAATAACATATTGTCCTATAATAAAAGGCGTTTAAAACTATTGACTTAATTATAGATAGACATGATATGTCATTTTTATACATAATAACTTCTCACACACCATTGCACTTTTATTCCATCAGAAGAACATGTTTTTCATTGTATTTTCATTGTTGCAGTATATTGATTGTTTTATATGGAGACCAAAAATGCAATTGTGCCATGTCCCACAACACTACCTTAACTCTTTGAACAAAGCTTCGTGTGCTACACTTTATCAAGCTTATATTTTTATCCTCGAATACTTTATCAATATCACTTGTGATGTGATGAATCTAACTATGTTTGAGTGCCCTTTACGGAAGCCAAAATTATGAGACATAATAAGCCGCTTGCTGAGGTTATAGTTAAAATGCTATCCAGTAACTTGTTGCATAAAAATAATCATGTATAAAACATTAATCAGACACAGAGCAAAAATATATGGCACTATGAAATAAGGCAGCGAGTCAGGCACTATTAAAAATTGAAAAATACTAAAGAAGAGACTGTACAACAGACCTAATGGTCAATTATAAACTATATCCCAACGCTTTTTTAAATAAACATGAAAAAATATCCTTAAGTTATCATTACTATTAGTTTTATTTTATATATTTTTTTTTCTTCTAAATTTGCAAATAGATATTTATAAGCAACTCATACTTAATTTTTAAATAAAAATATAAATATTACAAAACACACTATACTGCGTAAAATAAAAAAATCATAAATAAATAAGTTTGAGAATATTATAATTTTTTTATCTATAATATTTTTTTGCGGCCCTAGATGCATTTTTTTTAATCTTACATTTTTTTTATAAAAAGTAAATAAGTAAACCTAAATCATTTTCCGGGTATATCTCATGACATTTTCTTTAAAAAATCATGATTTCATAATGGCGTCCAGAGAATAATCATTGGAAATGGTTTGGCGTTTAAAGGGTTAAGAGGTGACCTAGAGCTACTAAATAAATAAATTTATGCCTCTAAAACAAGATATGCTTAGGCATTTTATGTTTTAATTAAATTTACATTTGATCTTGTTGTAGTCACAAATTTTGAGGAAAAGTGCGTTATTATGGCTTTGCGTAATATTTTTATAGTATTTTTAAAATAGCTATGCATTTTTATTTTTAGTATTAAAAATCTATTTTGTTCCCTTAATTTTGCAGCTTTATTACACAGCTTATTTTTTTAATCTCGTTACTCTACCCCTAGCAATTGTATTCTTATCTGTATATATATTAAAACTATATTTTTTATATTAATAATCTTTTTAGTTAAATTTTGATTTTAAGGCCGCAATGGCAGCAAGCATTTAAGACGTTAGTATCGCGATATGCTTAGTCAATTTAAACTCTGATTCTAGAAGCATACATAGGCATCTGACGCACTCCCTATTCATTTAATGTGTTGTTAATTTATTTACTTCAGTTTTCTTTTGAATAATTATTCAGATTTTGTAAAAATTAATTAAAATTAAACTTATTTGCAATTGGCTAAAGAAGGCTGTGTCATTAATGAACTTTGATTGGTCAGATTTTTTTTAAATAGAAATAATATATACATAATAAATAAACGGTCTAAGCAAACTACCCTGCGGGACCTTAGCTAGAATTTTACGCGGTATCGAGAGTTAATTATTTAGCGAAGCACAATAATCTGGGCCTTTATATTTAGATATTTAGCCGTCGTGCTAAACCATAACAGTCTAGCATCAATAATTGTGTACATTTTTAACGGAAAAAATAGAGGGAATCTGACGAAATAAGAGATGCGTAAAAAAATTATCAATTTTTTATGCCAGAATAAGTTATTTACGAAATTCAATAAATAAATTGGAATTCCAGCTCTGCAATTTTCGCGCTATGGTATGCAACATAAAGTCTTGTATATGCCAGTTAAATAAATATTTTAATGCCACATAGCTCATGATCAAATTAAATTGCAAGCTTAAAGTAATGTCTTTGACCAATAAATTTCAGATAAATATTATTACCCCAGAACTCATTATTTTAAAAAAAATCCTAGCAAACTAGAAAACGCGATATTTTCAGCACTGTGCGAATAAAAAAATGCCATAAAATTTTTCGCTGCGCAACAAATTATTTTTTTCATATATCATAGCACAATGCCGATGAAATAAGATTGCTTTAGGAATAAATGATCAGCGGGATAAATTTTTATACTTAAATATCACATGTTAGGAAACAATTACGATTACGGGACTGGCGGTTTTCCCCGTTGCGTGTCTATCGCGACGCCAGTGTTGCCAAAGAACCGCGTGACTCCAGGGTAGTCAACTTATCAGTGACCTCAATAGATTGGGCCTAATAATAATAACAACAAATTATATATTATTATGTGTTCAATGATAAGATATTATAAAAAAATACATTTAACTAAAATATGGTAATGTTTATTTGGCCACATCTCAAATATAAATGGAATGTTTGACCGTGCAGCCCTTTTTAAATATTAAATGGAAAAGTAATTCACCTTTAAGGTAAAAATTAGCGTCCAACTATTTTAGTCTTTAAAAGTTTAAGATTAAATAAGCCATGCAGCACAATATTTTCAAAGAATACATCCAGCGCTAAAAAAGTAGAGTTTTAAACACATTTAAATCACCTTATATTTAATTTTAATTAAACTGCATGCATACCTAATATAACAAATAGAGATATTTCTTGAGAAGACAGTTTATAATAAAGTAGGTGGAATTTTCGTGATTTTACCACAACGGGCTAAAAATAAAATAGCAGTTTGCGATAAACTGTTTTAATAACATTGTCAGTTTATTATTTATGTTCCTTAATTAAAATCAGAAATTTTGAAAAAATATGAAATATGTAACCCAAATATTTAATAAAATAACCTTTGACAAGAACAATGAAAAATCTGTCGGTATAATCCATATTGACTACAACGACGCATTGGGAAAACCTGTCCAGATTTATAATATAAAATTAATAAAATATTAAGAAATCTCTTAATTTAAAGAAATTTCGTATAAAATCATTTTGGAAAACTTAATTTAAATTATAATATTAAACTATTGATCATAATGCTTATAATATATAAAAATACATGAAATAAAATCTTCTACAAATAATATTATTGTCTTTGGTATAAATTAAATTAATGTATATTTAAGATTAACTATTATATATAAAATGTTTCGGAACGTTGAAATAATTTATATGTGATATAGTTTAATTTTAATAACTCACCGTGTCATGTTTTTGTAAGTAACACATAAGATATAAATTTTGGAAACCACTACTTTAAATAAAGATGTTTGAAACACAAAAATATAATTAATAATAGATAATTTCACACACATATTTTTTCACAAATAATAACAATATATCAAAAACAAAAGAATGGATTTTCACTAAGAATTTGAATGTTAGATTAAATGTGTTATGACCAAAGATAAGTTTTTGAATGTAAATTTTAATACGATTTATTTTTATCATTACAAAAAAATTACATTTTAATCAAAATATAGTGATGGTAAAAAATCTATAAATATATAATATAATACACGTATATAAATTAATATTAGATTACAAATAGCTTTGCATATAAAATTATGTATAATTATTTCTTATTATCCTTTTGAACACACAAATCGACTAAGGTCGCCTGATTGCTTCTTGATCTCTATGCAAAAATCAGTATAAAAAAAAGGTAAAACTTAATTTGATGAATAAACATAAAATATAATTTCAAATTAATAAAAATTTTAAAAATCAGAATATTTAAACACAGCCACAAGGTAAAATTAGATTTTTTTTAAAAACTATTTAATATTTATTTTTGATTAACGCGTGTAAAGGGTTAAAGAGGATATATGTTTAATTTAAATTCTAAAACCTAAAAACATATTATTATAATATAACAATAAATTACTTTTTACCTGAATTATTTAACTGTCAAAACATTATATATACTATTTAACAGCTTAATTAAATTAATTAATCTTCAAAGTAATAAATAAAATATCTAATCTTAGAAGCATTAAAACTGGATTAGATATTAATGTATGATATTTTATTAAATAATAATAAATTAAAGTATTTCAACCCTTTGATTGCAGCTGGTATTTTCGCACGACGTTTCTCACATAAATACATTAAATATTATAGATCAATAAGATTAAATTATATAAAATAACCATATTACAATACTCAAAGGTTCATGGCGCCTTTAGGTGGTTAATGCGTACTGGCAATTTTCTTGATGGTGTGTATATCTATAGACAGCATCAAAACATGCGATTGGAATCTGCCATCCGCGGTGAAAGGGTTAACAAAAACTTTTAGTCATACAATATGTCAATTAATTTATGATTGAGCGTACACAATCCGACCGCTAAATAAATTATCAGGTGGCGCCAACGCCTACTTAAAATTTTTACCAATGCTGCTATTCGAAACCAAAACTAGTTTTGGCGAATGATATATGTTTGGCAACAAGAGTTTAGTTCGCTGACACATACGTCTTGTTCACCGCGTGTTTTGTTATTAATAAGTTATGTGTTAATTATGAGAAAAATATATTTTTTAAACAACATATTGTGTTTCAAAAAAACAGCAATTTATTGCTACTAAAAAACGAAATTAGTTCCTAAAGTAATAAAATAACAAATACACATATATAAATCAATAAAAGATAAATATATTTTAACCACAATAAATGAGTATAATAATCAATCTTAATAAAAAAATATGTATAGCTTATCTAAATAGTTGATTAATGGTACATTATTTTCATAGTATATATTTAAATATAAGTCATGGAAATGCGTGTGATTAATTTTTCTTGGATCAGTGTATAATAATGAATCTTAGGGATACTCTATACCGAAATTCGCGTTCGTTTTGGGTCAAAGTTTTCGCTTGACAAAAGAAAAAATTCCAAACACATGCGTAACCTTGCGTTTCGAATTTCGTTACCGAAATTAGTATTCCAGCAAAGTTGGGTCGTTAGCCTAGAAAATATGACGACAAATCTCGTGCAATATCGTACGCGATAAACGAATAAAGAGTACATGCAAATAATTCCGCATAAACTGTAACATTGTTTATGGTCACCCCGCGGCTGAGAATTGACCATAAATCACGGTAGCCCGAGTTGGCATTTCACAGTCAAGAATTTGCAACCGGTGCTGAGATTTATCTCGGAACGATCTATTCGAGCTCGAGAGCGAATACATTTTTACAATCTGATACATCAGAAAAAATCTGATGTATCTGAAATAATACCTCTCACCTTTTATTATTTAAAAAAATATTTATATATCGCAGATTACGATGGAAAAATATCCGGTATGCTGCTATTTTTTATAGAAACTTATTAAATAAGTACATTGGCATAAAAAGGGTATTCATTTATGCTACAAAAATAACACTTTTTAAAATATTGTATTACTATTCCAAATAAACTTTTACTCTAAGAAGTATTTATTATTATAGAAAACATAAATATTTATAAATCACAATCATATTAATATTCAGGAAAAAAATGATTATGTAATTTAATGGTAAAAAAGAGACCATTATCTAAAATACGGCACAATAAATATAAAACAGTGGTAAGTAAAAAAATTGTATTATCTTATTTCATTGTGCTTGATAATGTTAAAAAATATATATATAATTTTTTTGGTACAAAATATATAAATTAGTATATATAAAAATAAAAATCTTTTTATTATGCTGTTTTAAAAATAAGTAACAATGCGTTAATTTATTTTCACTTAGCCCTATTTTAATAAAAAATGATATAAATATTTTTAAATATGTTAACAATCTTCTTTATATAAACATCGTTGGAAATTTTCAAAAAAAATATGGTCCATTGATTTTAAAACTTTAGACATTTATTAATAATTAAGCTGTAATTTTAAAATTATATACTCAGATTTTCCTTAAAAAATCAAATAAAATATATAATAAAAATAAATTAAAATTAAATTTAAAGGCAATCTACAAATTTATTATCGCATTATAATCATCATATGGTCAAAAATTGCAATCGCAGCCAGAAATCACAATCTTAACAACTAATTAAAAAATCTAACTTCATTCGTAGTAAATTTATAAAAAATGTTTTAAATTTCAAAGATTTTTTTCTTGCGTTAAAAAATACCTAATACAAATAAGTTTTTTTTTCTTTTTCTACTAAAAATATTGCAATTTTGATTACCTATCAAAATGTTAAATTGCACTTAAATGGATATTGATAAAATAATTTTCGCTCTACAAATTTTAACTCTATTTGACTTTTTAATTAAGACGTTTTAAAAAGTAAAAAGCAATAAAAAAAGGTAACATCATTTTTACTTAATTCAAAAATGTTTCGAATTGCTTAAGTAATTATTTATTTTTACTATTTATTTTTCAAAGATTATTTTATTACGTAAAAATATTAATAAATGAGATTTACAAAGTAATTTTCTTTTTACACAAAATAATATAGCAATTTTGATTACCTATTAAAAAGTTGAGTGGCACTCGAATGTATAATGATGAGGTATTCTGATTTTTTGATACAAATGCGATAAAAAATTAAGAGTATTAAGAATCATTTGTATAAATTTTAAAAAGTGTGAAAAAATTATTAAACAAATTATTTAGTCTCACTATTTATATTTTAAATATTTTATTTATTGTTTTATTATAATTATAAAATGTAAATGTTATTTACAAAGTACCTTTTTTGTCTTTTTCTACAATAGTATAGAAATTTTGATTACTTATGAAAAAGATGAGTGGCACTTATTTTCTGTAAACAGATAATAAATAAATAAACTTTTTTTATTTTTTTAATGATAAGACCAATAAAATACCTAACATTCATTTTCACTAAATTTTAAAAATTAAAATTTCTAAAGCAATTATTTATTTTTACTATTTATATTAAAAATAATAGTAAAATTTCTACAAAAAATTTAGCAATTTCGATTATATTTTTTTATGGAAAAGTTAAGTGGCACTTAAACAAATATCCGCTTTACAAATTTAAACTCTTTTTTGAATTTCTTAATGAAGAGGTAATTAAAAATGCATAATCAAGATAGCAATAAAAACTAATAATACATACATTAAAAATCAGTGCTGGTTTTTCATAAATAAAGGTCTTGTTATAATCACTTCTATAGATTAAAATATAAACATTATTTTGCATATAACTTTATTGCTCTAAAAAAATAGTGAATACGACTATGAAATTTAAATTTCTAGAAAAAATATTATAGCAATTTTAATTCACCTACCATAGTTGAGTGGCACTTAAGAGCATTCTGACTTTTACTGCAGAAGTTAACCAATGTATTAAGTTTTGTACATAAGAAACAGATTACTTAACAACATTTTTTCTGCCACAAAGATAAGATAACACAATTATGCGGTAAAATTAAACGTTTAATATCGCTATAATTTTTCTCAAAAAGCTCGTTTTATCTGAGTGTTGAAAAGACATACTTTTTTAACACTTTTCATTGGTATTTATGATAATTTTGAGAATACTATTAATATTTACTCGTATGATAATTTTGAAAATACTTGAGTTATTTGGTCATTGTATTATTAGAGATTTTATTGTTATTGTTAATATTTAAATGTATGCCTATTTTTATATCTGAATTATAACATACTCTCAAATTTTATAAAATACAACAATATTATTCTCAAGTATCATAAAGTACACACTAAAAGCATGCAAGTAAGAAATGTTTTGAACGAGCCATGAATAAATTATATTACCTAATATAAAAAAATAAGCTCTTACCAATTCGTCCTTCTGTGTCGTCTTCATAATAGTCTTCATCGTAATCCAAAACGGCATGAAGTTGCGCTCTACTCTGTCCGCTCGTTGTTCCTCCCTGAACTCTTGTGAACCCTGAAGGCCGTCCAGGATATCCCTGCTCTTGATTCTCATATCCTCTATAGTCTGATCCCTTCCTCTGCTGCGTGTTAGTGTTAGTTTGCTCCGTCTTCCTTCCGTAAAAATCGCTACCGCTCCTTTCTGGTTGTCTCGGGTCTTTATTAAAATTATTGTTGTAGTAACTACCCTGTCTCTGTTCAAAGCCTCTGTCCTGGTCTCTATTATAATTATCCGGTGGGAGGTAAGTCGGGGGCGTATAAGGCGTCCTGCTGGGCGCAGAGACGAAAGAAGACGCCACGGACTGGGCCCCGATTTGGGGCGGAGGTCCGAACGCCCCCGGGGGCAAAAACGGCGAACCCACCCCGAAGGGCAACGTGTAGTTGGACAGTGCCAAAGCCATCTCGCCCCACAATATTGTCAAGCAAGTTTTTAAGATAAACGAACACAACTTTGGCGGCGCCATTGGTCACGATTTACACTTCACCATTTTCGTAGCTGCACTAGAACTCGACACGCACATTAGGAACTTATCACGCGCACGGCATGGCGCTAAGACATTGTGACGATGGGTTTTGGGGCATTCGACTCTATCTGTAAGTAAAAAATATATAATTATAAATATTTTATATATAAACTTTATCTATTAACTCTAAATAATCTCAAAAGTTAGTATATTGATAACAAAAATAGGACAAGGATATATCGTCTCACCGACAACCGATTTTTTTTATACATTTATACACTTAACATAACTTGTTAGCTCCAATAGCTATGATCTAAAACATCCTTGTATCTGACTTGCCTGAGCTTGTTTTTGAGCGCTGACGTTCTAGTCGCAACAAGTAAGAATAAGGGACGCAATCGCGACTCTTTACAGCTAATAGCATGAAACAGATGGTCGACACCGCCCCTCAAAAACTTCAAATGTATTCAAATACATTGAGTATATGCTATGCAAGAGTACAATGAATTATATCACATGGCTATAATGCGAATATTGATACAATCTGTACTCCTAGAGCTATAGAAAAAATTTTCTTTGAATTGGTTTTATCATTACAGTCCAAAGGCAGCTATGTCATGCCCAATATATTTTATATGTATTTTTGAAGCCATTTTGAATGACTTGATGATAAAATTTCCAGTATTTTATTTCATTAGTTACTCAGAGATACTTCTATCAATAAATTACGGTAAAAGAATTTAGTAATTCTTAAGCACTTTATCTGGAATTGTTAAATTATATAAATTTGTCGTAAAATCTGTCAAAAACTAGATGTGTATTTATACACACAAAAAATAGTATATTTATTGAAAGCAACTGCCTACGTGCTTTTTCAGTGTCAAAAAATAATATTAGCTATGAATAATTTTGATAAACCTCTGAATTACTTTATACCTAAACTTTCTCAACATTCTTTCTTTTATTTTTATTATTTACTGAGACATCAATCCGATTATTAGCAAACTACTGAAAGTTATGTCTAATATATTCGCATTTTTCTTGTTTGTTTAGCATCGCGTTGCGTGCGTGTGTTATTTTTTGCATATTTTTCATACATGTTTATAACAAGTTTCAGCTTCTCAAATCGTATCCTCATTTCTAGCATTCTTAGATAAAAATTTATATTCAAATCTCGAGACGCCGGCGCCGCAGCATCCGATGCTAATTGAATGGACATTGCGCGTGTTAACAAAATCGCCATACACCTTTTAATCCTTTTACGGCGAAAAATGTGTTTAAAGCAGGAGAAGAATGTCTCTCGGAAGATCAAAAGTTAAATGCGGCGGTTGAGTGACCTTTTAACTAATTCTTAGACGGGTGAAGTTTTCGCGTGCAGTAAATATATATGGTGAAAGAACGAAAGGAATGAAGTTTTAATGTCACACGCAGATAGCACGATAATACTTTTATGTACGAGCAGACACATCCTTGAGTATTCGTATATACACATACACACAAAAAATACTTTCATGAAGTATTATATAAATTAACATATACTTAAAAATGTTTAATATATTTTTTAATATTTTATTATACACAGAATGATCAATTAAGAAGTAAAGGTATGTACTTATTTTTAATACATTTTATTTACATACAAAATATGTCGTTGAAATAACAACCGTATGTTTTTAAATTGCGTCGACAGATACCGCGTGGGATTGACTTGTTTTGGTTGGTTTGTTTATAGTACATCCTGTTTTTTGCGACATACCAACAAAAACATCAAGTGATATAAAATCCAAGTCTTAAAAAATATATTGTATATCTAACTGCCTTTAAATTATTTTTATCTAAATTAGAGTGTTTGTTTAACATTGCTTCATATGATATCCCAAATTAAGGAATCATATCTACAAATCAAAAACCCTTTAAAATGTGATACAATTTCAAAACACTGCTATGTTAACCTGTAAATAGACAGCGGTGCAAAATATAATTAGGAAAGTGATCAAAAAAAGTCCGTACGAATGAGGCATGCAACATGAAAGATTTTTTTCACTGTTTTAATATATTGTACATCCCTTTTGAATCCTAATAATGAAAGGTCTACTAACTATTTGTGCTACTCTTCATTTTGTGACAGCAATATTTTATTTTTATACATTATTACAAACATAAAATCAAAATCCTAGACCTTAGATAATCCTAATCAGCTACCAAAAAAGTTCTGAATATGTCTGAATTGACCTTTTGTGTATTTTAATAATTCAATATAAATCTCTTAGAGATCTAAATAAATTAGTCGCCATTAAAATATCACACAAAAATATTTATTCATGGTATTTAAATTGGTCAAATTTATTAATTAATTATTTAATAGTGCAGGTATTATCCTTATAAATGAAAGTATTGTTGTTTAAAATACAACAATATTATTGTCACATATGTTTTCATACAAAAAATAATATTTTAGAGCACTTTATAAGTATGTACTTAAAAAAAACTTGTATATTTGCATGATTTTATATTTTTAATTGGTAATAAGTATTTATTAATACTAGTTTTATGTACTCATCGTTGATTTTTCAACAGGTATGCTCTCAATCTTCTAATGATAATCATCCAAAACTATGCAAATAAACTAATTTTAAAAATGTCAAAGCCGAAACGATTAAAATGTCAAGTACATATTTTATTATCACTTAAATTTATTAAATGTCTAACATATATTTATAACAAAGGTCGAAAAACTTTTTTGTTAATACCTCAATATATATTTATGAAACACATATTATAAGATATATTTTAGATATCTAGTACCAATTACATTCGCATTGTAAAAATTTAGGTTACTAATATTTTTATATTTTGTTGCCAATATTTTATAATGAAAATATATTGTAATGTAAATTTATCAATTACTAATAATATTAATTATTTTAAATTATGTATTTTTACTGGCAAATTAATTTTTAAATCTATTGTCAGGACCACTAGTAATCGTTGCAACAATATTAGTTGAAAAATATTTAAAGGGTATCGTTTAACTATTTGATTTGCATTCCTTGGATCTTCTTAGAACCGAAATTATTTTTGTCAGCGTAAACAAACGATATTACGTATCCGAGTAACGCGGTGCAAATTGGCACCAAAAAGACTTTTGTATCGTAGGTTGGAGAGGTCTCCAGCGAATCACAACCATAAAATGATCATTCAACCAATTGTTGCGCTCGTATATTCGCCTTTTGCCTTTTAAGAGGGAAAATTGCTAGATGGATATATTCCAAGAGCAAATAATGCAAGGGTTAAATATTGTTTTTTTTTCTGTCGCCCGATGGCGTATTTTTTGTACAACCATAATACACAAAAGGGTATGGATTATCTGTATTTACGATGGTATTAATGCTTCGACATACGGCTTATGAGTTAGTTAGCTATGTCCAAACGATTGTTTTTTTCCTCTGGACACTACGCGAGTTTACCATGGTGGTCCGTTCAGTGCTTTGTTCAATTTATACAATTGGCAAGTTAACAAAAAAAGTATGTATTTTTTAATTTATTAAATAATTATATAATTTTAATTGTAAGTTTTTTATTTCCAAACTTTCTATTATAAAATTATAAAATTGCAAAAAACTACATAAATATTTAGTTGAAATTAAAGTAAATATAGGCTTTGCTATGTTTACAATTTATTATTATATGAGATAGAAACAGTTTCTAAAGATGAGCGATAAAAAAAGTTGTTGTTGAAATGTAGGCGATAAGTCTATTAAGTTTGAGAATCTATACCTATGATTTAAATAGACGAAAAAACTATTCTAGCTAGACAATACAATCTACCCTGCGCATATTACTATTGTTATTTTACCCTATGGTTATCGATCGCCGGAGTCTGTACCGTTTCTCTTTTAAGGCGTTAATACATTTTGCATATTTTATATGAATAGCCATTATTTTGAGCAAAGCTTAGTACATCATTTTCAGGATATTTTTATGCCTCACCACTGACATGTCAATCATCACTCTATTCCGAACCGGAGCAATGTGACTAACGATCTGAGCTTATGTGTCTATTTCGACATGTGGTATGACCCCGTATCTGACCTGTCAATAACAAAAATGTCGCTTTTGCATGAAAAAAAAAACTCCAAATACTATTCCAAAGAGCCTTGCGAGCCAAAGAATCAATCAGCAATGGCACATCCTATTCGCTCGCGAGGCACAATGACTGGTATGCTAAGAATGTCATAATCCATGTAACACATTACCGCATTCTTGGACGCGTCGATCGAATAAACTACAAACTAGCGTAATAGTATGCAAATTTGGGCCGACATTTGTCTCCAAAGCGAGTGGTATACTGTCAAGGCGGAATAAATTCAGAAAGAAACTTGCTAACGGTCAATGTTTTATGGCAAAACATTTATAAGTACGTTAACTCTTCTAGGCGTTAACTTAAAATAAAAATGTCTTTGAAAATTCATAGAGCTTTTAAATATAATATAAAAGCAACTAATTTATTATTAAACTACTTTATAGCTAACTAGTCTTTAATTCTTCGTCGATATCTAGTTTATATTATAGTTAAATTGTACGAATAAACATAATCATATACGATATTTTTTTTTTAATTATTTTCATGTGACAACTTATGTGTTTTGAATGATTCAATAGTAACTACTCAGAAAATATCATTAAAGAATCATTCATCTTTTGGAAGTTTCTTAATGGTCAGATCCAAAATATCTGCTCTTTTCATTATTCATTAGTGACATAAATATGAAGGTTCTTATATATTATGTATTATATTTTGATTATCGCATTAAAGTAACTTTTTATGTTACAATGCTATTAATTCAAATAAATAAATAAAATATATTTTGATATTAAGCGACTGTGTTTGTGGCTTATTTTCTATGAATTAAAGTCACTTTAAACTCAAAAGTTTTAGAATTAAATTATTTTTTATAATTAGTTACAATTAATAATTACAGGGTAGAGGAATATGAATACAAGCACTCTAACATATATATTTAAAGATGTTAAATAATATAATGCTTATGTAACATTTGACTATTCGGTGATCATGACTCGTTCATTACTTAAACAAGCTATTTTTACTAAGAATATGTTTAGCGTTTCACTTAGGAAAATAATGTAATTTTTTTCGTTTGGCCCACGCATAGAAAATCGCCATGACGCGACCGGAAAGTTTTCTCTTTGTCTTCGATCGTAAACATATCAATAATGGTTTTAAATTTGATGCTAATTGCCCGTGTACCAGCTAAGATGATGACTCATAGTGACACAAAGCAATTGGTCTATTTTATATCAAATCAATGTTGAAGAAAGAGAGAGTGAAATTGACACCAGAGTCTCGGTTCACAACATTGTATAATTTAACGTATATCAAACTTGTTTCATATGTCAGCTTATTATTTTAATAATGTATATTAAGAAGCTACATTGAAAGATTTCTAATACGATCATTCAAGTATTTGACCATTAGATATTTTTATCTATTTGTTTTATTAATGAAGTAAAATTGTTTGATTGGTATTTTTCTCATTGTGCAAGCGGATGTTAATGTTGAGAAACGCTGGCAAGAATCTCCAATTACATAATATTTGGATATACGATGCAAAGTTTACTCGATGATTTACACAGACACAATTAATTATTTGTTCAGAAGAAAATTACGAGCTTTGAAAATAATGATTTTTTTGAAACGATACAGATAATCTAACGTTTTCAGATATTAAGAACTAAACGTGAGTTCTTCGCCTAAGGTTTATCTTTGTAAAAGACAAAGTCATTTATTTGTTATGAATCATATTGCGACATTGTCAGCGTTGCTGCACTATAAAATCAAAATGTAATCCTTGTTTTACTTGATTTAAAGTTTGAATGAACTCTTGTGTAGTTCTGGTAAAAATTCATGTTGGAAGAAACATCAATTGAAATGTAGCTTCAAACGCTGTGTATTCGTTTTTATAAACTCGGTCTGCCTGAGGGAGGCTTAGTGCTCGCCCACTTTTATCTGCAACTGCCAATCATATATTAATAGCATTGGACTGGCGGAAAAATAACCGTTGAGTGGCCACGATACAACCGTATTTTTTGTAGTACGCCTAAATGAAGAACGTACGATGCTCATGATTAATAATTACGGACAATGTGAATTATCTCTACATAAGACTGTTAGTTAATAATATAAAAATATTACATTTTAAATAATAACAGTGTTGTAGAATGGGCATGCACTTTAAACTCTATCCCATATATTACAACACTTCGTACTTTAAAAGAACACTTGTCGATGATCCCTGACCCTAGCCAAGATTGATCGAGAACGGTTTCTTTTGCTGCCATCTGTAATGACAGACGATTTGTTTGCGTTCTTCTTGCGCACGGTTGCGTCACACCTTCTTTCACGAAGGAAGGTCACGAAAATGCGAGGACCGCCGTAGACCTTCCCGGTCATGGTGATTGACTATGAAAATTCGACACCGACACGTTGACACGCGTTTGACAATCGTGATTATTCGGATCTTGTTTTTTCTCATCGGCGGCGTGACTCGTAATTGATGTTCTTTTGGAAGAACAAATTATTGAGTCATCGTTCACAATTCAATGGTACAAGGATGTCCTTCGTTCCGTCTTTCCCTTCCTGCGTTTGTGCGAAGCGGATGCGCACTATAGCTGACACCGCCATGCGTAATAAATAAATAAATAAATAAATCAATATTTAGAAAAGGTAAATTTATTGAACTGTTTAAAATTCGTTATATTTGATAGATTTATTATTCTGAGAATGCAAGTAATTGCATCTATTGAAATCGCATTTATTTTTCTTTCTATTTATAAAATTTAAAAAGTCATGATTTTTCTAATTTTTGAATAGTCATTTAAAAAAATAATGGATAAGGTTGCCTAACAAAATTATTTTTATTTTAAATATCGTGTTTTCAATATTTGTATAAACCCTACATTGATGTCAAAAAATGTGAATAATATATTATATTTTAATTTTTATTTTCCGGTATAAAATGTTTTTGGCTTTTTTAGTTTTTTTTATTGTATTGAATAACCATTTTTTTGAAACAGTCAAATTAATCGGGCTATCGAACTTAGCTGAGTTATTTACAAAATTAATTTGTAAAATAAATTTAATTGTAATTATCGTGTCCTTATAAAAACATAAAACGTAAACAAAATTTTTTTTTTATTTTAATGTTATTTAAATTTCTATTTTAAAGCGATTTTGTTGTTGCGAGTTTTTTCAAATTTAATGAATAGTCTATTTTTTAAATAGTATGGTTTACGAAGCTACCCTAATTAAAAATCAAAATCTTAATACATTATTCACAAAAGTTTACAGAAAAAAATAAAAAGGTAAAAAACTTTTAAAATTTTTTTTTACATTTTTTGTCTTTTCTGTAGGATATGACGAAATTTAAGGAACATAGTTATAATCATATCAACATGAAACTTTAATCAAAAATATTTTTTTTTTCAAATATCTATACAAAAATTAAATAACTGATTAAAAAATCCTAAAAAAAATATTTTTTATCGGATAATAATATAATGATAAAATAAAATAAAACCTTTTTTACAATCAAAAATATTAGAAAAAACTATAAATACGTTTAAAAATTAAAATTAAATTTTGAAAAAATGTAAATAAAAATATAATTAAAAATAAAGAGTGCAAAAATTTAACATTACATATATTAACATAAGAAAATATTTTTTTTTAGAAACACAAAAAATTTTTACATTTAGAAATTTACCTAACTCTTGCGGCCTTTGCCAGAAGGAACCTTATGAATTTGGAATAGAATCAATGAGTCATAAGGGCGACCCGGGTAGAACCGAAACTGGGTGTACCCGGTTACCGGCGCATTTTAAAAAAACGAGTATCTTGTAATTTTAATTTCAATATAAGACTTGATTTCTCTATATAAAATTTGTATCTCACACAATTTTGCAGATGCAAAATTCTCCGGCTATTTTTCTATTTTGCAACACCCATTTAGAGATTAAGTGGGTGGTGAGAGCGGTGTATCGAAAAGGGACAGAAAATTCCTATTTAACAATACGATAGTATCGTTTCACAATGTAAGTTTTATGACACATTTCGTTTCGGCATCCTCAAACATTTGCCGTTTAACATAAAAACTAAAATGCGAGAATTTGCAAAAAAATACACACGGCATAAACGGAGGACGGTTGTACACAAAAAACTTAATTTAAGTTTATTGTTATTATTCACCCATCAGTGATTTACGATCGCTTGCTGGTTAGCACCGCTAGTACGAGATGTGAACTTTTGCAATTTTTATACCAATTACAAGTACGTACATAATATAAATTATATCCCTGTGTCAGTATATAATAATGGGGAAAAATTATGCAGAACCGAACCGGTAATATCGGTACCCTCGAAAAAATATCCTAAAACCGGGTCATGAACTTGGCTAGGATGCACTATATAGCGGTATTGAAATGGCCTTAAAATCCTCATAAGGTATTGAAATGGTCTTAAAGGACTCATAAGGTGATTTAAATACATATTATTATTTAAATAGAAAACATAATTAAAAATGTTTATTTGACAAGAAAAGAAATATTTTTTTAAGCTAATTGTTATATATTAAAAATAAGGTGCTAAATGAGATCAAGTGGTTTATATACTTGTGTAATATGTTACATTTGTACCTAATATATCTGAAACATAATTCAAATGCAATTTTATCTAAATAACGCGATGATATTATCAGCAATATACAGATAAATATAAATATATTTATCTGTAGGTCTATTGCTGATAATATCATCAGATAAATAAGTTTTCAAAAATATCATCTACGTGATCACACAATATCGATAGATTAAACTCTACACGTTTTAGTATTTTTATTGCCTATTTTAAAAATATATATTTGCCAAAAAAACATAATAATATGTTTAATCAATGTCTTATCCTAAATATTTTATTTCTTTCAACCAATAAGACAATTTATCTAAATCAATATTGATAAACAAAATGTGAGTGATCATAAAAAAGTATCAAGTCAGCCGCGCTTACAGGAAATTTTACATTAATTTAATTCATAAAAATATATTGCTTGGCAAAGATTTCAATTTTAATAAATATCTATAATTAATCACATATATTTTTAATAAGATTGTATAGCGCAATGCAAAATATACGATCGTTTCTAGAGATAAGATTGGTTTTGAGATCAAAAGACCATTTTCTAGGTAATCTATGAATGTAATCAATAGAGAACTTAAATAACACAATAGATACAATGTAAAATTAAACAGTTTAAACCTATTTTAGCTTAACAAATCATATACATGATCTCAATTAAAAGTTAAAGAATTAACATTGTACATAAAGTATTTTTAGAGAGGTTGTATTTGCAATCCTCAGCTGTGCTATCTTCGTTGATAAATGAGTGCAACCTTGCACCAACCTGCACTCTTTGGCCCTGTCTATGAAAAACAAGGCTCTTCTCGAATAAATTGTGTAACACAATCGAAGAACTCAGATATAAATACTGACAACCTCGTAAATAACAAACATTTCTGACGTTACTTATCTTTATATCTGGCAAAACATATATAAACGCGCTAAATGGATTACTAATCGTTATGAATCATCTGCTAATATAATTTGATCACTAGGTTTACATATGACAATCTACAATATATTTTTTTTAACATTTATAACAAAGTGACTTGATATAATGGAATAAAAAATATATAAAAGTATATAACTTGACCTCATTCATAAACGTTTATAAATTCAATTCTTATAAAAACAAGTTAACTTTTTGTGGATATGTCGTGCGAAAATCGCCTTAAAACCAAATTTCTCGTTTTACGTTCGCCCTTGACTTTTGAATTCAATTTTGTGACCTTAAAATTAAATGGCATTAATTTATACGACTCTTATTGTTATAATAAGACGTAAATTGTGTTTTTTTTTTTTATTTCAATTTTGTCAATTATGTTCGACTTTTTCTAGATTTCCATACAAATATATTGTAAAATATTTTTTATGGAGCTTGTGATATTTGATTATATGAATTGAATTATAGAAAATATTTCAATCAATGTTTATTATATATTTGTAGCAAAAAACATTTATGGTGAGATACAAATAATTCTGTTTATTTTTTTTTTGTGACAGTTGCTTCCATTATTAAAAATATTGGTTTAGATACCGAAATATTGGTCTATAAAAATCTTTGAACCCTATATATTTGAACTTAATATATTTACAAGGTTCATTTTTAGAAATCTGATTTAGTCTACAGCAGTTATTTTAAATCAGCTTAGACTAAAATTAACATTGACTAAGAATCAAACAACATCACTTATACGTGAGGTTGAATTTTAATTAGGATAAAATAGAGCTATCCTCAGATCATATGAATTGAAACTAACGTTAGATTATACTTTTAAAGTATGTTAAATTTAAATCCACATAAGTTTTAACTGTGTGTTTTAAAATATTAAACCATAACCGTTTGATTCAAAATCATATTTTAATCAATTTTTTCTCTGATTTCTGTCAGGGTTTTCTATCGACGTTTCGCCAAAAATATTATTCAGCATATTTAAGAGAATAACGTGGGTGCACCTTTTTATAATACTGAATTTATTCTTATGAAAATACTAAAAGATATTTTCGGTGAAATGTCGAGAGAAATACCCCAACTGAACGCAATGAAAAAAATCATATAAATAAGCATATGCATAACATATATATTTTTATGCTGTACATGAAAATTAATAATATATAATAAAAAAAATGTTTTACATTTTGATATTGTGAATTCTTGTACAGAATATTTTTTTCTAAAAAAATTGTTTTTGGTATTAGTTAATGGTTACCATTTTTAAACAGGTGGATAGTCTGGCTAACAAATTAAGTAAAGATATTTATGAAGGTAATTTGAAATAAAAATAGGGGCATTTGATTATCATGGCCACAAAAACCGTTATTTCTCAAAAAAAACTGCCAACTGGATACAAAATTAACTGAATTTGCCATAGTTTTTTTCTAGCGTTTTACAAAAATAATCAGATTATTAATTACGTATCTTCTATTATTTATAATCATATTTTTAATAATATATTAAATTATCTTAAGTCTGAATCAATATAATATGTATTATCAATAATTTATTTCAAAAGCTAAATTAACCAAGAATTTTATTTAAAATAAATTAGTTTAACGTGAACTGAAACTCACTTTAACACTAGAAATTTTACAATTTTCTACCCCCAAAACATTATTTTAAACTAACAATTACATAGAAATTAATCAATAAAAATTATGATTTGATTAAAACTGTATATTTGACACTAGATTAGATTTTAACTTTAAAAAATATTTCTAAAACATACGAATCATTTTATTGTCGTTATTTGACCAAAACTACAAATATTTTTTTATGTGTTTCAAATACAAAAATAGCAGTGTATATAGTAATCAAAATTAGAAGCACCGCGAAATGTCACAGAATATTTAATACACCTATTTCTAAATGAAAACTTGATCGTCAATCAAATGTTGTTTTAGTCACGCATAAAATAGTATTATTTATGCTAATATAAACATATGATCGAATCGATAAAGACATTCCATTCATTAGAAGCAGTTGATTAATCAACTTTAAATTAATTAATTACCTAACAGGCAAATAGCGATACTATCGCACCGTTACCAAGAAAACGAAAGTGAATTGAAATTTTAGCGCCGCTTGTTGTTTTTCTTCAAATCTGTAGGTATATTTATCGCATGTGTCGCCTCTGAGGTCGGACCTTGACAGATTTCAATACGACTCAATTACACGGATGCGAGACCTCAAAGGAAACGTTTAACGACTTTAAATTTTCACGGACATGCCACATTTGATCGATTGGCGAGATTCAATTAAAATTCGCTACACAAAATACACGCAAATCATAGATAACGTTTATACATATATAAGTCAAATTTTATTATAATAATAGAAAATTTGATATTAATATGAAGTGGTGTTGGCTTTTAAAAGCAACGTTGATTTTTTTACGTTATCTTGTATGTATGATATATACATAGCAACATAATAACATAACGTAATTCAAAACTATATACAATAATGTTGTAGATTAATTAAACAACTTTCATAAAGGTAATGAACAATGAAAATATTTCTACGCTTCATTTCAAAATTAAAATCAAGGTTGTTTCTTGCAATTTAATTTAAAAAATCAGAGAAAAATTATCGTGTGCCTATTTTTTTACGATTATTAGTATAACGATATATTATTATTCAATAAAGTGACAGTTATATTAATTTGATCTGATTTTTCTTTAATTTAAAACATCTACATATTACGGCATACTATATATAGTTTATTTTTAAGTTGCAGATAAACCATTTAGTATTTGCTTTAATTCTTAAAATATTTCATAAACATTTGGAAAGTAAGTTTTTTTTACAACAAATATTTTTCATAGTTTTAAATAATTACAAATAAAGCTTAGAATCTGAATTGAGATTTTGATATTTTGCAATTCTAAATTTTAATTAGAGCTTTTACTGGGATTTAAAATGACTAGACATTTTTAATAGTTGAAAATAGTATAGGAGCATAAAATGTTACACTGAAAGTCAGTGAATAGAACTATTATTAATATTAAAATTTTATCTAAGAAAACTAATATGGAAGAGTCTGAGATTTGATAAACACTATTCCATTAGAAATTATAATTTTAAAACAAAAATATTTCAGCAAGTTTTTGTCTGAACAATGATTTAGTTTCGGTTAAACGATATCATACAGAAGCGCTCCGCATAACGAATCTGAGCATCTTCAACGCTTTTTCGAAAATTTTAGGCATTTCATAACAAACATTTATCCCTATTGAAACTCATTTCTAGTTTAAACACTTTCTGCCTTAACTGTAAAAGTAAAGAGAATGTGACACATTTCTACAAGGTAGCCTGATCGACTCCAGATCTTTTTGTAAAGATAGCGAATCCGCGTTTGTGAAAATATATTTTCATATCACCAAAAAATAATAACTATTCTTAATTCTAAATTACCGCATGCATGTAATTTACAAATAAAAGAAACAATAGAGGAACTAAGTTTCATCCCTACGGTACTCCAGAAAAAACAAAATACTCGTAATACTTACGGCGACTACTTACGTAATTTAGAGAAATAAATAAACTAAAAATGCTTGAGAATAGTTATGTTTAATGCTTTTTGGAAATCAAAATTGGATTTTGAAAATATATATGGCATTTATGTACATATAGAAAGTGGAGGGTCTGTATCCGGTGTACGGAGAACTTTTATGTCCGTTCGAGAAAGCTTTACACTAGACATTACAACTCTTTGCGAGTAAATAAACATGTACTTATCGAGTAAGTCACAAACCAGATTGAAATCAAATATAGCGTGGGTTAAGAGCGCCGTCTCGGCTAATCTGTCATCACAGTGTTTGAGGAGAAAGGCTCTCTGGGATGATGTTTGTTCTGCAATTTGTTTGCATTCTACCCGCGACGCAAAAAAGTCACGTTCATCTGATATTTGACACGAGGGTCACCTTATAAGGAGCACGTGGGCGACGAACTTTAATATGTGCCGAAGGATTTTCACCGAACGTGAAATATTTCCATATCGGAGATAAAAATCGAGACGAATGACCGCCAAGTTGAAGAATATTGTTGTCAAATCCTTTCTCTAGTTGAATAACAGAGAAATTTTTATATCGTATTGCATTTTTCTCTATATTTTATCACGGCAAATCTGTATTCTGAGTAATTTATAAACTACCCGTTAGAGCTTATTTTATGTTAGGAAATTTATAAATGCTCAAATATTGCATCAATGGGTCCATTTATACATTGTTTTTAAAAACTTTCAGAGTATAAATGAGTCTTATATCTATGCAATACTAACAGCGAAAATTTCTCTCTAAATTATTATTTAGAACTGACATTAAATTTAATATATACTACACATAATATCATATTTTAATTGTACATAAATGTGTAGTCAATATTTTTTTATATTTTATCAAAGTTTATGTATTTTTTTAAATATAATCGACATACAAAACTAGATATATAATCTTTGTGACAAAAAGATTATACATATTCTACAACGAAAATCTAGTAAGTCTTAAACTTTTTCATTTAAGATTAATGCATATAACTAAGCTAACGTTTAATTTTTGAAATGATACAGTATTTCTTATGAAAAAAGTCTCAAAAAATTAACAAATCGAAAATATACATTTCTCGAGAAATTTCCTGATTCTTATATATATTTTATGGTCTTTTTTTATTAAAATTAAAATTTGTACGAATATTTTTTTTATTAAAATTAAAATTTGCCAGATGTTTTCTTGAAAGCTTTTAATAGAAGTTGAAAATATTTGAAAAGCAAAATTTATTTACGATTTTCTCAATTACTCTAATCGGCCTTTGCTTTTTAAGAACTATAATAATAATTAGATAAGTAGTAACCGTTTCGCAAGGGAATAAGCAGATTGCAAAAATATATGGGAGCTTTCCACAGATTTTTTGTTTCCACTGAAAATTACACGATTCCACTCTAGTTGGTACGTAATTGAAATTAATATTTTAACCCTTTGAGCAGTATCGCCGTACATGTACGGTGGTCGATCTTTCACTGTTTTGCGGTACTCTAGATAGTTATATATTTACATATATAACTGTGTAAATTATATATAAAAAACATCATATTTATATTATATTTTTTACGAAATAAATTAATATAACAAAAAATATGTAATAATAATTTTAAAAAATATATATATTGAGAGCCTACGAATATATACAAAAAAATATGTAAAATAAATCATCGAAATTATATAATAAAAGAGTTAAAGAAAATTATTAAAAAACTCTATTACAAAAAAGTAGTTAAATAAATCAAAGCAATAAAATGTCAGGAATCACTGATTTTTTTATATTTTACTATAAATGCAATATAAAATTAAAAAAATAAAAAACAACAGAAATAATTATGGAAAAATACGTTAAAAAAATGTATACTAACAAATTAATAAATGTGTTAATGTATTAACTCACTACTCAAAAGGTTAAGAATTAGGTGTGATAATGTACCTACTAAAATATTAAATGTTTTATTATTTTTTATGTTTTTTATATTTTAAATACTATGAATATTATATATTACATGTTATTGCAAAAATTAAAACAGTAAAAATGTTTTATATATATATATATATATATATATATATATATATATATATATATATATATATATATATATATATATATATATATATATATATATATATATATATAATAATATATATATAATATATATATATATATATATTATATATATATATATATATATATATATATATATATGTAATATAATATTATATATATATATATATATATATATATATATATATATATATATATATATATATATATATATATATAATATTATATTACATATATTTTATTTTTATTTTTTATGATCATACATACACGAGAGGAAATGCGAGAGGAACTAAATAAAGGTATAATTTAACAAGCATAAATAGAAATACTAACATTTGACGCATTACTTATTAATTAATAATGTAAGCTTTGATATATCTAATTTTAAAAATCACCTGAGAAAAATATTAGTATGTGAAGTAAAAATTATACACTTTAACTAAAATGTTTCACTTTAACAATATTTATTTAAAAAAATGATATGAATCAATTTTTAGATGTATACTAAAGCTTTTCGGTTATAAAGTTTTATTGCTGCAATATTTCTATGAAATAAATTAATTTTATAGTTTTTGCGCAATTTCAGATATATTTTTTTAAACAATACATAAACAAAGTTTCAACGAATGCAGAACTACAATAAAATACAAATTTACTCAAATATATACGAGTGATATGAGTCACTGACTATTGACCTGAAAGACTTGGGTGCGAATTCCATGTTTTTATCGTGTCTAGGAGATCAAAATTAGTAATTATTTTATAATTATAATTCCAATCGATTATCACAAATAAGGTTTAACTATATTTGTACAATCTTGAGTATGAATATCGGGATGATTAATCAAAATCGAGCTAGGTCGTATATATGAGGTACTGAAAATTCTGTAATAATAAGCTATTTTAGCAAATAAAAAACATATTTTATGCAATAAAAAAATATATTTGATACTCCAATATATTAATATGAAACGTAATTATTTTGGTAAAAAATCTTAATTTATTTATAATTATATTGTGGGTTTTTATATGGTCCATATTTTAATTGAACGACAAATTTATTTATTAAATTATAAGTTGCTACTAATAAGAAAAAGTGATACAAAATACTAACTAGATGAAGGGTGTTGTAATTGTATCTGTAAGGATAAAATAAAAAAAGCATAACTGTTTGCAAATACAATTAGTCTTAATATTTTTTAACGATAAGCTAAGCTAAAAAAAGTTAATCGAATCAATATATATTTATTAGTTAGTTACTGTCAATCTATTTTAAGAAATGTTTAATTAGATTCTGTAAAGATTTATAACCTATCTGATAATTTTATTTGCAATGTTACAATCAAAAATATTATTTCTTGTAGTAATTAAGCGATCTAGCTACTGAAATATTAATAAAAATAAGTATAAATGAAGCAAACATATTTTTTACACGACTTATCGTCAAAGTAGATAGTAGGTATTACATAAAAATACCTATTCAAAAATTCAACGACACAATTAGCGTCCGAATACGAAAACGAAAGGTAAAAACTAAAAATATTCACACGCAACACATGACATATTATGACAAGTTGTAAAATAAACCTTGCGCCGACTTACCGCCTCGTGGAAAAAGTCACCCGTCCAGCGTTACATAACTGAACTGGTCCGTCACTGAGTCACTGGGTCTGATGCTGCGAAGGGCTAGGACACGGCCTGACTCCTATCTTTAATATTTCTTCGGGGCGTTAGATAAGAGTCGAACTGTGTAGCACAGAGATGACGAAGGAGTAGCACGCGCGCAGAAAGGACCACTCGCGACCGACGACTGAGGCAAAAGTAGCACCAGCCACCGCGGAAACCAGCCAGATGGAAGGAGTGGAGTAGCTCTCCTACTACTTACTACGACACTGACTTGTCTTCGACAAACGGATCTGGCGGCTGGGCAGCTTCCGCGAGTGAAGCGGACGTCGGATTTTCTTCATCTGGTTATCACACCGGTGACGCACGCTGACTTCGTTCGTATCCTCCGATGCCATCTAAAGAACAGAGGAATGACAAAGTAATTTCTAAGCAATATCTTTAACTTGCTCTTCTTAAAGTAAATACATCAGTATTTTTTTACAATGTAAATATATTTTATCAAAATCAAAGCTTTCTAAGTATATTTTAAAAGTATTAAAAGTACAAATTTATATGTTTTAGCAATACTAATTATTTTAGGTCTTACTTAAAGCACTTTATATGAATTAATTAATTGACATTCAGATAAATTAAATACACTAGATATTTGCTTAATAAATTTATGATATACGGATAAATTCGTTTAAGTAAAGCTTCCTTTAAAAACTCCATGTTGAATTGCTACAATTATGTCTAAAACTAGAACTCCAAAAGTTTAAAACTATAGTGATTTAAATTGTTATAAAACTTCGAACGTTTAAGGTATGCTTAAAAGTAACAAAGATTAATCGTTTGATGAAACTTTAAAACATAAATAGTATAAAACGTATCAAGCTTTATCTACTATTTTTAAAGTAAACCAGTAAAAGCATGTTCAAATATTAGGAATCCAGAGTTTTTTATATAAATACAAAATTTAAAAAATCTTCTAAAATATATTAACATAGCTTTGAATTTTAATTTTATTTATTGTATCGAAAGTTTTATTTGCTTTAATTATGATTCTTTTTCAGGAAAAGAAGAGCTTTTGTTATATTGCTTAAGCCAAAAAATAACACTAAAACAACGTAGCTCATGATTTTCCAGTTTATTTTCAAAATCTGGAAAAAAGTTGGCGAACTACTGATTTTTGAGAATTTATGTATATTTATAGGTTTGATTGTATGTAGTTAGCCCTTTGAACGCGTTATCAAAAATATTATTTTATTGTTTTTTTTTTTTTTTTTTTTTTTGAAAAATGCAAATTTTACCTTAATACTGTGTTTAAATGTTCTGATTTTTTAATTTTTATTCATTTAAAATGATATTTTATGTTTATTAACAAAAAAAAGTTTTTTCTTGAAAAGCATTTTTTTTATTGATTTTTGCGTAAAGAGATAAAAAAATCAATTGGGCGACTTTAGTCGCTTTCCGCGTTCAAAGGGTTAATGTATTATTGCCATAAATAGTTTCACTTCAGGCTCTGATACAATTTTACTTTCTACTGGGAAATGAATATTTATTATATGTCATCTATTTCCAAATTTACTCACTTTTATTTTAGAACCCTAAAAAATTTAATTACCCCCCCCCCTCCTCCTCCTCCCAAATTTACTACGCATTCTCTTACTACATAAGACAAAAAATTTATACATTAAACAGACAAAGGTTCCTACCTTAAATTTATATTTAAGGTAGGAACTTGTAGTTAATTTATATATAAAAATGTATTACTCTTTCCGAAAAAACAGATTTTGTTCTTTGCTTATATGGAAATTTAAAAAATCTTACTTTATTTTATATCACCATATCGAGACAACGTTAACGTGAAAAAAGCAGATTCTTGTTAAAAGCGTTTTGATATTTACGAAGCCGGACAAGTATACTGACGCACGTGACTATTAAAAATTCGGTCGAATTAGCTAAACAAAAGAATGATTGTTTTCTTTACAAAAACAAAGAAATGCTACAATATATTAAAATAAAATTTAAGAGACACGTGAAAATGAATCCGAACTCGTCATCAAGCTGAGATACTTTCAGCCTGGTGGTTAATACTAACTTGTAGTAATACTTATCATTAGAAAATTGCTATTTTTAAGGAAGAAAATCTATAATCTAGCGGTATTATTTATGAGTAATAGAAATGTGTTATGTTTTAAATTTCCGGGGTAAAACCGGACACTTATAATAAAAAAATCTGGGGAAGATTTCTTATTGACTCTGGGATTTTTTATTGTCCAAATCTAATCTTGTACATTTGCTAATTTAATATGTTGTAAACTTCTAACCGCAAAATTTCGAGCTTATTACTAATCAAATCACTGTGTTTATTTTAAATTAAGTTCTAATTCCAGAAATTTTGCACACTTTCTAGTCTATTCTAAAACCACGTGCACAATTTCGCAAAACGCCATTCCGTTACGAGTGAGTGAGACCTTGCTAAAAAAAAGAAACCGGTGACCTTTGGCAGTATACACTTTTACTGTCTTGCTACAAAAACGCACTAATTGTGGCAATTTGCTTTTATTGCTCTTTTGGCATTAATTATTCCGATTGATATATCGATGGCGGAACGGTGCCAACCAAAAGCTCTTTGTCTCTCTAATAGTCTTTGAAAGCCGCGCCATTAATTATTGCCTGGATTCGACGCGGTGTATTCAAGTGTGCCAATTGGATCAGGAAAAGCGACATAAGCCTCAAGGTCTCATTTCTGCGAGGTCAGAAAGAGGTAGAGAAACCCAGAAAATGTCGATCGGGCGAACAACGCCTTGTGATAGTAACGAACGCTATTTATAATCACTCAGTATAAAATTAATTTAAATTGGATAAACTATCGAAAGGATAGAATATAATTATACGTATCAATGTAGACATTGCCTAATGATGTAGAATTTTAAAACCGCAAAAGTCGAGCCTTGAGCAAGTATTTATAGACAATCAAATCATAAAACAATTAAATTATTGTTTATACTGATCGCAAATAAAATTATTTATGCGAGACATTGCGTTATCTTTAACTATAAAATTAACTTATGTTTTATAAATACAATCGCAAGTGGATGGTTTAAATCTCACATGCATTAATTACCATTACGATCGATCGTATAACTACAACATTGGTTTTTCCTAATAGCATGATTGAATGTCAAAATAATTAACTAGGTCATATTTGTATTTCAAATGTACTTCATCTAAGTAATATATCATTTAAATCAAAACACAATAAATTGTGCAATTGAAGATTGACATACACATACATAACATAAAGGTTGATTTTTAGAAAAATATCTACTTACATCTTTTCTTCAAACAGACGATCGCATTAACAGAGAGGATATTGCGCAACGTCGGTAATGTCTCGTTCAAGCCACAACGTAACACTTTCCATTTCATTAACGAAAGCGAACAACGTAGCGCGTGACGTAGTAATGCCTCACGTACACACATAGATCTTCAATAATTATTCAACATTTACAATTATACTCAATAAATTACAATTTACCTACGCTCGGATTTTCCATTACACTGTATTAAACGCAAATAATTGTTCATCTTGGGATTTTTTACTTCCATGGGTTTCTCATGTGCGAAAATATGAGTCAACTGCGCTGTATGTTAGCAATCCAGGCTAAAAAGTGTATAAAAACGTGACAGTTTTGTTGAATTCGAAGGAACAACTATTAAACGGTGACATTTTGTCAGTGATTGAGAGACGAAAAGCGGTGACAAAAAAAATCTATAGGAAAAACCCAGAGTTCATATCCTCATCGCTGTGAACGACTCAATCGATAAATTCTTTAAATATCTCAAATAATTGAATCAAAGTTCATCATTTTAAATATAAATAAAGTTTCAGTAATATCACAAGTTGAAATCTTTTAAATAGATTTCAACGAACGAGCGTTAACAGAGCAGTTTTTGAATATTGCTTTTGTGTTTTTTTTTTATATTGATTACTATTTTAATTACTGTAAATCGATTGTATGCGAATACAACTCTGATATTTAAATGTCTATATCAAGCTTCATATTATAAAAAGTTTTTTTAACATTAAGCTCAAACTAAATATTAAATAAATTTAAGGCATAATTAATTATAACAATTTATTTATTTTAAAAATTGTTTGTAATATTTTTAAAGTAAAATTAATTATAAAATAATAAAAATAATTAATCGAAAGTTATAATAATACATAAAATAAAATAAGCACAGCTGGAAATCGCTTCACTATTTAATACTTAAATTACACAAATTTATTATAAATAATAAATCAAACACTCCTGACTAAAAAAAAACGCAAATAACTCATGCAAGTATGCTAGTGTTATTCGGCCATTGCCGCCAATTTATTCTCAACACGTAACTGAACAGACTCTTTTAAAATAAATATACATTTTTTTCTTATTAATAACTATTTGCATGCGGAGCGCGACACATATTTACAGTGCAAATTTGGTCTCGTATCGAAAACGGAGCCGACAAAAAATATAAAATCTAAAATTCTCCGACAATGAATTCAACTATGTTTTTAGGAATATATGTTACATAAAAAATGGGAACAATTCAATCATAAAACAAGTTAATCACGATCACTTCGTGTAACAGTTTAAAAAGAAACATAGTACCGCTTTCGTACTGAAACGGATATTCATAAAAGGATATCGCGAATATTTTTGCTGTCTACTAAGAACGGTCAATGATTGTTTTATGATTAATTGTCGCTAATGGTCACACACAAGTGATACGACATTTAAAACAAATTGTCTTTGTCTCTAATCCATTCTGACTCGAGGTCAGACTAAGAAAACTGATCGCAATCACTGACGGAAACACATGAAATTCCTAGTCCAAACTGCATTCGATATTACATAGTTCAAAGGACACGGATGAATGAAAATATTTTAAAATCTAGATTATTATTATATTGTTAATCTAATAGAACAATAGAATATTGATAAAATCATTCGTGATAAATGTTGCCAGTGTAAAAATAAGCTTTCCGTGTCTAGATAGAGCCACAAGGACAACGCATTTTTACGAATTTATTGTTCAAAATTACTACTTTTCAACCCCTTTAGATATGGAGTATTTAAATTATATCGAAGCATTGTCGTACAAGAAGCAATACATGAGAACCTTGAACGTTTTATTTATCACCAGGATACTGCGGCAACAGGAGGTCGCCAACGCCAAGAAATTATGACAATGGATCATATGAGAATGTCCCGTCGATCCTTGAAAAGTACCTCAAAATCCATTACTATAGACGTTCCAATTCACCAAGATAATAATAAAATAAATTAGGATTATATACAACTGCTTATAACGCTAGTTACTATGGTAAAAATAAAACTCTAGATAACAACAAACGTATGAGAAATAATAAAAAAATAACAAGCGAAGTTCTTTTATAAATAATACTCTCCATCACATCGCATCTTAGCTCCACAATTCAGAAACAAATATAAATTTAAATGAGATTAAGAAAGTTAATAACGGGTCACGATATGTTATTCTGGAAGCTGTCCAAACGTTATCTAATGAAGAAATACTTTTATGCAAGTATTAGCTTTTTAAATATTATAAATTTAAAAGTGATAAATTTAAAAATCGCATTAATCTATGTATGCGACAGTGTGGATGCACCCTTACCGCTCTTTAAAATAAAATTTGTGATGTGTTCAACCAACGTTGTCATAGAAAACTAAACCACCCGGATAGAAGGTATGAAAATGGACGCTATTGCAATACACATCAGGAAACATGCCTTACATAAATTTTGGAATGCTTGAGAAGCCGTCGTCCATTTTATCTCAAATCAAATAATCAATTTTAAAGCGCGTAGCTCCACAGAACCAAAATTTATTCTTAACATATTAGAACGCCAATCTCTAAAATTCAGGTTAATTTCGATTTTTTAATTCCTGGTTGTTATCTTTACAAAAGAAGTATAGGTCGTATTCTTATTTGTATCCTATAGTTTCTATGCTGGGGGCGTTAAAATACAATTCTCAACGTAGCGTGTATTCAATTGTGCATTTTTTTAATTTTCTGAAGGGTGGGGTCGACAATCTGTTGATGCTTGTTAGTTTTTTTTTTATTTTCAGCTGCGAACTTTAGAGTACCCTAGAGTCAAGATTGCATCTCTTATCTGAAAATATTTTTTAAAATATGTCATTTCAGTAAAATCATATCGGAATACATTTTCACTAGTAGATATATATTTTTACTAGCGAAAATAAATATTATTTAGTTTATAGGCATTAATATGCTCCTCTACAATAAAACTAAATTTGACAGTTGCGAAACGTAAATTTTCTGTTCAAACCCTAACCTAGCCTAATGAAAGTTCTAAGACTATTTTTTTAAATTTATTTGAAAGTATGTCTTCATTGTTTTTAAATAGTTATCTATTCAATTAACTATCAGCTATCACAGTGTAAATATTTATAAAATATAATGGTAAATTGTCAACAATTTAGTTTTAGTAAAAAATATTAATATGTTATCTACAAGCTAAATTTTAGTCTGGATGTATAACCAATCATTAGAATAAATACTAATAAATAATTATAATTATGTTGTTTTTGCAATTTTTAAAAGTTAAGGTTAAATATAAATTAACTTATCACCAATAAATATGTTATACAATAATGTTTTTATATAATTATGTCACCTATTATATAATAATTAATCGATATTATTTAATTTGTAGATTATTTATATTTATTTTATTAGTAATATTATATAATTTACTATTTTCAATAGATTATATTGATTTAAATACATAGAATTTAGTTTTTAGATTATTTTTAGACTAAATCCGATCATAGATAATAGTTTATCGTTTTCAATTGTTTTTCTCACAAGTATTGTGTTAATATTTAAACATTTTTACGCCAGAAAGAGTCCTATTTATTATAGTCAATAAAAACGAAAGGGCTTCAACTGACATTTAAAATATAAGTTACCGCAGAGTTGCTGAGTTTAAAATTTCAACCTACGCTCGTCTCGCTTTACAACAATGTCATCTGTCATTGCATTCGACAATGACTACATTACAAGATAAGAAGTCGTACCAAGAAGTAATGGACATATGCCAAGAATCAGTAATAAAAATGTCCAATCAATTCGTAAAGGGCAACAAGTTCTGCTCCGAACTTACTGAACAATATAGCCATTTGAGTGTCACGTAGTATTTATTGTACAAATGGCAGAATCGATCTAACTTTTCGAAGTCAACGAACTGTTTGCTCTGATTTGCATTCATGGAGGGCGACCAGCTACCCACGTCTGCTAATTCTCAATATCAATCAACAGGAAATAGGTTTTTCCAGTGGGAATGGCGCAAAAGATTTTCATCTCCAGCACGAAAAGACGATTGGTCGAGTGGAATCTTAATGAAATGTTATAAGAAACATAAATAAATAAATAGCGTCACGATCAGATGAACATATTTACTTTATAAATAAGCCTATAAAAGTCGAGTGGGAAATTTAAGCTAAACACGTTTATTCCAATATTGAAAACACAGGTACAAGTACAAGTTTTTGGCTTAACCATTTACAATAGAAAATTTAAATGATAAAATAATACAGATAGTAATAAAATAAATAATTAAAAATCTTTTACAAAAGGAAATAAAAAATACATTAATAATTTATTGAAAATATTAAGCTGAAGACTATTTAAAATTATTTAATTTGGGGATCTGGAGCTACAAAATATATAAATGTATGCTTTTAAAGCAAGATATGTTTTAACTTAAATTTAATTTTATCTTGTTGTAGTTACCGATTCAAGAGATTAATGGATTATTATGGCAACTCCTCGCTGTCATCAATGAGTTGGAACAACATAAATTTTGAAGGTTCCAAATGGCATACTAATTATTTTCAAACCGTATAACATGACGCTGGAGCATATTCAGATACACTTCAAATTACGATGAGACACAGCGTTCATTATCATCTTTCTTGTCAAAGAAAACATTTAGTTTGATTGATATGGACTACGGATTTAGCAAGATGAATTTTGTCTATTTTTTATAAAGATGAGAAATACCTAAATAATAATCACGAATTAAATATTTTCGATTAGTAGTTTTTTTATCAAGATGTTATTTAATCTATTTAGCACATGTGATATTTTACTTCGTATTTTTTACATAACTCAAAATTTCCAGTGCGTTAATTGCCTGATTATCTATCACTGATTTGTCAATTTTACGAATCATACGTGAGACTCTTTTATGATTTTGCAAGTGGATATAATTTACTTGACTAAATTAATTTTTGCTATGAAATTTCTCGCTTTTAACGGTGTAATATAAACGTTTTTATTTTCAAACTATTTTGTTATTTTTTATAAGAAATTATTGTTAAAAAATAGTAACCACTTTTTTTATTTAAAAAAAAATATTTTATTTAAGAAAACTTAAGCCTGAAATCCAGTGAGGAGAAGATCCGGCAGTCACTTGGTAGACTCGCCGGGTCTTCTCCCGCCTGCCCGCAGACAACATCCTGAGAGGGTCTCCACTATACAAGCACCGTAGTAGAGAAGGATGAACCTCCGCTATACTGTCGCTGCCACGCTACCATTACCTCTGAGGATCTTTCACATCTACATCCCTGCGCCAGCTTCTCCACAACTGTTCGGAGAAAACATCTCGCCCATCATAGTATGTTGCAATATATAATATAATCTAATAAATTTCTCTGCGTCTTACTGGCTGCGAAGTCACACCCTTTAGGGTTACCAAACCTTAAATAATATTATTTTTAATTAAATATTTTTAATAATCGCTTGAGTGTGTTCAATTTTATTTATTAAAGATATTTTTGCTTGTTAAATTATGGATGTGATATAATTAATATCATTGTAACTTGCGTAATGTATATTTGCATTGATTCTGAACCTTTTTTGTCGGCCCTCTCGTAATTAAAGATTATTTCAGAGGTGACATCAATGTTATCTTGAAGTGTATAATAATACTGGCAGATGGTCCAAAGACAGCCTGGATACAAAATATCCCCAGATCGAAGGGTTTAATATTGACAGTATGGAATCCAATCCTGGAACAAAATTTGGGACTACAGACTTACGATCCCGGGATCTGATTTTTTTTAATAAAAGTTAAATATATAAATAAAATCAATAAAATTAGTAAAAAATTATTAAAACAATTTATTTTATATGAGACATTTATTTTTTATTATATAGATATATTATAGTCGATGATTTATCTATATAGTATATTATTTACTGTATTAAATTTATCTCTATGATTCATAGAGATAAATTAAAGACAGTAAATAATCTTGCATTATAAATTTATTTTAAAAAATAAAAAGTGGGGTAATTAAAATAAAACAATATAAGAAGCAATTCCTTTTTTCATATCTATCGGGAAATTCATATTGATCATCTTCTTTCGAGCATGATTCCAAAGATTGAATTGTAAAGAACTTCAGAAACAGCTAGATGAATTCCATTAATGATACATAATTGATACATAATAACGAATGAGTGTGTGTGAGTTATGCAGTGATGCCAACTTAATAATAGAGTATGTCCCTATTTTATCAATTTATAATGTTATCTGTGGGCACATGTACACCGAATGTTACATTTTAATCCTGAGGTATCAAACGGGTTCCCGAGATTGGATACCCTAATTATTAGTAGCATTGGTAATGTATAATCGTATATATGTAATACAAATTTCAATCAATGTGTCTAGCATTGAAATCTATAGTTAAAATAACAGAGCTGCCAAGTCCAAACACGGCATCAAAATCGCTTCGGTGCAAACCGAGCGAAAATTTTAATTCTTTTTTTATTACGTTTAGTAGTGTTAGGGTTAAATCTGGATAGTTAAAGGGCACGCTGGCCTTTCAGTAAGTCATTGAATTTGTGAAAGTATGTTTGAATTTAATATTTTTAAAAAAATATATTAAAGTAAAAATTTGATCTTCATTACTGCAAATTCATAAACTTTTATCTTTGTGTTATAGATCATTTGAATAATATAAAATAATCAATTATTTTATTGCATGATCAGATTGAGCTATTTCCAAATGTTGTCTAGTATATATGTAGGTTGTACTAATTAAAAAATCATATCGATAATACACAATATTGCGACCCAACCATAGAAGTCGTACGTCGTTGTCGTTCTGAAAATAATATAATTGATATAATTAATTCGGCGGTAATCGACGAAATATTGAATGTATATTTTTAATTGATACGTCATGGTGTTGGATTGAGGAAATTTCCATAGCAGAGCATTATACGGCAACGAACAAAAAACATCAACCTTGAACTGGTTCAACATTTGGTCATAAATTCAAGTTTATAGAGACAAATGAAGAAATTTCCAATCTAACCCAACCCGACAGCGCCGCGGGCTTTACTACGATTGTCGTAGAAACGTTTTCCGGCTCAGTAGTCAAGGGCAGTATAACCAGAATACAAGGAGCCGGGTTCGATGTCCGTCCAATCAACGAAAACTGATAAAATCTATATCACAATAAGGAATATAATAAATCGGGCAAAAAAATATATATATATTTGGCAAAAATATTGTTGTTACAGCTAATGAGATAGCATTACTGATAACAAATATGTATTATGATAAGGAAGATAAGACAACTTTAATCATATTGAGTTTATATCTAACAACTCAATGACATTGCTTCCACATGCATTTGTCTATACCTCGTGTCGTTTTTTTATCTTTTCTCTCGCCCGAATATCTCGATGAAGCGTTTTGTTTATCACGAATCTTAAACATTTGTGATGCATATCATGATATTTTATAAAAATATTGCGATTATTTTTATTATAAATCTTAAACGATTAGACGATAAATTGTGTTATTATATGACACTGCCTTGTATATATTTTATTAAGTAATATATTTTCCAAGTATGAATTCATGATCAATTAATAATTTATATGGATTAACCTAAACCGATAAATATCAGTTATTACATTTATGCAAATTCGAAAACGCAACATAATAGCCCATAAAATATACGTTTTTTACTATTCATGATTTTTTAAATTTTGAATAGCCGCCATTTTGAAACAATATATATATATATATATATATATCTACTAACGAACTTATCCATCGATCAAACGTAAAAGATTAGATTTTTATTATCTTCCTGATCTAACCGTTGAATATCGTAATCATTAATTAAAATTAAGCTATTTAGTCAAAATATTATAATCCTTTATATAAAATGTAAAAACCACTTGTACCTTAAACATCCACTGGAAAATGATTTTTAATCGGATAATACAGAGAATAATATCCAAAGGAATTTAAATAGTTGTAAATACTAATTGAAACTATTTATTGTATAAACTTATTGCTTTGAAAGTATCTTTGGCGGACAGATAGTGACAATTATACGTAGATTGGGCAGCTGCAATAGTATTTGGTTTTAATTGTAATAATAAATACATGGCTATGGAACCGAATAATATAATATCTATTCGTATTCTCGTCATTGTCGACCAAAAATGTGAATACTGCTCTCGCCGTCATCACGTCAGTACTAGTGTCGCCAATTTTGTGGCCAAATAAATAGTCCCCCACATTTTTTTAAATTTTAAAACGTCATAATAAAACGCCCAATACCAGGCATAAAAAAATATCACTAGACTTTGTAAAACAATACTCAGTAAACAGAGGTGAGAAATTAAAATCAACCGAATTATAACAGAAGTATTTATTTTAAAAAACGACAAACCTGCCCCAATCAAGGCAGTAAGGTAAAATAAAAATCAAGCGTTAAATATTTATTACTTCTCAAAACATAATATGTGAACAACAATCGGGATTCAGAGAAAAGCATACCACTGAAACTGCATTACAAGTAGTGACAAATGATTGGCTGTTGGCTAAGGATACAAACAAAATCATTGGAGCAGTTTTCTTGGATTTCAAGAGAGCCTTCGAAACAATAGACAGAAAAATAATGTTAAAGAAATTGGAGAGTATAGGTATAAGTGATATAGTTTTAAGATGGTTTAATAATTACTTATATAAAAGAAAACAAAAAGTTAAAATAAATAATGTATATTCTGAAGAGAAATTAGTGTCTTATGGAGTACCACAAGGGTCTAAATTGGGACCATTGTTATTTGTTTTGTATATTAATGATATAGTTAATAACGTGAAAAAATGTAAAATTCATCTATTTGCGGATGACACATTAATGTATTGCATAGGTGATAACATTAAAGAAATTGTAAATAATTTAAATAATGAATTAAGTATATTAGAAATATGGTTAAAGAATAATGTACTTAAATTAAATGAGAATAAAACTAAATGTATGTTTATTAATTATAAAAATGTGTTAGATAATAGTACCAAAATAGTAATAAATAACTCTAGTATAGAAATAGTGGATAATATAAAATATTTAGGAGTAATTGTTGATACAAAATTAAATTTTAAAGAACATTGTAATTACATATTAAAAAAATTAGTAGAAAAATAGGTTTATTATCTAGATTAAGAAATATATTAAGTATAAATACAAAAAAAAAATTACAATAGTATAATATTGCCCCATTTTAATTATTGTGCAACACTGTTAAATATGTTAAATAAATTAGATAAACAAATGTTGCAAAAATTACAAAATGGGGCAATGAGAGTAATCTTAAATAAAAATAGATTAACTAATTGTAAAAGTATGATTGATAGATTAGAATGGTTGAATGTTCAAGAAATATTGAGTATGAATGTTTTAGTATTTATATATAAATTAGAAAATAATATGTTACCTGAATATTTTAATAAGTATTTAATAAGAAATAAAGATGTACATAAATATAATACTAGAAATAGAGAAAATTTAAAGATAATTAAGTATAAGAAAACGAGTACGGCTAGGGGAATTATGTACGGAGGTTTTGATTTATATACTAGTCTTGCAAGAGAAATCCGAAACAGCAAAAATATAACGGGTTTCATAAAGGGAATAAAAAAACACCTTCGTACATATAGAAATAAATTATAATATTAAGACTTTATTATTGTATATTTTTATTTTTTCTTTCTGTTATGTATTTTTATATATTTTTATATATGTTTACTAAATTTGTTAGATGTAAAGATTAGCTATTAAGCTAAATAAATTAATAAAATAAATAAAATAAATAATAAATAAATATCTAGACTCCAAGATGAAATTGAATAAACATATAATGGAACTTCGCCGTAACGAGTTTGCTGTCATTGCGGCCCTTGAACCGATATGTAATAGAAAAATTGCGCTAACTATAAGAAATAAAATTTTAATCTATAAACAAGTAATTAGACCCATTTTAACACGTGCTTGCTCGGTGTGGAGTAACGCCAATAATACATATTTTTCTAAAACTACAAATCATTCAAAATAAAACTATTGAAATAATATATAATACGACTTTTTATACTAATCTTTAAAAAATGAATAATAGACTCCAAATAATAACAATTTAAAAACAGTACACTGTCATTTTCTTATCGAAAAATATTTCCTTTTCCTTTCATTTAAATTGTAAATATTTTTTTAGTTTTTTAGATAAAATTAAGGTTACATATAACCTTTTTGATTGATCTGGACTCTTCCAAATTCACGCGATACTTACAACTAAATTACATCTGTATACTGATATACTTATTAAAATAAATATATCGATAGATTCATCCTGCGTTTTATTGGTGGATAATGTCACAAAACTCAATATCAACCCCCGTATGCTTAATTTCAATCTTTAAAAAACCGCACTTTTAATATATATGTATATCTTTAAAGTCTGACACTTAGAGATGATGATTGATAAAACTGCAGTAATGTTATAAAATAGTTTTAATAGCATTATGACATTGTCTTTATAATCGAATATCTAATAAATTTCAATCGAATTATTATCCATGTGAAAAATCAGACTCTCAAATTACAGAACTAACCGGTGCACTGCTGCAAGTTAAGGTCATTCTTTCACTTTTTCCTCATAGAAAAGGTCTTAAGGTCCAGTGTGTATGACCAGGATTGTAAACGCATAGTTTTCGTGCCTTAAGAACTAATTTCGTACAACCTTTAGCGCCCGAAGGTTCAATTCCTTTCTATTTAACTGCGTGACTGCTCTGTTTGTAACACAATGCTCTGTTTGTTTCCTATTTTTGTTTATTCAACACTTTTGTTTATTTGCACTGCAACAAGAACTGGATCGAAATGGAGCGGTGGTTTATGTAAAAATTAAAAATCACGATCAATTCGAATATAGAATCGAGGTCAAAACGATTCGTTAATTAATTACGCTAAGCTTAATTTCACGCATGCATGCATAAAATAATCGAAATAAAATATACAAAACAGATAATGCACGAACATATAAATATACCTATTCAGAAATAAGTTATTTATCATTTCTTATATGAGAAAAAAATTAATGTTTGAATTTAAAAGCTCCAATAGCTGCTTTCTTAAACAAATACGTAATTTTATTATCAAAAAAGGACCTTCTATATATTATGTGTTCCTGACAAATTTCGTTCATCTCAAATTATAATATGATGTTAGTAAAAATATTTATTTAAATATTATATCATTTAAATAATATAATGCTAATATTAATTTATTTCAATAAATCGTCACTCTGATAGTAAAATAGATGGAAAGAAAAATGTTTTATTATATAAAATGAATTAAATTTAAATTTAAATATTTATTAACAAATAACTTTGTTAAAACAAATTCTAAAGAAAAGTGATGATTTAAAATTTTTGTATAATAGGAATTAAAATAAAATAACAAATAAAATAAAACAGTACAGCAATTTAATTTTTGCGGTTTATGCCGGATGGAAATGTTTTACGTATAAATTGTCTAAATATATAAAAGAAAATCAATTTATTTTTCGATCTAATTGTATTTTATTGAATATGACTATTTTCATAATATTTTCTGGGGATATTATAACACAACAATAATAAATGTAATACCTTTATTTCAATGGTAAATTAATAGCATTATAAATTCTTTGTTAATTTATGTAACATACGATGAATTTTAAATATTAATAATTGACAATATCTGATATTTAATATCATTAAAATATATATGATTGTTGCGCAAATTCCATTAATAGGCGGAGTCGTTCTATTAGATATAAGTCACGCACAATTCAAGGTGTAAAATTTTATTACATAAAAAATCTAGTTATACATTTAATATGTATCGTAAATTTATATTGATTTCCTATAAATAATCAGTGTTCTTTATTAGAACGTAAGTTAAATTAATTATATTTTCAACGTTTTTATGCAAAAAAAATGTGTACTCAGAAATTTTATCATATCTATGGCTTAAAATAGATTATCAGAAATTTAAACCATGCATTTTCCGTTTGATTAAATTATTCGACTACAGATGTCTCTACATATTTTTTATTAGATTTATATTAAAGAATTATAGATTATGTTAAACAATGTGATAAAATCGCATGTTGTATTATAAAGTAATTCTTATACATAGATGTGAATATCTATACATAAACGCGATAAACACGGAGATAATAAAATCAATAAGTATTGCGATTATAGTGCGGTTTTATCAGAAATTATCAACATTTTTCAAGCGTTAAGAATCGAAAGATACGTATATTATTTATTGTTCTAAGTAATGTTTCAATAAATAGTGTACTGATACTATTTAATGTAATTAGTTTTAGCTGAAGTAAATCAAAAATTTAATGCACTATTTAATTTAAAAATACAGTATGTTTTAGACATGATCGATATAAATATTGCTGGTTTTATTTTAAATAATAATTGCTTGATAAAAATAATTTGATAAAAAAGTACAAAGAGCAAAACAAAAATAAAAATTAATTTCATATATTTTAGAATAATTTTAATTAAGAAATTTCTGTATCAGGTTTATATATATTATACATAATTTGTGTATTTTCTTAAAAAATATTTTTAATAATTAACACATACGTGCGTTGCTAATAAAAAGCCAACGAAAATTTAACTTCGGTCTCTAGATAATCAGTCAGTTGCTATTGATTAAATTTATTTCCCGATTGACAATATGTGAGAAACAAATATGATACATTGATTATTTTTATCTTAACACTCAAAATAATACACATTTCAAGCGACTGTGTTATGATATGAGAACAATTATATTGCGGAAAAATTTTAAAAAATTATCATCCATATTTTTTTTTCATTGCGCAGTTTTCTGTGCAAATAGCGATAAAAATTATATGCTTAGGTACTTTTGTATAATTGGTCGATCAATAGACAATAACTCAAATCAAACTAAAGAGAAACTTGTAGAATAACTAAACAACAAAATACCTCTAAATGTCTAATAATAAGTAAAAGCCTAAATAAATTATCGGACGTTAATATTTTAGGAGATTTTAGTTGTACTTTGTAGTATTATCTTCTACAGATTTGCATGCTCTATAAATCCATCTTAAACAGATGTTTTAAATGTACAAAAGTCGGGTACTTGAACTTTTACTTCTAACGTTAGAAAATCGATTAAAATTTACTTAAATTAAAATTTTAATCACGAGTAATATCGGTAATACAAATATTTCGAGTCTGATTTAAGAGCAATATTAGAAAAAGAATTATATATTAGCTCAAAAACAGTGTATTAGATATAATAAAATCATCAGAAAAAATATAATTACTTTTAATTTAATTTGAAACAATATTAAATGTTATCTCTACAGCCTACTGTTATCTTATGGTTATAAATATATTATATTTAGTAATACATATACCATACAAAGGTAAATGCTTTGATAAATTGAACTAAAAATATTTATAAGTGCTCTTTTTTCCTTTCTCTTTTTTCTCTATTTTTCCGTAGATACAAATAGTGACGCATACTATTTTAATATAGTCAACCCATTATGACTAAAAGTCCATGTGTGGATTGCCGGTTACCGACCCCTAACCAAGAGCAATGTGCTATCAAATTAAAAAGGTATTAAAACGTTGAAAAAATATGCTTAACTTCTGCAACTCAAAAATCTGAGCTATTTGATTATGGCTTTCAAATTAAAATTCTCTTCCTCTAAGATCAGATAAGTTTATACAAATAATATATAAGTTGTAAATTATTAAATAATAATAATAATTGTAGTCTAGCATTTTTTGTAATATTAATAATTTTTCGTAATTAAACTGTACACCTTTTAAAATAATAACTAATCAGCGCCTTAAGATTCAGTTATTGCTTATCATTGTACTATGATGAACAATGAATTTAAAGAACAAATATAGAGCTAAATATATCCCCAAAAAAATTGTTTAAAGGACCATTGCATCCAATAAGGGAAACTATAAAAACATCCCCTATTTCGCATAATTCGCATTCTTCTTTCGATCACATTGCAGATATGCTAGCCGCTCGTCAATTATCCAGATATATGAGAGTATGGGTTAGGGTGCTAGGATGTTGACGTCTCACTGGGATGAGAAAATATAGGATAGAGAGATTTGACCCGGTGAACGCACCCTTGGCGCCACGCCCGTTGTCAAGGAAACGGCGTCGCGACTCTCTGGCGCCAAATCGCCCCCCTGTAGCGAGCTGTGATTCCCAAATGGTCGATTGAACCTCCAGGGGCTTACTATACTACAGACATAATATACAAATCAAAATATATAGTAGAGTTGGATATGTACTGAAGAGTTATAAGTGCAAAACGAAGTAACATTGAAATTAAAGATCTTCAGAAATATATTAAGGAATATAGAAAAGAGCTATTAGATTTCAAAACTCGATAGTATACTTTGCTGGTAATGTTCGAGCATTTTATAAAATATTCGGTAATCCCAAAATGAATGTATTTTTTTAAGAAGCTAAGAAATCACTTTTAAATATTTTCATTTTATTTTAATGATTCAAAATATAATTTTATTTTAAATATATGTACTTTAAGGTTTGGTAACCCTAAGGGATGTGACTTTACAGCCAGTAAGATGCAGGTGGAAACAAGTGGGAATTTAAATATATTACATTACATATACTGCGGTTACTATGATGGGCGAGAATCGTTTTCTCCGAGCAGTGGTGGAGAACTTGCGCAGGGATGATGTCCGTGGATCTTGTAGGTAGCAGTGACAGTGTCTGAAGACAGTTCCTCTTGCTGATCGTGTTCGGGAGTCTCAGGTCGTATCTTCGCATCTGTCAGTGGGACGCGTCTGCCAGGCGGGGTGAATATGTTAGTCTCTTCGAGTGTCTGCCGGAGTCTGCGAGTCTCTGCCTTCTCCTCATCGGAATCTAGGCTTAAGTATCCAGGGCTGCATAGCTTGCTCACCAATCACAATCATCCAGTGATCATCCAGCCAATCATTGCACTTGCTTCTTAGAACAACAAAATAAGTACTACAAAAAATATTAATATTTATTATAATAACTTAAAAATGTACTTACTATTTTTAACAAATATGAAAAAACCATACATATTCATATTTTATCTTTTTAATAATCAAGCAGCAAAACTCTAATAAAGTAAACAAGATGATATCGATGTAAGCAATAAATCGCTTGTTTTCATGTCAAATGAATACAATACTTTTTCACATGACTTTTATACAATATTACGTAATGTATGATATTTGAGAAGCAAGCACATGCAACGCTGTAAAAATAAACTGAGGGCGTTACGTCGTTAGCTTAAATATTTTAATTAACGGCGACTGATGGGTTGTGTTACAATATAAAAGTGGGTTCCCAAAATGTTTTAATTAAAAAATCCGATCTTCGTGAAATAATACAATATAATTAGTTTTCAATCGTATTTAAGAAAATAAAATATAATTTTAATACTATTTATGAAAACAATTCAATTTTAATAAATTAAAATATTTTGCAAAGCAAATGTATTGTTCAAATATTTTTTTATCTCAGTATTCTAAGAAAATAACTACTTGTCAATTTTATGATTTCTAATGGACATAAAAGTAATAAAATTCGGTCTTTATGATATTAATTATATACAAATATATTTATTATATAAAGTATATATAATAATTTTTTTCTAGAGCTGATTTAATAAAATTGATAATATTTCTATAGAAATCATTTACAATAAATGAAATTTAAAAAAAATAATATATAATCAGAATGTTTTTTATTTATTATTTTTTTAGTTATATATGTAAATATATAACTATCTGGGGTACATTAAAACAGTGAAAGATCTACCACCGTACATGTACGGCCAAACTGCTTGTGAGTTTGGTTTGTGTTAAGGTTTGGAATAAGTTTTTTATAGATAAAATTTAAAATTTTTTTTTTAGAATTTTCTTATAAATCATAATAATGGATAAGCTGTAAATAAATCTGTTTCTGAATCAAGATATATGATATCTTCTAGATGCAAATAGCTTGAATTTAAAATGAAAACATTTGACGACAAGCTGATAATGTTATCAATAACTAGAAAAAATTATTACAATACGATTCTGTACAAAGTTCACATTTTAAAAAATCTTAAAAAGTGTTACATTTTTTTTCTGAATATAAAAGAAATTTAAAAGCTATTATTTCAAGGGTAAATATTTCTTGCTACAAAAATAAATATTAATTTATATGTACTCTTTTTGTGTAAAATAAAACTATTCAATAACAACAAATACAGTAATACTGTGAGCGTTTCAAAAATGTTTAATCTACAAAACACAATTACCTCATAAATTTTCAGAAGCAACCAATTACTAAAACAACTCTATAAATAAGCTTCAAAATTCGTATTAAAACAACACTAATGGCCTCGCGTCAAATAAACATTGTCTGAACTATCCTTTGTAATTATCGGACGGTCGCTTAATGTTAGGCCTTGACACTAGCTTTTACTGAAGGCGGTGATTTATAGGTGGAGTTAAAAAGTAATGCAATTGATTCTTAATATGCTTCATCCGCTATTTCTCTAAGCTTTTACGAAGGGTCATTATTTAATATATGTCTATATCTCATTAACAATTACTGGCAGTCCCACAGTTTCGCCAATTTTTACATATTTCTGTACAAATGTTTGGGCTTATAAATGGTGTAAATGTTTTAAAAAAGGTCGCAAGGACGTCGATGTTGACAAAGAAGATATGTGAAAAAAAATTATCTCGCATAGAAAATTAAAAGCAAATTTATATGGTATTTTTTTCTGTAAAATGAGTAGTATGAGTAGTTGATATTTAAAAAAAAATTAATTGCTCTTCACTGTTTTATATTATTATAACGGTATATTCTTCTACAACTACTACTACAGTATAATCTAGTCACTAGATCCTAGGGTCAATAAGGATATTACCTTTCTGTTTTTCGCCGTTTTCGTAATAAGATCCGAATACAATGAACAGAACTGAGGTTACTAACTATTCTTAGATTTTGCTTCACAAATAGCCATTATCACACTTCACTACTTTACTGAAAATTTTTAGTCAAAAGCGACATTGTCACGATGCCGTAGATTTATCATATATTTTCCTGTTTTTGCAGATTAAGAAAGCATTAAAAAATATATGAAATAGAGGCAAAATTGCTGAGTAAGCTAAAGATTTTGTGTTTTCTAAATAATGCATTCAATATTATGAATGAAAATAAAAAATATGATTGTTACATAAATAATAGTCAGAAGATCCTAAAAAATATCCATGTTTTGGAAAATGCTATTATAAATGAAATATGAATATATTTATATGATAATGAAAAATGTTACCATTCTCATTTAATTCATTATTTTATTGACTAAGGAAAATTTTGACATTCACCCCTAACGGGTGCATCCTCTTACACAACATTTGCAATAGCACCATTTTTGCGTGGGCGGAACCGAAAGGGGTGGGTGGTTATGGGAGGTAGCCAAGTAGTCCGACGCATTTCAAAGACAGTTTCTCCTAGTCTGCTGCCAAAACTAGACCAGCACCATCGCGTATCGCCGAAGTTTATTTAAATAAGTTTAAAATTTTGAATAACTCAGAAAACCCTGCTTTAAATATTTGCAACTAAGTGCAAATTATTATCTGTATAACCGGAAATAAATCACTAAATAAGTCGAAATGATACAGGTAATCTTAAAGGTCGCTCTGCTCTTTGGACTGATACAATCAAGTGAGTAATTGTTTTAATGCTAATTTAAAATTTAGATACAATGGAAAAACGTTAATATTTTTTTAAATATAGTATATCACTTAGTAATTGTTTTTACTTAACAAATGAAATGTGTTTTAATATTTTATTATTAAATAAAACAGAAAATGCTTTTGAATTAGTTAAATATAATTTAATTTTTGTCTGCATAACTTTATTTTTTTAATAACATTTTAATTGAAATTACAATTAGAATTGTATCATATTACCAATGTTTTAACGATCGTTAGCATTTCATCGATATTTTTATAATTCCTTCTTAGTATTAAATCTATAAAAGTGAATCATTGAAACAGTCACATTTCGATAATAATCTGTTGATATGCGATTTAGATTAATTAGGAATGAATGCTTTAACACTTATAAAAAAATGTTTAATCAAATAAGTGTGTAATTTTCACTAAAAAACAATATATTATCACAGTGTGAAGTGGTGAAAAAATCTTATCATAATAGATAAGATTTTCCTTTTACGTTTACAAAAAATATATTGTAGAATTTTTTTAATAATAGATATTTATTATATAAAAATAAAACATTTTCATAAAAGAATACTAAATATACCATTTAATAAATTAAACTTATCTTATCATCGTTAACACTTTTTACTTTCATCTAAATTGAATTCTTCGTCTCTAATCAAATAACCTTATTCGTACTACGCCCTTCTTTGTTATCATACTAACTAATTTACTGTACCTTATCATTTAGTTGTTTTATATTAAATATATGTATTTTCTATTAGGCTATAAGATAATATAATACAACTCATTAGCTTAAAGCTCATTTTAAATTATTAAACGTATTTTACCCTACAATATAATAATGCCCCACTGTTAAATGCCAAATGTGCTATTGATCCCATTTGACATTTGCCTGTTGGCATTTTGAAAATATAAATCCAAAATTATTTGCAATAAGGTCGTCGTCCCACTTTTAGTCAAGTAGATGTTCGTCACTTTCGATAATAATATTTTTAATTTGAAACATACATAAATTCATCTTATAAGCTATTAAAATTATTTGCATTATGTGAAAATACATAAAAAAAAATGTTTAATATTTTATTTATCATATAGATTTTTTTAGTTTAATTATATAATTATCTATTAGATATTTTTTTATTGAATAAATTTAATTTTAATAAATACTAAAATTCCAGATGTTGCCATAAGATGCTACATTTGCCAGTCAAGATCCAATCATGCCTGCATCGATCCTATCAAACAGTTTAAACTGGAACTCACGGTAAAAAAATAATTTATATTTTCTATGTTATGCTAATAAACTAACTAAACAATATTTGTTTTACCACAAAAATATTTTGTAAAATATATGTTTATTTTAGTTGTTTATTATACTTGATTATTTTTTTAACATGAGCTTTAACAAAAAAAATAATATCAGATTATATTGTATATAGTAAAATTATTCATTATACAGCTTTAGTTATTATATTTTGAATATGATTAATTCAAAGATTTTTTATTTGAAGCAATCAAAGTCTACGGTTATATTTTTTTTATATACGGTATTATTTATTTTTTTATGGCTACGTGTGATGCGTAGTTAATTTAGCTTCTGGAAGTATACTTTATAACATTCTAATATTTGCTTATATGATAAAATTATACGCTGTTTTAAATTCTTAAAGATAATATACAGCAAATTAATTCTACCATATTAAATCGGGTACCCCAGCATCTGTGTATATACTTTATTATCTTATTGCTTTCGTTTGCTTGCTTCTTCCTAACTGTATTATAAGAGAATACTAAATAAGAGTATTAATATTTTATTTTTTTAATAATTTTATTTTACTATTATAATAACAGAATTAAAAATAGAAAAAATCTCAAGTCGTTTCAGGATAGTGTAAAAAATCAAACAATCTAAATAAATATATAGAACAGTTAAATAAACATAAAAGATTTATAAACTACTTTCAAGTTACAATTTGTGCAATAAATTGATATTATGATATGTTGCCGTGGCATTAAATAGTCTAAAATATTGAATCAAACTCTTGGAAATTCAATGTGAATGCTTGGCTGAACTAGGTATAACTATATGAAAGCGACTCCTTTCTTGAATTTTCAGTGAGAATTTCCAGTATATGTTATTTTTCTTTCGCAGCTCATATACAATCGAGAAATTATCTAGTTAGTAATGATTTGTCGCTTTGTAACACATTAAACTTATGCCTTTCATGATGTAACGAAATATTAAAAAAAATTACAAGAAGATACATAACTGATGTTTTATTGTCCTATACATTTATTTTAGTCAAGCCGCTAAAACGCCGTTTTTTTAAAAAACGCAAGAGATAAAAATATTTTTAAATAAGGCTGTTTATATTTTCAACTAAATATTCACATAAAACCATATGTACCAAAGGAGCACCAAATATCTAAAGTGCTTAGGGTCTCTAAATGTTTTAATCCGGCCCTGTATGTACTGGTATCGCGTGGCGCAATATAGAGCAAGGTGGGAAATATTATTGTATAAGGCCAAAGTGCACATGAGATCTAACTGAAACACTAAAAAGGGACAGCAAAACATTTATTGATACCAGGTACTGAAATCTAAAATTCCGTTGTTGCCGGATTAATGCAACACCACAAATATATAAAAACAGAAATTCTAGTTATGTCGTAAATTACTCAGAATTAGTCAAAGATTTGGGGAAAAGATGCTCAACTTCCAATGGAACTTCCCGCTTAGCTTGGAACTTAAAATATACGAAAATTTTCCAATCAACTCGCATCTAGCTAACACAGACGATATCTTTGATGTCTAGAGAAAATCAGCCGCTTCTATTTCGATCGTCAAATTTGATCTAGTCAAGCAGTCACATTGAATCATTAAGAGTTTCACTCGATTTTCGAAGTATCTTAAAGACTATTCAGCGCCACGGTACATTCATAGTACAAAATTAATTTATTGCATAAATTGTATGGCCGTATTTCAAAATAATTTCTTTCTATTTTTAAAATTATATGTTTTGTCCATTCCCAGGAATGTACACCTGCAACTATGAAAACTTCCAGCCAGGAATTAGGGCGGGCTTTTAACGGTATTAGAGGAATGGACTCAACGCAAATCAGAGAGCTGATCGAAGGACCAACGCACTACGACTTCGATAATGTCGAATGCCAGAAAATATCGTTTGACCGTAAGTATGATTTTTAGCTATTAGAAAGAATGCTAATGTATTAACCCTAATGGCAAATGCTCTTTTTCGGCAAGCAGTTTGATGTATTAAAGCATGTATACAATTCGTGCGGTACCCATCTATCTAATAAAACAAGAAGAGGCAGTTTGTCACCTCTAAATTGTTAAACTGTAGTGAACATTAACAATCAGAGAATCCCCGTCAAATACTAAAAAGAAAAACTAAAGTAATCAATTCACATACCGTGTCTATAGTTTAATATCATTTTTTTAGTTGGATCAGAACTTGTAGTTGTACGCGGATGCAGAGGAAAGGGTTCTAGAAGAGACGAAGATCAAAGAATGGCTTGTGATATTCTAAGGGAGCAATCAAGAAATCAACCAGAATTTTACGTGAATCACTGTGAAGTTTGCCAGAGAGATGGTTGCAACGATGCTAGAAGTCTACTTCTGCCGTCTCAATTTTTACTTCTACTTCTCACGTTCATCTTATTCGCGCTAACATCCCGCTTACGATAAGCTAATACAACAGATAAAAAAGGGCACGGTCAACGCTAAAGACTATCGAAAAAAATCGCCCAAAAATATAAATAATGTTTTTCAATCTGTTACAGTAACAAACATACATAAAAACAGTGTCTTTTAGAATTAACACAGAGACATCTGTAACTAATAACTTACGATTCATCTACATTTCTTATAAGTAAAAATATATTATAGATACTCAAAATATATCTATAACTCTATAACGTAATAATAAAGCAAACTAATAAATAAATTACATTTCTATTGCACACTATGATTTTACTACTCTTTTTTTATACCAAGATATTTATTTATCGCATTGACTAGCAAAGTAAAAATAATCAAGATAATAAAAATCATTGAAACATCACTGCTTAAATTAATGATAGAAAAGTATAAATTTTACTATACTACTTTAAAAAATCAAAGAAAATATTTAAATATACTTGGATTCGAAAACATTCAACCTAACATCTGTATTTTAACCTACGTTCATATTTTAGTTATGGTTACAACTATTTATTTATAGCAGATGTCTCTTATTGTTTATTATTCGTGATTTTCGTTGAATTTTTCAAAGAAAGGTTCTATAAAACATTTAGATTTTCTTATATTGGAAATAAAATAAAATATATCTGTCTAGTTATGTATATTTGTACACTTTCAATTATCCGTTTGCGTCTTTAAAAAACTTATTCGAACTAATAACGTTTTTTTGCGGATAATCGAAAGTGACTGTATTAAATTATTATAAGTCTGTATGGCGTGTTACGCATGTACCTTAAAATATAACATATTTATAAGAAAACTTAAAAGCAACATATATTTACAGATTTGAGCAACAAATATGTATTACATTCCTAACACGCTTTATCATAAACTTTATTGTTTGTAGCTTGTAAAAGTGCGAATAAGTCTAATCTAAAATTAATAATATTTAATTAGTGCTTTTTATGACTAAAAAATACTGCTCGATTTTATATAGTTATTATTGTAATGATTAATCAATTAGTTTCGAAATAAACTGATTTAATTATAATATATGATATTGTGTCGTGCGTATGAAATTGTATGTGATTTGTGAACAATGTATTGTGCTAATGTATTTATATTATATTGATATGATAATAAAAAGACTTTAAGAAGTATATAATTTATTTTAATAGTATTTTTTCATGATATTCTTTATAAGCTAAAGTATCCTATTATAAGAGATTTTTATATCTTATAATTATGATTAATTAGTCATAATAATATTCATACGTGATATTACAGAATTCTATGTAAATATAATCTATTATGATCGATCAGAATTATAATAATATAGTCATCACTAATTTCGATCTCCCAGACATGATTGAAATTAAAAAACATAAAAATAATATATATCTAATATAGGATTCGAACCCGGGACTTTGAGGTTTTAGTCATAAACCTGTACGACTGGTCTATCATGCTGGTATAATCATTTAATGGATAAAATACGTTGCTTTTAATCTTTTTACTAAAACGATTAATAAAATATTAATAAAGAAATATTATAAATATCACCAGGATTCATAGTTACCACAGATAATTCAGTCTTAAATTTAAACTTGTCAACGAAAAAATAGATAAACTGAAACTAAAAGTTTGATAAACAATATCTTCATTATTTACAAACGATTGTGCTATCAAGCTATTTTATTGTTATTTATACGTAGTTTTAGCATATTTTAATGCTTTATTCGTTATCGGACGTTAGCAATCATTCTTACTACATTTATTTTGTTTACTATTGTTCTAAATAAGAATGCTCTTTTCAAACATCAATGTGCTATTTTTATTTTTGTATTTTGTTTCAAATTATATAAATTGAAGCCGTCTCGGAAGATAGGAAAATAAAGTTCTGACTTGTGGAAGTTCTAGGTGTAATATAGAAGTGTAGCCCGAAAGGAAGTGTCGCAATTACGCTATGTTTGCGCTTATATACTATTTTTGAAAAAGATAAGGTGCGTGACTCTTTCCTACATTTGTTATTTCTATTTGTGACTTGCAGAATAAGTTTATTTCTAATGCAAACATTGTTTTAAAGAGATTTATATGGATTAAAGACCACTTTAAAACTAAGCAATGTACGGTACATATGTTGAAGTCGTTGGAATACGCTTTAGAAAAAACTCAAATTACAAGTGCCCCTCTGACACATCTCTAATTGTTACGCAAAATCTCTTTGATAAGTAAATTAATGCACAATGAGTACAAACATTGTTTTTTTTATTCTTTATCTAAAATAACATTTCACTACAGTATATATTTATTTATTTAAAAACCACAAATAAAATATGTATGTTTGCATAAAAATATTAGCTACCAGATTAGTTGTTAAGACTAAGGTGTATGTTGTTGAGACCAAGAAAAAAATTAAAGGCCAACTAGTGCGCTTTACTTTTCTAACTGCATAATAAATGTGTCGCTCTTAACTTTGATTTTGCTATCTTCGAAAGCCAAATTAGTAAATACTACATATATATTTACAAAACACATCGCAAACATTAAAGTAACTATTATCCTGATTCAATATAAATAATACTTGAAATAAGCAACATACTTAAAATTATTGTATAATATTTAAATATGTTTAATAATTAATATTAAATTAATATATTATATTTTTGTATGTTTACATTTTTGTATGATACAGAAAAAAAAATATTTGTATTTATTTAACTATTTGAGTTAAAAAACCGACTTCTCAGTAATAAAAGAACTCAAATAATTTACCAAACTTTTTTTTAGAGTTACTTCTACAACCCATTTTTTCAAATTTCACATGTGCTTGAAACCACATCAAATAAATAGCAGTCAGCAAATATCTGCACAAAAAATAATTAAGACTGAAGCAAGTGTATGAAAATATCAAACACTTGATTTATACATAATGAAGAAAAAGTAGGCAGCTGAATTTAAACAAAGGCAGGAAATCATTTAATATAATGATCGTAGTAAAGAGCATAGAACTGTTTCTTCTAAGGAAAACTTTTATTTTATTCACAATATTGCGATTCACTTGTGTGTATCTTACAAAAATGGTTTTAACACGTTTTGAGTTTGAGCTTGAAACGAGTTGCTCAGAAACGTTTATGTTTTAATATGAATCGCTTCTTTGTTATGAAGCTGATTCTGATATTTTAGCAAAAAATTGTTACGACCAATAAAACATTGGTTCATTATTATGAGCCTGAATCAAGGCAAAAAAATTCTCAGATGCTGCTATCCTCAAACAAAAGAGTTTTTGTTTTTGGAACGTGAAGGGAATATTTTTGATGGATTACTATAAAAATATAATGCTATCGCGTTTCAATACCTTGATCCACTAGATTCATCAGAGCAATAATTTTCACATAATTCAGCCAAATATTTACTGAAAAGTGTGTCGTTGTGAACAAGCTGAAATTTTATAACTGCTTTGAATAATGTAAAACTTATATGTCCAACATTATCTATGAAGTAGAACAAAATTATCACGGATCAGTACGACAGAGATAATGGCAGATAAGCGTTCTGGGATCAATATATTGGACAACTGTTTCATCAGTGGCAGTAGTAACGATTAATCGTTTCTTAGCTTCACATATAGTCATCGTACTAAATTTTATAATGGCGATCAAACTGTTATCGTCGTGTCTACTGCTGTTTGCGTTGCTATATATTCATGATGGTAAGAATTAATATAGACATATAACTTTCTGATAAGCATTTAAAATGTATCGGCAGTTCTTTAAATGAAATTATTTATTTACCTTCAATAACAATAATTGAAAGTCAAGTACTGTTAAATTATTTTTTTATATAATTACAAACACGCTATTCTGTGCATTTTATAAAGACAAAAATAACACAAATTTTACTAATTTGCTTTGTATAAAAAATATATAACTATTATATTAACATATTTTGGTTAGTAATAAATTTTTAAGCCAAAGTGATTTTAAATGGAAAAAAAATATTAAATATTGTTACCTAATTTCTTAGCATTTTTCATACATCTACATAAAAAATACGTTAACATATAATATATATATATATATATATATATATATATATATATATATATATATATATATATATATATATATATATATATATATATATATATATATATATATATTTATATGTATATATATATGACAAGGTCAAGAACAAGAGCGGCAGTCGAAAGCAATTCGTAATCATGGTCGGAAAATCACGGCCGAAATATAGAATAGAAGTATGCATAAATATATATATATATATATATATATATATATATATATATATATATATATATATATATATATATATATATATATATATATATATATATATATATATATATATATATATATATATATATATATGTTGGATTTTTAGATTTTCGCGAGTATAATTATTTTTTAAATCTCGGGATTCATCGCGATTTATGCTTACTTGTATTCTATATTCCGGCCGTGATTTTCCGGCCATGATCACGAATTGCTTGCGACTTCGACGTGACTTGAAAAAAAAAAAAAATATATATATATATATATATGTATACATAATTTAAATAGTGTATATCTAAGGCATATTTGTTTTTCAGCAACTGGTTTCACTGTACGCGATGAAGATGTCTTTCAATGTTACGATTGCGATGATTGTGAAATTGTTAACGAAGAGACTGTGAAGAACAGCTGTCCTATAGGGACAGAACCCCCAATAACTACCGATACCCCACCAACTACCGATACCCCACCAACTACCGATACCCCACCAACTACCGATACCCCACCAACTACCGATACCCCACCAACGACCGATACCCCACCAACTACCGATACCCCACCAACTACCGATACCCCACCAACTACCGATACCCCACCAACTACCGATACCCCACCAACTACCGATACCCCACCAACTACCGATACCCCACCAACTACCGATACCCCACCAACGACCGATACCCCACCAACTACCGATACCCCACCAACTACCGATACCCCACCAACTACCGATACCCCACCAACTACCGATACCCCACCAACTACCGATACCCCACCAACTACCGATACCCCACCAACTACCGATACCCCACCAACATCCTCCGATGCTCCCACAACAACTACCGATACCCCATCCACAACCTCCGATGCTCCCCCAACAACTACCGACACCCCATCCACAACCACCGATGCTCCCACAACAACTACCGACACCCCATCCACAACCACCGATGCTCCCACAACAACTACAGACACCCCATCCACAACCACCGAAGCTCCCACAACAACTACCGATACCCCATCCACAACCTCCGATGCTCCCACAACAACTACCGATACCCCATCCACAACCTCCGATGCTCCCACAACAACTACCGACACCCCATCCACAACCACCGATGCTCCCACAACAACTACCGACACCCCATCCACAACCACCGATGCTCCCACAACAACTACCGATACCCCAGCAGACTCCTCCAAAGATCGTATTTCTCCACCCAAATCACCGATAGTCTTACAGCTTAAAAAACAAATATCGCATATGCGATATCGTAGGGATATACGCGATGAGGACAAACCAATACACAAGTGCATAAAGATTTCTTACAAAGGTTTGTGTAAAAATCTGATATACCAAACTATAAACGCTTTTATTGTGTATTAATCGACATGTTTTATTTTTACAGACGGTGAAAAAACCAAAATACAGCGTGGTTGCGTGGAAGTAAAGAAGAACGACACTGAAGCGTGTGAAGTATTTGCCCCTGGTAAAAGTATCTCTGCCTGTGATATATGCAACGACAAAACACTCTGCAATTCTGCGGGACAATCTGTCATCAATCTGTTTTTGCTCGTTTCCTTGGCTCTCTTAGCCTTCTTGAGATAAGAATCAAACATATATATTATAAGATGCATCATCATCAGCACTAGTTTATTTTATAAATTAATTAAAATTGTGGGTTGTTACAAATAATAAGTACATGTATATATTTGATAATAGTAGGTGTATAATTACTAACTGTCGACTGACTATATTGTTATATGTAATGCATAGTATTTAACATTATATTTACAAAATATCACGCAATTTGTATTATTTTATGATATGCGCTAATAATGCACTTCATCAAATCTGACGTTTGTGAAAGAGCTAGAATAACTCTAATGTCACCTGTAGATGCAACTTAAGAGTCTGAAAATATTTATTTTTAATGTTGTACAAATTTATTTTAGGTTCATTTTACAAAATAAAACTGTTCTTTTTCTAAAAATCCTTTTATTTTTTTTACAACCTTTTTTTATTTCAACACAAAAAGCTATTAATGGTTATTTATAAATCACTGAGGTAATACGTCAATGATTAATAATTGAAAGGACTAGATTTAAATTTTTAAATTTCTATCATGTCAAGTAGATCATAATTAGTGACTACTACATTATTAAAATACCGATCTTACCGTGAAAATATATATTTTTTAAATACCGCTAGGTCACGCTTAGCATATTTTTTGATTATTAGCTGTATTGATAGTTATGTCTGTTTTTACTATATTGTATTTTTTGAATACGGAAAGCTCACCGACTGCAACTCACTGAAAGTTTATCGACCACAATTCACCGAGTGCTAAATTTGTCGAATGGAAAATTCACTGACCCCACAGTTCGTCGAACGGAAAGATCATCGATACTACAATTGATCTTGAAAATTAACATAATTTTTTTTATAATCTTTACAATTTTTAATCTTAATAGCTAATGATAATATTAGCTTTTAATAATTTTTACTTTAATTTGTATTCGAGATTATAATTTACTATTTAAAAAATCCATAAATTCTAGCTTGAAATGTAATATCGTAATCCTTAAAATATTCCCATAAGAGAATTTTAATGTTTAAGTTAAACAGAATTTAAACAAAAGCTGGATGATTTACAGCACTCTGTAGATATGTATAATTCTGTCGATTTAATTAAACTGTCGAATTCTTTAGAATTAATAAAGTGACCTTGTTAAGGATTAATATATATTCTGCGCATTGTGAATTCTTTTGAACCTGAGAATGCGTGTAGTTAAAAAAAATATTTCCTATATATTAATGAAATACATTGCATTAATTTGCAATATAACATATTACATTAAATTCAATAAATATAAAAATAGGTGTATAAATAAATTATTTCTTTTTATACGTAATCAAATAAATAAAATAAAAATAATTATAATTATTTCTTGACTACTCACATAATTAATTTAATTAATAATGTATTCGAAAATCCGCGATTCAAATGGAATTAGACCTCAAAACAAGAATTGCTTCTAATACTTTTGTTTACTTCATATTACCAACTTAAAACGCATGGCGCACAACGAACAATTAAAAATTATTGATCGGGGTGGAAAGCGTTAAAAAGGAGTCGGAGTCAGTCGATTTTTTACGACTCCGACTCCACAGCCCTGAATAAATGATGTTGAAAAAATTACAAAAAACACAATGAGAGTAGTTTTAAATAAAAATATGATTGATAGATTGGGATGTTTTCTATTTTATATAAGTTAGAAAATAATATGTTACCAGAGTATCTTAATAAGTATTTAATCATAAATAAAGATGTATATAGATTAAATACTAGAAATCGAGACAATTTAAAGATAGTAACGGGTACGGCCAGGGGAATTATGTACGGAGGTAGGAATTCGTATAATAATATTCTTAGGACAATCCGAAAAAATAAAAATGTAGCTGGTTTCCTAAATGGAATGAAGAAAAACCTTCGTGCTTTATTCTTAATTATTAAGTTTGTTTTAAAATAATCATAAAGTATGATTTATCTGAATCTTCTGAATTTGCCTGTTCCAAAAGATAAATGATTGCACAGAAGAAAAATTGCTAAAAAAACCATGACGTAGATACCTATTTTGCCACAACGGAATTAAAAATAACTCACTCTTAGATATTTTGGCTATCGATTATTCCATGTATGCAATCATATGTTTATAATCATTGTAAAATGTCGTCTATTAGATAACATCCAAGAAAATACACATTTATGAGTTGTCCATTGGCTGATATATTGCGGGTCGTCGCTCGGAATGAATATTTTTTGTTGCAATTATAGTTTTAATTTATTTTGTTTATATACCTTGGTGTATACAACATCTCACTCACTAGCTCACTACCCTAAATATTATCACTATATGGCACAAAAAACGTAAAAATCAAAAAGTCGAGATCCTATGACTGACATTTTAGGACAAATATAAAATGAATTTAAAAGTTAAATTATAGCGAGCAATAAGATGACTATGCAAAAATGGAACCAAACTTTTTTCAGCTAAATAACCGACTGCACCACAATCACTGTCACGCGATCATCGTGACAGATAGTCTCCCGAATATGAATAGATAAGAACCTACATTTTATTAACATTTATATGGTTTGCTCGACATTAACTTTCAATCTTCATACATACTAAATATACATTACATGTTCACGTTTAACACGTAATATTAACGAGTAATTATATTCAGTCAAATCTAACGAATATGTGCAATAAATCAGAAGCAATGATAATTTTTATGTATTGTAAAAGGAAAAACTCACTTTTCGGCCTCGGAGTCCGTCGACGGGAATTCAAAATTTGAAAATTTCATTACGAAGATTGTTTTTTGATTGATATCTAGTTTAATCAATGTATTTTTATAATCTTTACACACATGTATATAATTTATTTTCATCGTTATAACATACCTAGTTAATTTGCAATCCGATTATTTATATTCAGTCAAATCGGACAACGCACATGCCAAAATAATGAAAATTATTTACTACTGTTGTCACGTTACTGTCGGCCATCTTGTTTTATTTGAATGCTTATTTTTCATTTGACGACAACAAAAGAATTCATTAACGGAGGTTCGAAAATCATCGCGCTAACTTTATTTTTATTTTAATTAATTATCATTAAATATATTTATTTTTTTACATGTATTATTATACACCGTTCATACAAAGAGATACGATTTACGGAGAATGTTTCATTTAAAAATATGCGCGTCCGGAAGCGGCTTAGAACAATTATATATAAGATTAAAATTTATATTAATTTAAATTTTATAATTAATTACGCGTTATTTCTATAAATTATAATATTAAGTATATTTTTATTATCTTTATTTTACGTTTATAATATTTATTATATGTATGTTTAGTTACAATTTGCTTAATGTGAAATTAGCTATATTAGCTAAATAAATCATGAAATTAATATCTATCTTATTTATAGTTATTGTAATTACGAATTAGTTTAATTCTACACATTGAAATTTAAGAAGATATTCAATAATAATAAATATTTTTTTATTAAAGTATAAAAAATAATCATGAACCATCCAAAGATACTAGAAAATTAACATTATTCTTTTCAATCTACGTATTTTTAATCTTAATACCTAATACAGTGAAATCTCTAAAACAGATAGATGACGTTTACAAGTTAACGCGATTTTTTTTTATGTTTTGCGCCTTGGAAATTAGTGTGAGAATAAACTTTGGGAATTTACAAAAATCGCATATTTTACAGTTATCTATTTAAAACTAGATAGGGTAGTTATATATAAATATAAGAACCCATAACTAGCGCTTAGTATACTTTTGAATTTTGACTGAAAATGTTCGCAAAAAGTTTCGTTGCGTCTTTGAAAATTATTTTTGTCGTGGTTTTAAAACACTTTGTCACAGTGTCATTGTGTTTTTAGTAAAAAATTCAGTACAGCAAGAAAATAAGTATGTGTCTTTTTATTCACATGTGGGTTATATTTTATGTGCTATTTATAGATATTTGGTTTTTATAGATCATTGTTAAGAACGACTAATTTGAGTTACCATGGATATCTTTATAAAAAAAATAGACCAAAGAATTTTTATAAAAGTTTTGAGGTACAATAGAAAAAATATCATAGAATATTTATTGCATATAATTATTATATGAGTTAATAATTTTAAAATAAAATTGTTTTTAGCATTTAATAAACTTTTTCGTTTTAATGTATATTTTATTAATATTTACAATAAAGCAAAGCGTGCAAGTTTTTTCTGTCGCCCATATGACCGTCGCCCAAATAACCATCGCCCAATTGACCGTCGCCCAATTGACCGGAATCGCCCATTTGTCCGTCGCCCAATTGTCGCGTACCGCAAAAAATTGCCGAATTTTTCGGTACGCGACAATTGGGCGACGGACAAATGGGCGATTCCGGTCAATTGGGCGATGGTTATTTGGGCGACGGTCATATGGGCGACTGAAATAAAAAAAAACTTGCACGCTTTGCTTTATTGTAAATATTAATAAAATAAACATTAAAACGAAAAAGTATATTAAATGAAAAACAATTTTATTTTCAAATTATTAACCCTTATTATAATTATATGCAATACCACGTAAATATTCTATGATATTTTTTCTGTTGTACCTCAAAACTTTTATAAAAATTCTTTGGTCTATTCTTTTTATAAAGATATCCATTCCAAACATATTTTTCATTGTCCTATTGACTTAATATGCCTGAATTATCCATTTATAAAGAATATAAACTATGGCAACTCAAATTAGTCGTTCTCAACAATGATCTATAAAAAACAATTATTTATAAATAACACATAAAATATAACCCACATGTGAATAAAAGGATACATACTTATTTTCTTGCTGTACTGAATTCTTTACCAAAAACACAATGACACTGTGACAAAGTGTTTTAAAATCACAACAAAAATACTTTTCAAAGACGTAACGATATTTTTTGCGAACGTTTTCAGTCAAAATACAAAAGTATACTAAGCGCTAGTTCTGGGTTATTATATTTATGTATAACTACCCTATCTGGTTTTAAATAGATAACTGTTAAATATGCGATTTTTGTGAATTTCCAAACTTTATTCTCACACTAATTTCCAAGGCTCAAAACATTAAAAAATTTCGCGTTAAGGGCAAAATTCACGATAAACATTTATCAGCGCTAGTTTTGGGTTATTATATTTATATTTAACTACCCTATCTAGTTTTAAATAGATAGCTTAAGATAAACGATTTTTGTGAATTCCCAAAGTTTATTCCCACAGTAGTTTCCAAGGCTTAAAACATAAAAAAATTTCGCGTTAAGGGCAAAATCCAGGATAAACATGTATCAGCGCTATTTCTGGGTTATTATATTTATATATAACTACCCTATCTAGTTTAAAATAGATAACGGTAAAATATGTGATTTTTGGAAATTCCAAAAGTTTGTTCTCACAGTAATTTCCAAGGCACAAAACATAAAAAAAAAATCGCGTAAGGGCCTACTATAAACATTTATCAGGTAATAAAACGACTTAAGCCTAAGTGTTTTATGATATCGGGTAACTCTCTTAAATTCTTGAATAAAAAAATCAAACTGTTAAAGTGATACTTTATGATTAAATAAGCACAAATGATAAGTAAATATTATATATATATACATATATCTTATGTAGGTATATTATATTTTGTTTAGATCGAATAATGTTTTCATCTTTTAAATATTTTCTAAAAAATATTACTTATATTTTTGTATGTACGTATATATGTATATATATATTTTAATATGTATTAAATTATGTTAATTATTTAATTAATTATAAGATCATGATTTGCATCACATTTATTTGTAATGCATTATTATTCTATCGCCCAAAAGACCATCGCCCATTTGTCCGTCGCCCATTTGGAATCGCCCATTTGACCGTCACCCAATCGCCGTCGCCCAATTGACCGTGTCCCGAATTTTTTATCATTTTACCTCAATGAATAATTTTAGTTTTAATTACATGTGTTTGTTATAAACTTTAAAGAATCCAATGAAAAAATAAAGAGATTTGCGTTTCTGTTTTGTTGATTGTTATTTTTTGTGCAGTGTTTTGTAACAAAGTGCTAGTGTTTTGTTTTAATATTCTTAACTTATAAGTATATATATTTTCAGGTGTAACTTTAGATATAATTGAAATTATTTTTTCAAAAAATGGAAGGCAATTTTCAGAAGTAGATTTATATGCGGGTATAAAGAGATAATTTCTCTAAGAATGCATACTGTATTATCACGTATTTTAAACTTAGAGCCCTAAATATAATGATATGTTTAATTTCAAAACGATTAGTTTACTTGAAATATGAATATCAGACAAAAGGATAACAAGCCTGTAAATAAATGATAATATTTTTTAATTTTTTTCAATGTTTTAAATTTTGTCGCCTAATTGGAGATAAAAAACACAAGTAATAAATAAAAAATATTACAAAAATTGTTACATGCACTAAATAAATTCACTGCATTGCAACATTGAGCAGCAAAAAAAACACGGCCAATTATCAGTTAAATATTATGAGTAGATATTTTTAATAATTTTTAATGCCTAGTTGTAATATTTCACAGAAATATGATTTCAGAAAATATGTCGCGTCCAAGGCCAATTTTTATATTTGTTTGTAGCATAGAAAGAGTTAACTCTTACCTATTAATATGTATTCAAAAAATTATACTACGACTAGCTGTCGGTACCTCACTAGCGAGTGTGCGAATACCGGGCCCTCAACTTTTTGGGTTTTAAATATAATTTTTGCTTCGTTCTGATTTTTTTAAATATTTTTTAAAATTTAATGGTTCAAATTGGTCATTACTATTTAAGATTTTCAATGATAGACAAAATAGTTCAATCTATAAAAACTACTTAACATTTTCAATTCATTTAAAAATAGGTTTACAACTTGACTAAATATTTCCAGAAGAAAACATTTTATATTATTTATTAGATTTACAACGTTAGATTTTATCGTTATATTGAAACTTAGATATTTAATGATTAATCTAAATATTGTATATCATTTATGAATAGGTTTAAAACTTGGCTAGATAATAATAAATTAAAAATTGTACTATGAAATTTCAATACAGCGAAGCTCACGAAACCAATGAATAAATTTTGGTGTACTGAAAATTCGTTATATTTAATGTAAGGAAGATGATATATTTTTATTTTATTTTTAATTACTATATTACTACAGCATCAAAATAACCTCTTATAAGGTTGACAGATCGTTTTTGTCCTTGTTTAAGGAAAATGTATGAAACACAATAAAATTTGTGAAAAAATGTTGTATAAAAAAAGTTTGAGGGTCAACGAAACACCTGTAATGTCGCTTTTGAACACATCTGGCACACCCCAAGTCAATGATGAACTGAATTCTTAGAAATATTTTGTCAAGTTATAACGTCATTCTTAAATTCGGAGCAAAATATTTTGTTATGCTGAGATTAGTCTTCATTACAATGAAAACATTTTGCATGAAAGTTTTTCGGGGACAAATTAAAGATTCGTTATACTGGAATTTCATTTTTTCGCCTCGCTACCGCTCGCGCCGACCTTCACTATAGAACCAAACAACCTAACCTTTTTTTAATGATATTGTATTGATTTGTTCTTATTTCGGTATATTTTGTAATTGTCCAGAATCATCCAATCTATGACTAACCGATCCCGCGATCGCAGCGACGTATGAAGCGACGCCTGTGAGTATTTGTGGAACTGATTTTGACGCCGGCGTAAAACATCATCGTGACGTCACTATGGCGTTCAAACCCGAGTGTTTTGGGAATTCGCGGCCCGTTTTAACGATGCATATAACACAATTTTATCATAAATTAAAATTTTAGTAATAAGAGCGTTTTTTAGTTACACCATAAGTTACTTTATAATTAAAAAAAGTTGTTTATATGTTTTATGTGTAAATATAAAAGGCAATTAGAAAGATATAATAAACTGAAAATATCAAGCACCTAATATGTTACTTTAGACCAAAAATGCGTTTTAAAAATATTAATAATTTTGCGACCTTTGTCTATCTTTAATAAAAAATACTTTGACTTATTTTGATTGATATATTTTTTAAAGTAAATGTTTTTTCTGCGCAGTATTATATATTTTAATAATTAATAAATGCAAAAAGTTTTCACATTATTTAAAATTAATAATAAAATAAACATATTTAAAATCCATAATAAATAAAGAATATTTAAAATCCATAATAAAATAAAAAATATTTTTAAAGTTGAAAAAAATATTTTGAATAAATCTTGAAATTTTATTCTGAAACTTTATAATTTAAAAAATATTAAAATTAGTGATATACAATTTTGTGTAGTTTCCTTTCAAAGGTGTCAGTAAGAAGGATTTTTGCAACACTATGTGTTTAGTAGTTGGTTGTTATCGAATAGTACTTATTTTTAAACTTTGCCCCTTTTTGTTGAAAATATTTTTTCAAAGGAAATTTTAAAAATTCTCTAAAAACTATTACTTTAAATTGGCAACGTTCGCCAAAATGTAAGTACACATTTTTTCTGTTAAGAGAAGCTAATAAAAAATTTACATTATTTATATTATATTTTAAATACCGTATAAACTAAACATATTTAAAAAAAATATTTTTTTTATAATTTGATGATTTTTATACATATATTGATAAGTGTTTTACAATTTAAATCGATAAAATCAATTTCGTAGTTCGTTCTCAAGCGTGCCGGGGAAATACCATAAACGGTATTCCCCGGAATTTCTTACATGTGAAAGTTCTTCTGTCGTCGGTCAAGCGCGCGCCGGGATACAGCTTAGTGCGATTAAATAAACAGTGAAATATGTTATAATCACAGCATTTTTCTTAAAAAGTTACAATTGTAGATGATTCAAAGTGATTTACCATTGGAATTATAGACTTTATAATCGAAATTATCAATTATGAGTGTGCCAGTAAGTGTTTGGTTATATGAATACTATATCACGGTTATTCTAACAAAATTACTATTGACTTTCTAGGATCTAATATTAAAAGACAAACAGCAGTGATTTGGCAATTGAAGATATACATGCCAAAGTTAATTAAACATATTACAATGGTAGTAATAATGAAAAATCTCATATTAGTGTAAACAAAAAGTTACTTTTTACCCAATATATAGTATCGTTTACAGTCAATTTTCAGAATCAATGAGAGATCTAATAACATTTACGTATGGCAAACAATTAATGTATGACATATTGCGACTATTTTGAAGAAGATGAAGATATGTCAATCTACGTGTTTAATCCTCAACAGTAATTTCCGTTAATTTTGTTCTTCGTTTGTCGTTCAAATTTAATTTATGGATTATAATAGTAGTAATAATGTGTTCAATGTTTACTCTTATAATTTTTTAATTACTTTTCAGAAGCAATGATGGAACAATTTGATGACCTAAATGGCTACAACGTAGAATTGGTATATATAAACAAAGAGTTAATCTTCTCATGTTGAAGTCACTGTCAGCAAGTATTATCTTTTCATAAAGAACATACTACATAAGTTTGATGTAACTGAATATCTTAAATTTGGCTATTCAGAAAGAGGAATGATGGCACAGAACAAAAATTGTACCTATTTTGCCACATCGGAATTAAAAATAACCCACTCCTAGATATTTTGGCTATCGATTATTCCAGGTATGCAATCACATATTTATAATCATTGTAAAATGTCGTTTATTAGATAACATCCAAAAAACTACACATTTAGAAGCTGTCCGACAGCGCCGATTTGATCGACATTAACTTTCAATCCTCACATACTAAGGATATATTACACGTTCATGTTTAAAACATAACTGGTTAATTTAAAATTCTTAAAATCTAACGTATATGTGTATAAAATCGGAAAGCAATGATAATGTTTATGTAATATTATTATAAAAACTCACTTTTCGGCCTCGGAGCCCGGCGACGGGATTTCAAAATTTGAAGATTTCATTACAAAGATTGTTTTATGATTGTTTATCTGATTTAATCAATGTATTCTTCTTATCCTAAGCACATTATGTATATATTTAATTTTCATAGGTATAACACACCTAGTAAATTTGCAATCCGATTATTTATAAAAGCAAAAACTCACTTTTAGGCCTCGGAGCCCGTCGCCGGGAATTCAAAATTTGAAAATTTCATTACGAAGATTATTTTATGATTGTTTATCTAGTTTAATCAATGTATTCTTCTAATCCTCAACACATTGTGTATATATTTCATTTTTATTCAGTCAAATGACGAATTAATGAAAATTATTGTCGCGTAGCAAAATTTTATTATTAAATAATAATTATTTAAAAGCGTTGTCACGGTACTGTCTATTTAAATTTGAATGCTTATTTTTCATTGGTCGACGCTATTTGAATATTTGAATGCTTATTTTTGATTGGTCGAAACAACAGAACGCATTACCGGCGGCTCGAAAATCAATCGGAACAAATTTAATTTTAATTTTTATTATTATTTATTATTATAATTAAATATATTTCCTTTGTTTACGTGTATTGTTACACACTGTTAATACAAAGCGATACGATTTACAGAATAGATAATTGAACGGAGAATGTTTCGTTTAAAGTTATGCGCGTCCGGAAGCGGAAGCGACGGCGGAAGCGGCTTAGAACAATTATATATAAGATGTTAAAAATAAATAAAATGCTATTCTTGTCATGAGGTCCGTAATGATTGTTTTTTTTATTCTTTATCAAAAAAAACATTTCACTACAGTATATATTAATTTATTTAAAAACCGCAAATAAAATATGTATGTTTGCATAAAAATATTAGCTACCAGATTAGTTATTGTTAAGACTAAGGTGTATGCTGTTAAGACCAAGAAAAAAATGAAATGCCAACTAATGCGCTTTACTTTTCTAACTGCATAATAAATGTGTCGCTCTTAACTTTGATTTTGCTATCTTCGATAGCCAAATTGGTAAATACTACACATATATTTACAAAACACATCGCAAACATTAAAGCAACTATTTTCCTGACTCAATTTAAATAATACTTGAAATAAGCAACATACTTAAAATTATTGTATAATATTTAAATATGTTTATATAATATAATTAATATTAAATTATTATATTACATTTTTGTATGATACAGAAAAAAAATATTTAACTATTTGAGTTAAAAAACCGACTTCTCAGTAATAAAAGAACTCAAATAATTTACCAAACTTTTCTTACAGTAACTTCTACAGTCCATTTTTTTCAAATTTCACATGTGCTTGAAACTACACCAAAAAAATAGCAGTCAGTCATCAAATATCTGCACAAAAAATAATTATGAAGCAAGTGTATGAAAATATCAAACACTTGATTTATATACAATGACGAAAAAGTAGGCAGCTGAATTTAAACAAAGGCAGGGAAGCATTTAATATAATGATCGTAGTAAAGAGCATAGAACTGTTTCTTCTAAAGAAAAATTTTATTTTATTCACAATATAGCGATTCACTTGTGTGTATCTTACAAAAATGGTTTTAACACGTTTTGAGTAATGAGCTTGAAACGAGTTGCTCAGAAACGTTTATGTTTTAATATGAATCGCTACTTTGTTATGAAGCTAATTGGTTCATTATTATGAGCCTGAATCAAGGCAAAAAAATTCGCAGATGCTGCTATCCTCAAACAAAAGGGTTTTTGTTTTTTGAACGTGAAGGGAATATTTTTGATGGATTACTATAAAAAAAAATGCTATCGCGTTTTAATACCTTCATCCACTAGATTCATCAGAGCACTAATTTTCACATAAATCAGCCAAATATTTACTGAAAAGTGTGTCGTTGTGAACAAGCTGAAATTTTATAACTGCTTTGAATAATGTAAAACTTATATGTCCAACATTATCTATAAATTAGAACAAAATTATCACGGATCAGTACGACAGAGATAATGGCAGATAGGCGTTCTTATACAACTGTTTCATGAGTGGCAGTAGTAACGATTAATCGTTTCTTAGCTTCACATATAGTCATCGTACTAAAATTTATAATGGCGATCAAACTGTTATCGTCGTGTCTACTGCTGTTTGCGTTGCTATATATTCATGCTGGTAAGAATTAATATAAACAAATTACTTTCTGATAAGCATTTAAAATGTATCGGCAGTTCTTTAAATAAAATTATTTATTTACCTTCAATAACAATAATTGAAAGTCAAGTACTGTTAAATTATTTTTTTATATAATTCAAAACACGCTATTCTGTGCATATTATAAAGACAAAAATAACACAAATTTTACTTATTTGTTTTGTATAAAAAATATATAATTATTATATTAACATATTTTGGTTAGTAATAAATTTTTAAGCCAAAAGGATTTTAAATGAAAAAAAATTATTAAATATTGTTACCTAATTTCCTAGCATTTTTCATACATCTACATAAAAAATACGTTAACATATAAATATATATATATTAGATTTTTAGATTTTCGCGAGTATAATTATTTTTTAAATCTCGGGATTCATCGCGTTTTATGCTTACTTGTATTCTATATTTCGGCTGTGATTTTCCGGCCATGATCACGAATTGCTTGCGACTTCGACGTGACTTATAAAAAATATATATATGTATACATAATTTAAATAGTGTATATCTGAGGCATATTTGTTTTTCAGCAACTGGTTTCACTGTACGCAATGAAGCTGTCTTTCAATGTTACGATTGCGATGATTGTGAAATTGTTGACGAAGAGACTGTGAAGAACAGCTGTCCTATAGGGACAGATCCCCCGATAACTACCAATACCCCACCAACTACCGATACCCCACCAACATCCACCGATGCTCCCACAACAACTACCGATACCCCATCCACAACCTCCGATGCTCCCACAACAACTACCGATACCCCATCCACAACCTCCGATGCTTCCACAACAACTACCGATACCCCATCCACAACCTCCGATGCTCCCACAACAACTACCGATACCCCATCCACAACCTCCGATGCTCCCACAACAACTACCGATACCCCATCCACAACCTCCGATGCTCCCACAACAACTACCGATACCCCATCCACAACCTCCGATGCTCCCACAACAACTACCGATACCCCATCCACAACCTCCGATGCTCCCACAACAACTACCGATACCCCATCCACAACCTCCGATGCTCCCACAACAACCACCGATACCCCATCCACAACCTCCGATGCTACCACAACAACTACCGATACCCCATCCACAACCTCCGATGCTCCCACAACAACTACCGATACCCCATCCACAACCTCCGATGCTCCCACAACAACTACCGATACCCCATCCACAACCTCCGATGCTCCCACAACAACTACCGATACCCCATCCACAACCTCCGATGCTCCCACAACAACCACCGATACCCCATCCACAACCTCCGATGCTTCCACAACAACTACCGATACCCCATCCACAACCTCCGATGCTCCCACAACAACTACCGATACCCCATCCACAACCTCCGATGCTCCCACAACAACTACCGATACCCCATCCACAACCTCCGATGCTCCCACAACAACCACCGATTCCCCATCCACAACCTCCGATGCTACCACAACAACTACCGATACCCCATCCACAACCTCCGATGCTCCCACAACAACTACCGATACCCCATCCACAACCTCCGATGCTCCCACAACAACTACCGATACCCCATCCACAACCTCCGATGCTCCCACAACAACTACCGATACCCCATCCACAACCTCCGATGCTCCCACAACAACCACCGATACCCCATCCACGACCTCTGATGCTCCCACAACAACTACCGATACCCCATCCACAACCTCCGATGCTCCCACAACAACTACCGATACCCCATCCACAACCTCCGATGCTCCAACAACAACAACTGATACCCCATCCACAACCTCCGATGCTCCCACAACAACAACCGATACCCCATCCACAACCTCCGATGCTCCCACAACAACTACCGATACCCCATCCACAACCTCCGATGCTCCCACAACAACTACCGATACCCCATCCACAACCTCCGATGCTCCCACAACAGGTACCGATACCCCATCCACAACCTCCGATGCTCCCACAACAACTACCGATACCTTATCCACAACCTCCGATGCTCCCACAACAACTACCGATACCCCATCCACAACCTCCGATGCTCCCACCACAACTACCGATACTCCATCCACAACCTCCGATGCTCCCACAACAACCACCGATACCCCATCCACAACCTCCGATGCTCCCATAACAACTACCGATACCCCATCCACAACCTCCGATGCTCCCACTACAACTACCGATACCCCATCCACAACCTCCGATGCTCCCACAACAACTACCGATACCCCATCCACAACCTCCGATGCTCCCACAACAACTACCGATACCCCATCCACAACCTCCGATGCTCCCACAACAACTACCGATACCCCATCCACAACCTCCGATGCTCCCACAACAACTACCGATACCCCATCCACAACCTCCGATGCTCCCACAACAACCACCGATACCCCATCCACAACCTCCGATGCTCCCACAACAACTACCGATACCCCATCCACAACCTCCGATGCTCCCACAACAACTACCGATACCCCATCCACAACCTCCGATGCTCCCACAACAGGTACCGATACCCCATCCACAACCTCCGATGCTCCCACAACAACTACCGATACCTTATCCACAACCTCCGATGCTCCCACAACAACTACCGATACCCCATCCACAACCTCCGATGCTCCCACCACAACTACCGATACTCCATCCACAACCTCCGATGCTCCCACAACAACCACCGATACCCCATCCACAACCTCCGATGCTCCCATAACAACTACCGATACCCCATCCACAACCTCCGATGCTCCCACTACAACTACCGATACCCCATCCACAACCTCCGATGCTCCCACAACAACTACCGATACCCCATCCACAACCTCCGATGCTCCCACAACAGGTACCGATACCCCATCCACAACCTCCGATGCTCCCACAACAACTACCGATACCTTATCCACAACCTCCGATGCTCCCACAACAACTACCGATACCCCATCCACAACCTCCGATGCTCCCACCACAACTACCGATACTCCATCCACAACCTCCGATGCTCCCACAACAACCACCGATACCCCATCCACAACCTCCGATGCTCCCATAACAACTACCGATACCCCATCCACAACCTCCGATGCTCCCACTACAACTACCGATACCCCATCCACAACCTCCGATGCTCCCACAACAACTACCGATACCTTATCCACAACCTCCGATGCTCCCACAACAACTACCGATACCCCATCCACAACCTCCGATGCTCCCACAACAACTACCGATACCCCATCCACAACCTCCGATGCTCCCACTACAACTACCGATACCCCATCCACAACCTCCGATGCTCCCACAACAACTACCGATACCCCATCCACAACCTCCGATGCTCCCACAACAACCACCGATACCCCATCCACAACCTCCGATGCTTCCACAACAACTACCGATACCCCATCCACAACCTCCGATGCTCCCACAACAACTACCGATACCCCATCCACAACCTCCGATGCTCCCACAACAACTACCGATACCCCATCCACAACCTCCGATGCTCCAACAACAACTACCGATACCCCATCCACAACCTCCGATGCTTCCACAACAACTACCGATACCCCATCCACAACCTCCGATGCTACCACAACAACTACCGATACCCCATCCACAACCTCCGATGCTCCCACAACAACTACCGATACCCCATCCACAACCTCCGATGCTCCCACAACAACTACCGATACCCCATCCACAACCTCCGATGCTCCCACAACAACTACCGATACCCCATCCACAACCTCCGATGCTCCCACAACAACCACCGATACCCCATCCACGACCTCTGATGCTCCCACAACAACTACCGATACCCCATCCACAACCTCTGATGCTCCCACAACAACTACCGATACCCCATCCACAACCTCCGATGCTCCCACAACAACTACCGATACCCCATCCACAACCTCCGATGCTCCCACAACAACCACCGATACCCCATCCACAACCTCCGATGCTTCCACAACAACTACCGATACCCCATCCACAACCTCCGATGCTCCCATAACAACTACCGATACCCCATCCACAACCTCCGATGCTCCCACAACAACTACCGATACCCCATCCACAACCTCCGATGCTCCCACAACAACTACCGATACCCCATCCACAACCTCCGATGCTCCCACAACAACTACCGATACCCCATCCACAACCTCCGATGCTCCCACAACAACTACCGATACCGTATCCACAACCTCCGATGCTCCCACAACAACTACCAATACCCCATCCACAACCTCCGAAGCTCCCACAACAACTACCGATACCCCATCCACAACATCCGATGCTCCCACAACAACTACCGATACCCCATCCACAACCTCCGATGCTCCCACAACAACTACCGATACCCCATCCACGACCTCTGATGCTCCCACAACAACTACCGATACCCCATCCACGACCTCCGATGCTCCCACAACAACTACCGATACCCCATCCACAACCTCCGATGCTCCAACAACAACAACCGATACCTCATCCACAACCTCCTATGCTCCCACAACAACTACAAATACCCCATCCACAACCTCCGATGCTTCCACAACAACTACCGATATCCCATCCACAACATCCGATGCTCCCACAACAACTACCGATACCCCATCCACGACCTCCGATGCTCCCACAACAACTACCGATACCCCACTAGCCTCCTCCGAAGACCCTATTCCACCTAAATCACCGATAGTCTTACAGCTTAAAAAACAAATATCACATATGCGATATCGTAGGGATATACGCGATGAGGACAAACCAATACACAAGTGCATAAAGATTTCTTACAAAGGTTTGTGTAAAAATCTGATATACCAAACTATAAACGCTTTTATTGTGTATTAATCGACATGTTTTATTTTTACAGACGGTGAAAAAACCAAAATAAAGCGTGGTTGCGTGGAAGTAAAGAAGAACGACACTGAAGCGTGTGAAGTATTTGCTCCTGGTAAGAGTATCTCTGCCTGTGATATATGCTACGACAAAACACTCTGCAATTCTGCGGGACAATCTGTCATCAATCTGTTTTTGCTCGTTTCCTTGGCTCTCTTAGCCTTCTTGAGATAAGAATCAAACATATATAATATAAGATGCATCATCATTAGCACTTGTTTATTTTATAAATTAATTAAAATTGTGGGTTGTTACAAATAATAAGTACATGTATATATTTGATAATAGTAGGTGTATAATTACTAACTGTCGACTGACTATATTGTTATATGTAATGTATTTAACATTATATTTACAAAATATCACGCAATTTGTATTATTTTATGAAATGCGCTAATAATGCACTTCATCAAATCTGACGTTTGTGAAAGAGCTAGAATAACTCTAATGTCACCTGTAGATGCAACTTAAGAGTCTGAAAATATTTATTTTTAATGTTGTACAAATTTATTTTAGGTTCATTTTACAAAATAAAACTGATCTTTTTCTAAAAATCCTTTTATTTTTTTTACAACCTTTTTTTATTTCCACACAAAATACTATTAATGGGTATTTATAAATCACTGAGGTAATACGTCAATAATTGAAAGGACTAGATTCAATTTTTTTAATTTTTATTGTCAGGTAGATCATAATTAGTGACTATTACATTATTAAAATACCGATCTTACCGTGAAAATATATATTTTTTAAATACCACTAGGTCACGCTTTGTTTTATTTTTATTATTAGCTGTATTGATAGTTATAACTGTTTTTACTATATTGTATTTTTTGAATACGGAAAGCTCACCGACTGCAACTCACTAAAAGTTTATTGACCACAATTCACCGAGTGCTAAATTTGTCGAATGGAAAATTCACTGACCCCACAGTTCGTCGAACAGAAAGTTCATCGATACTACAATTGATTTTGAAAATTAACATAATTTTTTTTATAATCTTCACAATTTTTAACCTTAATAGCTAATGATAATGTGAGTTCACGTTTAGCACGTAATATTAACGAGTAATTATATTCAGTCAAATCTAACGAATATGTGTAATAAATAAGAAGCAATGATAATTTTTATATATTGTAAAAGGAAAAACTCACTTTTCGGCCTCGGAGTCCGTCGACAGAAATTTAAAATTTGAAAATTTCATTACGAAGATTGTTTTTTGATTGATATCTAGTTTAATCAATGTATTTTTATAATCTTTACACACATGTATATAATTTATTTTCATAGTTATAACATACCTAGTTAATTTGCAATCCGATTATTTATATTCAGTCAAATCGAACAACGCACAAGCCAAAATAATGAAAATTATTTACAACTGTTGTCACGTTACTGTCGGCCATCTTGTTTTATTTGAATGCTTATTTTTCATTGGCCGACAACAAAAGAATTCATTAGCGGAGGTTCGAAAATCATCGTGCTAATTCTATTTTTATTTTAATTAATTATCATTAAATATATTTATTTTTTTACATGTATTATACACCGTTCATACAAAGAGATACGATTTACAGAGAATTTTTCATTTAAAAATATGCGCGTTCGGAAGCGGTTTAGAACAATTATATATAAGATTATAATATATTATATTTAAATTTTATAATTAATTACGCGTTATTTCTATAAATTATAATATTAATTTTATTTTTATTTTCTTTATTTTACGTTTATATTATTTATTATATGTATGTTTAGTTACAATTTGCTTAGTGTAAAATTAGCTATATTAGCTAAATAAATCATGAAATTAATATCTATCTTATTTATAGTTATTGTAATTACGAATTAATTTAATTCTACACATTGAAATTTAACAAGATATTTAATAATAATAAATATTTTTTAATTAAAGTATAAAAAATAATCATGAACCATCCAAAGATACTAGAAAATTAACATTATTCTTTTCAATCTACGTATTTTTAATCTTAATACCTAATACAGTGAAATCTCTAAAACAGATGGATGACGTTTACAATGATTTTGATAAGGCTTTTGATAACATTTGTCATGCTTTAATTCAAAAAATTGATCGGTTTGGTTTTTCGCATAATCAATACCGGGGTTGTGCATCACCTTTTATCAATTTTATAAATCTCTCTCTTTTAATGACCCTTAGCAGTGTAGCATCATAAATATACCAGATATGTGAAAATTGTTTAAATGTAATTTTTACTGCTTCGTACGTCTTTTTCTTCTGGTGTCATGTTTTATTCCAGATGTAAAGACTAACGTTTTCAAACTTTCATTAGATCTAGTCCAAAATACAAACTAAGCCAACTCAACTCTAAGGGACAAATAAGTGGAAGAAGTGCAGACAAGTTGAATTGCTCCATAGTTTGTCTGCACTTCGATATTACACTGTTTTAAAATATGATAAAGTAAATACAAATCGAATTTTGTCAATAGAAGGGCGAAAAAATAATTATCACTTCTCAGAAGTCAAAAATTCACGTCAAAAGCAATAAAATCGTGTCAGCGCCGTTGTAGTGGGAACGCCCAATAACAAGCGTTCCCACTGCAACGGTGACGGCACGATTTAATTGCTTTTGTCGTGGATTTTTTTACTTCTGAGAAGATTAAATTGTTTTTTGCGCTCTCCTATTGGTCTAAATTTGGTTTGAATAAGCTTTGGTTTTTATTTTCGTCATGACGCTCGTATACAAGCTTTGCGCATCAGTGTTGCCACATGTGAAAAATTTCCCGGATCGCAAAAAATTGCCGAATTTTTTATCATTTTACCTCAATGAATAATTTTAGTTTTAATTACATGTGTTTGTTATAAACTTTAAAGAATCCAATGAAAAACTGAAGAGATTTGCGTTTCTGTTTTGTCGATTGTTATTTTTTGTGCAGTGTTTTGTAACAAAGTGCTAGTGTTTTGTTTTAATATTCTTAACTTATAAGTATATATATTTTCAGGTGTAACTTTAGATATAATTGAAATTATTTTTTCAAAAAATGGAAGGCAGTTTTTAAAAGTAGATTTATATGCGGGTATAAAGAGATAATTTCTCTAAGAATGCATACTGTATTATCACGTATTTTAAACTTAGAGCCCTAAATATAATGATATGCTTATTTTCAAAACAATTAGTTTACTTGAAATATTAATATCGGACAAAAGGATAACAAGCCTGTAAATAAATGATAATATTTTTTAATTATTTTTAATGTTTTAAATCTTGTCGCCTAATTGGAGATAAAAAACACAAGTAATAAATAAAAAATATTACAAAAATTGTTACATGCACTAAATAAATTCACTGCATTGCAACATTGAGCAGCAAAGAAAACACGGCCAATTGTCAGTTAAATATTATGAGTAGATATTTTTAATAATTTTTAATGCCTAATTGTAATATGTATTCAAGAAATTATATTACGATGTTAAAAATAAATAAAATGCTATTTTTGTCTTGAGGTCCGGAATGATTGTTTTCCAAGGCCCGGGTTCGCTCTCGGCGGCCATGTGTGTGTGCAGCGACAGAAACCTCTGCTATTCTGCTGAAAAATCTGCCATCAGCCTTCTCTTTATCGTTTTGTTGGCCATCTTCGCCTTCTTAAGATAAGAATGAAACGTTTCTCGGTGAGGTGGAACATAAAATATAAGCCACATCTTTAGCAGCACCAGTTTATTTATTGAGTTAATTAAAAACGCGTTTTGTTACCGGCGTAGATTTGACTACCAGCCGTTGACTAACTTAAAATTAGTACTGTAATACATAGTATATATTATATTTACAAAATATCACGTAATTCTTTTGCGTCTATGACGTTGCTGGTTAAAACTTCCCGGTATGCGTCGAATAATGCACTTTTCCATCGGGTCCAACGTTTGTCGAAGAGCTGGAGTAAACTCCAGTACCTCCTGAAGATGTTCCGGACACGCCGATTCCTGCCACTTCACCATCTCCTCCGAAACGGCTTACGAGTCTGAAAATGTATTGTATTTATATTTAATGATCTACATATTTTAATTTGGTTTCATTTAAAATGAGTGATTGGTTCAAAATTATGTAATTCAAGCATGATAAAGAAGTAGTAATGAATAAAATGTACGTACGTACTTCTTAACCTAACTAACTTCAGCGATCAGTTGTGATCTGTTTGCTAAGCAATCTTTAGAACTGCAGAACATCATAGACTCGTCTCGAAACTGTCTATAGGTATCCTATTTGCATTAACACAGTCAGTTCGAGAGCCACTATTTCATCATTATTCATAATTGAGAAAGAGTTTAGTTTTACGCCCTTACTATTAGCTCTAAAGCACACGATACGGATATACGTTCAATATACTCATGTTTATATTTTTAAATTTATAGAAATTATATTTATTGAAATTAAAATCATTACTATATTTTTTATATTGATCAATCAATCGGAATAATGATAAGTATATCGAACGTATATCCGTATCGTGTGCTTTAGAGGTAATAGTAGGAGCGCAAACCCAAACTTTCCATCTCTTTCTCAATTATGAATAATGATGAAATGGATAGCTCTCGAACTGACTGTGCTAATGCAAATAGGGTATAGTCTATCGTGCACATTCTGGAGTGACAGACATGCATCACCACATTAAAAATTCATTCATCGATAAATTACAATATATTTATCTTTCTCACGGCTCAAATAAACAATGTCATGCTGTAAATGCGACGGTCATAGTATGTAGGAAAAAAATACATTAATAGAACAATGTGCAATGCCAGCATATTAAAGAGATGGATCGCGATTTAAATACATGAATTGGCTTGTGCGGACGTCTTGGCTTTAACGGGTATCAAATGAGGACGCGATCGTAAACCCAAAAATAGAATAGCTGGATTGTCAATGGCATCGTTTTAATAGTTTAATGAAACTTTAGCGACATATAAATTTCTGCGGGGAAAATGCTGGGTTACAAGAACGGGTAAAACTCAAATATCCTTATATAAAGGTATCTCAAATTCATTTTCTGAACTTGTTTTATTAAGGGGAACTATTAGAATACTAACTAGAGTCCGCAACAGATTAAATACCATTTTTAATTTAAAAAAAATTTTTGTATTTTTATACACCGCTGCATAAGAAAAGATGGGTCCGTATCAGATGTTTGAAACTATGGATTTTGTGTTGATTTTAATAGAGGTCGAAAGTATTTGAATGGCGAAACACTGTTTACAATTTAAAGAATATTATTGCAAATATAAAAACAGTTACGACGTTTTATTTATATATATATATATATATATATATATATATATATATATATATATATATATATATATATATATATATATATATATATATATATATATATATATATATATATATATATATATATATATATATATATATATATATATATATATATAAATATCTATAGTATTATAATCACATACAACATATTATATATGTTTTTTATTTATCAAAATTCTTTAGAAAATCGATACGTGAAAACGATAAATCTCATTTTCCAAGAAAAGATACCAGAATACCTAGTTACAACTTATCTGCGATCACTCGAACACAATCACTTTTTTTGATAGCTAACAAAGCGTGATTCTCGCGGTTGAGTATCCAAAGATGCATTAAAAAAATCTATAAAGTTTAGAAGCATGAGACATGGGTATCACAAAGCGACTTTGCGACAAAACTTTTGCTGCATATTAGATAAATACGACTCTATGCATCATATGCTATGATAGTAAAAACGCTTAATACAATGTATGAATTGATTTCCATAAATATTAAGTTTGAGTAGTGTTATTTTTAAGGTAGATTATCACTGTCAAACTTATGTTTTGATACAAAAAAAAAACTGTATATATGAGTGCCGCATGAATTAGACGAGCGTCAAAATTGAATTAATTTAGAAGCTTGTTCTTCTTTACTGTAAAATAAAAAAGGCAATAAGAAGGTTGTGTTGTATTTATACTGGAATTGTAAATGTATCCTATATTACGTGTACTAGCTATTACCACGAAGTCAAAATATCGATTCCACTAAGAACTGCACACACTTGACAAAACTGAAGGAAACGATTACCATGAAAACACTCTTAATATTGTTAATTAACAATCATAAACCACACAAGTTTTTTACAATTTAACAAAATCAACATAATTAATTAAACTTGCTGCAAAATGATTTTAAATATAACCCTATATTGGTGTTGACTTTTTAAATATTATTTACAACTACGGGATACTCTTAAACTTACACTGGACTGGCGTTGTATTCATTTGGATACAAGGGAAGCTGAGCTACGGCCGGGTTGATACCGAATGGATCAAAAATTGGACCTGCAACATAGAATTAATTTATAAAAATACTTTCAAACCAAAGGATTAAATTTAAAAAACCAAACCCTACCATTTCCACTGACAGTGAATGTTTGACTCTGTCCAGGACCATTTGAACTTGAAGAGCTGGATGCACTAGCTGAAGTGTAGACGCTTCTCGGTACCCTTAAGCCCCCAGCTAGAGACACTAGGGGTGAGGCTTGACCAAATCGGTTTATGGTGTAAAATCCTCTTGGCACATAGTAACCAGAGTCTAAAAAACAAAATATTTAATAAAAGAGCTTCAAATTTATAAAATATATTTATTTTTAATATTTAAAATAGCTGTTATATAGTACTACCAAATAAATGTGCCAGAAAGTTTAAATAATGATCCATTGCAGTTTTTTATATTTAAAAGTAGTGACTAGTAAATATTATTTTATTTTTATTATTGAACCATTAAATTTTTAAATAATTAAATAATAAGTTAACGCCTTATATTTACAAGGAAATTGTACCATTTTATTTTTCTCTCTATTTTAATCAGTTAATCGATGATATTCTTTTATGAATAATCGGTATTTTATCTTTAAATGATTAATCAGCCATTTTCTCTTTAATTCGATAGAATCTGTTAATCTTTTACATCTTTATAATATAAAGTGTACATATGTTTATATGCATTTTTATATAGTATATAATTATATATTTTTTCTAAAGATGATTGACCGCAACTGCAACCGGCTGAGAAGCGATCGATGGACATTCCTACGAATGCAGGTTTTATTTGTCACGTCGCACAACAAATTAGCATTGACAGATTCTGTAAAACGTCTGCATTCAGTACACAAATGCTTTTTAACAGTATTTGGGCGATCGAAAGGTATATGAAAAGGTTAATATTTATGTTATTTAACGACTTATTTAAAATATAATTTTATAAATTTAAGGCACTCGAGAATATAATATACTTGGTTAAAATATTTATTATTTAAAATCACATAGAAAATATATTTAGACATTTGCGTATATAAATTATAGCAAAAATAAATTGTTAAGTGATAAGTGAATTGTTAAAAAATACGATTAGACACAATTTTTGTTAAAGAAATATAAGTAAACCCTGCACTAACATCTGAATCATTATAAAATAATGACTATTCAAATGTTAATGTGTTCGAAAAGATTTTTTTTAAATTACAGTTAGTTAAACTTAATTTTTATTAACCTATTTTTTGGTTAAATAAGATTTGATGGAAATGAATAATTCCATAGATTAATAAAGCTTTAAAACCACATAATTTATTTTACTGGAGTCATCACCATATTAACTATATATATATTAATATTTAATATATTATTAACTTAGCTTTTAGAATTTTTTGACGTCATTTTAAAACAAATAAAGCTAAGATCTACAAGATCTATTTTTAAAACAAGTTTAAGTCTATATAATTAAAATTACGTCAGTATACGTGTCCTCTAAAACTCACATAAATGTCAAAAATGTATAAAAAAAACAATTTTTATATTATGTTTTATTTTAATTCTTATTTTAAAATGCATTTTACCTCTTGAAATTTTTTTAACGTAGTTATTTTTTTTTTTAATTGCGGTTTTTTTTAATCTAATAAACTCAGCCTAGATATTTACAATGTTTATTTTCTTTAATGTTTGATAGCCATTGGAATTCAACTACGGCAGTTATCGTGTCCTCAAAAGCAGTTATATCCCGTAAAATTTCATTTAAAGTACACTATTTTTAATTTTAATTTTAATTAAATTTATATTTCTAAACGTTTTTTAATTCTCTACTTTTCTCATACGATTTTTTATTCTTTTAACAGTCGCCATTTTGTAAAAATATGGCGGGTCGATCTGGCTAACGAACGAAGCTATTCGAAATATTTAAATGATCTATTTTTAGAACAAGTGTCAAGGCGATACGATTTAAACTATTGCAATTATTGCACTCCCAAAAACCGATTCAAAAATGTATACATTTTTTATTTTTTTATGATTTTTTAATATTTTGAATATTTCCATTCTGAAACAAGTTGGCGATTCAGACTTGCTAACAAACTTATTAAAGATTAAAAATTATCAAACCATCCGATAAAACTACGACAGGTATCATATCTTCAAAAATGACATCAAAAAACTTTTTATTTACGTTTTTTACTGTTTTACTTAATTTTTTTAGAAAATTTTAAACAAGTTTCGATTTTTTTAATTTCTTCAATGAGACGGTAAATCAACCTGGCTAACAAACTTATACTACGAAATACTTAAAAAATCTATTTTTAGAACATGCTTCATAGCGATACGATTAAAACTACAATACAATAGTTTCCTGTTCTCAAAAACCATTATATACCGTATAAATAATATTAAGGAAAAAAAATATAATTTTTATTTTTAATACTTTTTTTCTTAACGGAGTTTCGATTTTTTAATTTTATTAACAGACGCCATTTTGAAACAAGACTGCGGATCAATCTGGCAAACGTACTTCAATCTAGCTAAAAATTAAATGAAGTAACTATATAAATTACTAATTGTAAGTGTATTAAAACATAAGAGTACTTGAATTTGGAATACAAAATAAAAGCCCGTCAGAATATTAATAACATTCAATTCTAAAGTATATAAAAATAAAATTAAAAATAAAAGACAATTATAACATAAAATAGAACTAAAAAAATACAGTTTTTTAAAAAAATATTTAAATATAAATACATGCATTAATGCGCAAGTTATTTAAAGGTAATAAAATACAATAAGCTATTAGCTAAATAACTTATTTAAGAAATCGAAAATAATTATTTTTTAAAAAAAATATTTCAAAATATGTTAAATTCTTTTTTTTTTTTTTTAAATGTTTTAAATAAAATCAAATTAAAGATATTTAACTAAAATCAAATCATCAAAGATTCTCTGCTATATAAGATTTATAGTTCTAAAATAACAAATTTAATATATATTTTTAATGGAACTTTTAACTTATAAATGCGTATAATTTGATGATTTAATTTATCATTTGCCTTTATAATATACAGGTTCTATGATAAATATTTCGTAGAATTAGGCAGCAATTTCTAAACACTGTTGACACGACCGTGAGTTAAAAAAACAATGATAAAAAATCAAAGAACGATTCAAGGTCTGCGTAGATCACGAAGCTCCTGACTCAATCACCGAAGATAAACCATGAGGTGTGTTTATTTGTTCATCAGTGATTGTGAATTTTGTATGACACATACGAAGATTATTTTTGTACAATGCGACACTGAAATTGAATTTTATAAGATAAATAAAATAGATATAAACAATTCCAGTAGTGAATTTTTTAACAGCTACAATAAAAAAATATTGAAAAACTAGTTTTTAAAGTCCCAAAAAATTCGTAATGATACCACAATAGCAACTGAAGATTTCACACACAAAAAAATCAAATATATTTCTTTAGATTATTTACTTTTAGAGTAATTATAACATTGATTGGATTATTCAATACAATTATGATAAAACCAATTACTCGTTTAATGAAAACGAGCAAAACCCATCGTAACTAGTGCTTATTTTATGAAATATGGCACAAATATGTTTGCTTCTGATAATATGCTTATTAATAAATTGTAACTTGATACTTGTCATTTGAATTGTATTTTTTCTAAGCCATCTATTCGCGATATATCACTTGAACCGTCTCTATAACAGATATTTTTTATGGCATATTTTATTTTAATATCACAAAAATATCATTTTTACAAGTCAATTACTTATTAATATATTGCAGAGCATAGCTTGAGTGTATTAGTTAATCTTATGCACAAAAAAATTGATTTGAAAATATATCTTAAAATAAATTATATTCACTATAAAATTTATGAAGTACCAGATGAGGTTAGATTACACTTTTTGATTAAAACAAGACTTACCAGCGAAGATCAGAGCGAAGGCCAATGGCAACAACAGGATGGACGAAGATGCCATGACGGACTATGAACTGGCTCTAACAACAATCGCTTCGGTCGTGTATGTATATATACTTACTACTATATGTACACGAGTCCGCAGACCAAATGCGTGGTAATACCATCACCAACACCAATACCACTCCGATGATCGAAGCAGAGATGACGCTGGGTCCGTGACCGGTGGTCATGGAGCCGTTTCATTTTTTTTCTTTTTCTTCTTGTGCTATTTTACTTGCACCTTGCACCATATATTCTGTTTAAGCGAACCAGTTTTATACGCCAGGATGCACTCTCTGTCTGTAATGACAGAAAATTGACAACGGAATGTTAAAGGATCGCATCCCGGAGAAACTGGAAGCGCTTAAAAAGTAAGATCTTAAAGGGATAGAACGATACTATTTCATTTAATAGATCCTTCAGATTCACTTTAAGTCAAAACTTAAACCTAAGTACTTTGCAATTAATAAGTGATGATAATTTTTTGAACTTTGGAATAAATAGGCCGTTAATAAAGTACGTTTAGCACTATAACTATTTAATTGAAATCTTAATGTTAACTTAATACTTAACATAAGCTAAAATGCCAACAGTTTATATGTCAGCAGCATGTTTCAGTCAGTGCTACGAAAAACGGTTTAACTCGTTTTTTTGTTTTTTTATTTTACTAAAAATTTTTTTTTTTTTTAAATAATAAAGTAAATAAAATATATCCCCATCAGGTAAAAAACACTTTTGTTCGCGTGTCCTTTAAATCTCAAAACGCTTATAGAATAAATGGTCGCAAAATATTATTTTTAATATTCTTTTATTATGCAAAAATACACAGAAAGGCACAGAAAGCTGTCAGATACAACCTTTGGGGATTGAGTAGGTGGGGGGGGGCATTTACCTCCCATAAATTTGACATTTAATTAAATACTATGAATCCTAATGAAATCGAAATATTAAAAAACGACTGATGAACTTTTGCCCCCCCCCCCCCCCCATGAAAATAAAATTAAAAAATAGTCTTGAATCTATCCCAAAAATTTGTCATTTCAGTGCAATTATATCGAAATACATTTTCACCAATGGATACGTGATTTTATCAGTGATAATATAATTTATTTGACAGGTACTAGTAAAAATAAATGATTTTAACTTTTCCATATATAGTAATATACATATATTTATCTGCATGCAATGTATTACTGTTATAGTGAATGTGTATTTTTATTAAAAATATATTTTCACTAGTGGAGTCCAAATATATTTTCATCAGTAGATATATATTTCTACAAGCGAAAATATAATTCAACTGGTAGACGCTAAAATGCTGCTCTAAAATGTCTATGAAGCTCAATTTAATAGTTGCGAATTTGCTGTTCAAACCCAAACTTAACAAACTGAAAGTTCCAAAACTATTTATAATTTTAGAACTTTTATTAGGTCAAGTCCAAAATACAAACAAAGCCAACTCGTCTCTCAGGAAAAATAAGCGGAAACCTACACGAATTAACCAAACCCAATTTGATCAAATTAAAATTCTACTAATTACAATGCAAAGTACAAACTAAGCCAACTCATCTCACAGGGGAAAATAAGTGGAAAAAGAAATACAGACAAAGGTCTAGGACCTAGACTCTAGGTTATCTGCACATATTACACTAATATGATAGCTATCCTTATTGATATACTACGGACTTCAGATATGATATTAACGGTCGAAGTAAATTCAAACCGAATTTTGGTCAATAGGAGGGCGCAAAAAAATGATCACTTCTCAGAAGTCAAAAATTCACGTCAAAAGCAATAAAATTGTGTCGGCGCTGTTGCAACGAGCGTTCCCACTGCAATTATTGTTATTGCAAACTCTTTGACATAAATTATATAATCATTATAAGAAACAGATGAAATGAAATGAATCATTCAGAAGCATCATAAGAATATTATATTGTATAAATGTATAAACAATAAAAGGATTTTGATTGTGATTTGCTTTAACAACTTATTCGATTATTAACCTATTAAAAAACTGTTTGCTATCTCTGAGTTACTTGTTTGAAAAATAATAAAAAAAACAACGACTGGAGCCATAAACCATGTATTATTTTTTTTATATTTGACGATTTTTTACATTTTAAAACGAACATACTAAGCTAGAATTTCATCTTATGAATTAATTATTTTTTACGGTATGGAAACACAATTTAGAACCAGATTCTGCTCAGTAAAATTATGTAAATATATGGAAGCAATTTTCAAACCAATTCTATCTCTCGGGCATGTATTATACATAAGTACATAATATAAAAAAAACAATGCCTATCAGACATCCACATTGTTGACCGCTAAGTACAGTTACGATTTTGGTAATCGTAACGCATTGTCGTCCAATAGCGGCTCCATTCCTACGGCTTTGGCATAGCAAATTTGGTCATTTGCCAAAGTGGGAAAAAAGGTATGTAAAAATGCCATCAAGGTACGCGACGACCTTATTTCCGCAATAGATGAAAGGCGATTCATTCTAAGAACCGCGTCCGAAAAAATGTGAGCTTACTTATTTGACTTCTGTCTGCGAGATGAAAATAACAACAAAAAATCACTACACTCTTTGTCGATTTGATTCAATGCTGCTTTTGTGAAGATCTTGAGAAAATCGGTCAGATTTAGTACGTGAACTCTATACGAGATTGTACCATTCTAACGACGGTGACGCGACGTGCTTAAGCAAAATTAGAGCTTGAGAGAATTTTACTCTTGCGATTTAGAATTTAATTCAGTATTTGAATAAATATTGTAAAACAATAATTTTTCCAATTTTATGTAACCTTTAAATATCATCAACATTTATTTGCATTTTTATGAATAATGACAATAGTTGATGAAAATGGTATAATTATGAGCTTAAGTCATAAAAGTAATAATTTAATAGTTTTAAAATATTTTCTTATAAATATTATTTTGACTCAAACCTTCGCTCTCTGATTTTTAAAGTAGACATATCAATCGATATATTTTCACTATAATATATTTTTCTTTAAAAATATCAAACGAATAGATCTGTAATTAGTTTTAGATTTAATTTAGATATTTGTATTCATGTCAACTGTATCGACACTAAGATTAAATGTGATTATTATGTTTATTTAAATATTATGCCACAAAAATTCAATATTCTGACTTATACTATATAAAATGATGCAACAGATAGCTTAGAATTACTTTAAAAACGTTTTCCTTATGTGTCAATGGAGACGCAATTCACAGCAATTTATATTTTTAAAATATAATACTTTTATTAAATTACATTACCGGGTACAAAAATAAAACTATAATAAAAACAAAAACATGGCAAGTTGTCCTCAGAAAGACAATGTGTCACAGACTCCCGATTGCCTCACTCCGTGGACACAGCTTGAATGGCTACAATCTCGGTGGGCGCCAAAAGAATCCCATCTTCGGACGATGCCTTAGTTGTGGATCGCATACTCCTGGCTGACCCACTAAGTAGGGCTCCGTGAAGATTAAATTAAAAATGCTTAAGAGTTACTGAGTATTAACTAACTTATTTTTGTATAAAATCTATAATCGCGAACTCTAAAAAAACATTGCTTAAAAACTTTATAATATCGTGTAAGACAGCAGCTTTATCTTATTGGATTTAATCTTAAAAATTCAGAATGATACAGCCGAAAAATTGCGTCAAGGGAGATAAGATTGAGACTTTGCTCCATACAGTTTATAAATACAAGTTTCCCTATTATATCTTTAGTAAATTATTTGTTTTTGCCATACAGTTTTCCTATTTATATCTTTAGTAAATTAATTTCGTCAAAGTAAAAATTTTCAATACAATAAGAGAATTTTTTTTAAAAAGTTAATTATAGATATGTTTATTTTTATATTTAAGATTAATTACCAGCTATAGTTTACTCTTCTAAAGTCGTAGTAACATTTTTTTGACTGAGCGTTGTCGTGTAGAATTATGTTCTTTCGCATTCTTTGATTAATGTTTTTCGTACTATCAGAGCAATAGCATAGTTCTTCTCATAGATGTAGGTACATATATATATATATATATATATATGTACTATATCGTTATTATGATTGTAATAATTAATGAAAATAATAATATATCTTTAATAAATTTTATTATAGATTATATCCAATAAAATATTAATCTAAGTTTTATCGAATGTCTTTGTCAATTTTTATACCAATTTCATGGTCGTTATTTTAATGGTTTACTGTTTGCTTATTTTTTTTTAGAGAACGCTAATTTCAAACGTCTGATCGTACCGTATCAATCTGAATGGATTCGTTACAGATTTTGAATTTGTAGCAAATTACTCCATATTGCCTAACTGTACAATGATTGGATCCCCTGGCAATGAGAAAGAAAAACGATGACCATCTGACTGTAAATACAAGTGTGTGGTTTGGTAGAATTTTAAAAACGTAATCGTGATCACAAAAAAAACGACCAACCTTGTAGACTTGACACATAAAATTCATGGTAAAAAATATATTATATCTTCCGTTATCGATTATATTTGTGTATATAAAATGAATCCACTAAATCTAACATATTTTTTATACAGTTAATGCAAAGTAAACTATTTTTATAATATAATATTAATCTGAGCTAAATAAATAAATATTTAATTCGTTATTCAGTGGCTATAGACATCTATTGCCAACCTAAATATATTATAGATAATTTATAGGGATTTCATAACAATAAAAAAAAGACGGCTCTATCTGTCTAATTGCCACCCGTCACCACCCCGTCGCTAAAATTTGTTTAATACTTTATTTATTTTAATCACCTGATTAACATAAATAAAATTTTAGAAAATTAAAGAGAAAATAAACAACGTGATTTTTTTATTTATTTTACTTTTCACTGCCATTTTCAGTAAATGATATAGTTTCATTGACCGCGCAAAGAAAACTTTTACTTCATAAAGTTTGATAAGAAGAAGTTGTCAAAATTTTATTTTCGGAGATAACTAGTTTTAAATTATCAAACCCTAAAATATTAAAAAGAAAATGACATTAAATCACGAATGCTAACTGTGAATAAAATGAGTACAATACCTCGATAATTTTAAGGATAAAAACATTTCAATACCAAATTTACGTCCAGTTATGGATTATATAATATCTTTTGTCCTTAATACACTTCTGCTCCTGTCAAAAGATTGTTTTTAATTATGTATGATGTTCGGTCTAAATATAATAGTAGAATGACTTAATCAGCAGTCAAAAGCTATAATTATATATTAGAAGCCGTTCCTTAAATGTTTTTTTGTAATCTTCCCTTGACAGGCATTAGCCTAATGCGTTACAATGGAGTTAATCTGTAAAAACTGGATTAGTCAATCAGACATAATGAATACCTAAAAGTAAGTATTAACCACCAGAATAAAAGACTGGAAATCAGTGACATCTATATAATTAATTATAAATTATTATATGTATTTAAATTTAAAATCTATAGATGTCACTTTATTTAATATATAAAAATGTTTATAACAGCAAGAAAAATTAATGCTAAAAATCAAATATCAAATTTAGACCATTTATAATTCTAATTACAATTTTTAGTATTTTTTATTCTACACAAATTTTCTAATTGTTTAGTTTTTTTCTATTTAATTTTGCACTAGTTTGGAAAAAAATACTATTCTTGTAGCTATATGGTCGGAAATCCGTAGTGTCATCATCCCTACTCAACTATTCCCTAAAATGTTTACCGCCGGAGGTAAAACCTCGTCTGCTTACTCATGCCATCATCCAACCAATTGGAGATGATGAGGCGTAAATTAAATTTGCACAAATTTCCATTTATAAATACTAAACTGATATTTTCTTATCTATTTGCTTGTTACGAATACTAACACATTTACACAGCACAATATATTGCATTTTATAACATATGGCTTCAATGAAATTAAATTAATTATTATAATTCTTTCTTTGCTCCACATGCTTCTTTTTATTTTGCTTGTTTCTTTAATTATAAGTGTTTTATTTATTTAAAAAAATGGTTTTAATTGCTATATTTATTTATGTTTATTGACTCTTAAAAATAAATATACTGTAGGTACTGATAGATAGGAATAGATCACAAGTTCTTATTTCCTTATAAATTTCCTTAAAAAAATCCGAAAGGAAGAAAATATTATATATTGTAGTTTTGCGATTTACAATACAACTAAAATATTTTTTTTATGTTTCGGAAGATTATTAAAATGCTAAAAAACAGATGCATGTGTAATATTATATTTTTTTTAAATTATATATAAAAATGTTTTTAAGTTTAAAATTGTATGATGTCTGTTAAATGATAAGTAAAAACATTTGAACCATTTCTTAAATACATAAAAACCAATAAATGTTTTCAGTAAAATAGGACTGGAAATAAAAATGTCTATCTAATTCTTTTACAGACTCATGAAACAAAACATATTTTTTGATCTTCTTTTTAAATTTTTAAAATCATGTGCAACCTACAGCCATATGTCAAAACCTGATTGAATCACAAATATAAGTTTAATGCATAAATAACGTTGAATTTTGTTTTCTTTGAAATGGGAGGTTTCTTTAACGTTCAGTTTATAATCAGTGGTTGGCACTAAATGCTTTGTGAATTTTAAAATGTCAGAAAAATAATACTTTTTTAATTTGTTAGAGGCCATAATGCAACAAAGCAAAAACAGCACACAGTCGTGTTTTAACTTAAAATATAGTGTTCAATTGCACACTTGATAAAATTTGGACACTGAAACTGGCTGGTTTATAATAAAAATTTAAAGTTTCATGGTGGGGAGTATGTAGTGTTTATATTTTTTCTCTTAGTCATGCATGACATAACATCAAATCATTTTACGATATATTTCAGTAGAATAAGATTTAATATAAATTTGTTAATCTTAACTATTTTCATGGTTTTTGCTCTCCTGAAACCAATTTGATTAAAAAGTAACTCATACAAACCTATATAGTTGAATGTCAAAACTATGTAACTTATTTATTGACAAGTTATTTCCTTAATGATTTTACACTCAACCATTCACAAACATTATTATTAAAGGAATTATTTAGTTAATAATACAATAAATAGTTTTTAAAACACCATAATTATTTCATTGAGTTGCTAATTACTAATTTTATCGTTAATGGTTTTGAAATGTCGTTACTTTTATTACATTTTGTATTCAGCTTATCATCTTTCAAATAAACTACTCTATGTTGATGTATTACAACAATTAAATATAAAAAGGGGAGTAATTTTAAAATAAAGCACACTTTTAAAAAAAATATCCAAATAGAAATATATTTCAATTCAAATTGACATCCAACTTTTACATATACGTTAGATAATTTACAACAATATACTGCGGCAAAAAACAGAAACAAATCGTCAACTGAATGTGTTTGACACAATTCAATATAAAGCGACAGGTTCACCCTTAATGATATGAAAGAAACTTTGTCGCCATAATATTATTTTTTATACAATTCACATATATAATTTTCAAATTTATTTAAGATGAAATATTTTTCAATCAAATCCGTAACATAACAAAGATTGCGTATAATAATAAAACATATCATATTTTGTCACATTCTAAACGTACATTATGTACATATACTCAATTAATAAAAAAATATATTAATCTTCATATTATACTGTTGAATGTATGAAAATAATACACGCGTGTACATCACGCTCATAAATCGCGCAATAAAAAAATGCAAGTTCAAAAATTCATCATCTTCATGCACATAATTTTCACAACACAATTTTAGGACCAGAATCGAATCTGTTTTTAAATTAATCTCATAAAAAGCCACGTAGATCGCACATCCAATCTCTTTTTTATCAGTCGGACTTAAGTATGTGATTCCTTTGGAGATATAGGATTTTCAGTTCTTGGAATTTCAAAATATGGAAGTTCCACTGTAAGCAATTGGACGTGCGTTCAACATTCTCCTTAACCATAACAATAAATTATAAATTTGCTGCATAAGAATGATGAAACTTCATAATAAAAATTATAATAAAAAAAACACTGAGATACACTGTCCATAAAAAAATTGAGATGATTTTTTTTAGTTTTTATATATTTTATTAATGGAAAAACGAGTGGGGTTGTGCGCACATTGAGCTAATCGATACGATGGACGTTTTAATGTTATTTAGCTTTAACTCGATTTGTTGACCTCGCTCTAAGGTTCTTGTTGGTATTTTGGTCGACTTCCGGTAAGTCGGACTCTTCTACGCTTGGGCGCTTTGCTGCAAACATAAAAAGACAAATTAAAAATATATCTTTTAAGAAACTGAGGAATGTTAAAGAGTGCAATAAAAATTCAAATGGTCGTTATGTTATTCTGTAGATTTAAAAGAAGGCATACAACAAACACAAAGTAGCTTAAAATAGTGAAGGAGTGAAACCCACTGAAATTCATCAAGACGAATTGAATTTCAGTATAGTAATGTTTGTCTGCGACTGGCAAATGTAGGAGTAAGCTAAAAAAATCTGAAATGATGCGAGTTCCATAGTAGACACTTATTAACCACTTAAACCCCAGCGACTCACCAGTGCGTCATTTGTTGATTATTTTTTTTTACAAATTAATTTTTTAAAACAAGTTAACGAATTATTTACAAATTTTATTTTTTTAATTATTAAAGATTATTGTACTAGCTTCATTATATATTAATTTTTAGAAAGAAATACTCTGTGAAGCGAAATAAAAGGTCACTCACTAAAAAGTCGCTGGCGTTTAAAGGATTAAATGAGTCAGCCACAAGTTGAAGCTGAGTGAAGTCGGGGAATCGATTAATATATAAGAGTTAGAGACTGCATCGTTTTAGCGTAGAGGATTTTGGCCCTATTTTCTTTCGGACTTTCACTCTTCAGCTCTAATGGAATCCAGTGATTCCCCGCTCCAAGCGTATTTAACTAAGAAATGCTGATTCTCAGACAAATAATTTTTAATAGGATTTTTTATATATTTTGTGCAGACTTGATGATTCAAAAATGTATAAAATAAATATCTTGAGTGAGAAAAGTTATTACAATGGTATTTATACTTTTCAACCGTACCTTTCTCTTTCTTAGGCTTCTCCTTCTTGGTCGTCTTAATTTTGTTTATCTGCGTCTGCAGCTCTCTGATCAGTACTTTTTGTTGAGTGATGAAATTGAACATGAGATACAGCTAAAAGATAATATCAATGTAAAAATTGTATTGAAATTAAAGATACAACTTTCATTAGTTCCTTTATGATACCTGTAGAGCTATTACTGAAGAGAAGGCTGCGTAGTGGATATATTCATATTGTTCTGGTACACCATACCAGAAGGTCAACACACTGACAACCATTGTGCATAACCTAACAGTCAAAAATATAACATGGTTGCTCAAACCAGACACTGAAAATAAAAATAAGCAATCGTTTGGTTACTCATCAGAGAATTATAGTGATATAAATTATAATTGAAGATGTTATAAAGATATAAGACATACCTCTAGCGAAGTCGTCTTCGCGATCGGCTCTGATGATTCCGTCTAGCTTAGTCAAATGGAAGACCAACTCGCCGAAAGCGTGTAATACTATCAAACAAATACCAACTCTCTGGAAGCTAAAACACAAAATATAAATTCATAAATTTGTTTGTTTATAAAATAAAAATAAATACTCAAACATACCTAAACGCATAAGCGGCAAATATGAACGCAAAGTTGACGACGGCTTGCTGAATACGGCGTGACCAGTCTTCGCGCTTGATCCTCTGGAAGTACAATTCAGGAATGGCGTGGATCCAGTACGACGCTTGCACAACCCACCACAGCTTCATCATGAAGCTCATCGGGTGGTTAGGATAGTCTAAAAATTTTCCCATTAATTTTGAGTCAAGACTAGCTTTAATTTCTATGGATCTATAACACAACAAACATAAATCAATTACCTTCCCAAAGTAGCGAGAAGTTTGATAGGAAACCTTCGCGTATAATGGCATCACATCCCCACATGAAAGTCATCAGATAGAAGATCATTAACTGGCCGGACTCGTTCAATGCATTCAATCTCGACTTTGACAAGTGGAAACGTTTTGAAACTTTCTAAAATATATATTAAATGCTTTGAGATAAATAGATATATTAATTATTAGTCACTCGAGTGTATATTTATTATACTGACATCTAAGAAATATTCTTGGACTATCGCGTGCATTACTATGCACACTAAAGAATAGAAGAACACGGCGCACGAGTCTTTCCAGCCGGCCTCGTATAAGTATATTTCGCCAGTCGGATTCTCTTTGCTTGGATCTGCTCCGCTGACATTGTGATGCAGAGTGATGAACAAACTAGCGATTGGACTGGTGGCCTGAAATCGATATCTTAATATTAGAAAAAATATTATATATATGTAAAATACTTAATTTATAAAAATAATATTTTTAAACACAAATATTGTGATTAAATTTCTGTTTCGGCAGAAAGAATTTTTATTATTATTAGTTATAAAACATTTCATAGAATAACTGATTATTTTCGTAGTACCTTTTAAAATCTCCAAGAAGAATCCAATTCACTTTAGATCAGTGAACATCATGTCTTCCACTTTTTATCCAAAACACACAGACGCTTTACTCACACAATCGTATTGTAGGAGTTGACAACCATTTACTGTGATAACACATATATTTTATTTTGTGCGAAATAGACCAAAATATTTATTTTTATAGCTGGATGTGACACAGACGAAAATCCTTGAAATGAGCATTGCCGCTTCAACAAGAACAAGCGAGACAACGAATATTCTTAAGCGCATGTATCGCTTCTCTCTCGCATATATCTGTATACGTAGACATGCATTCACAAAATTATTGCAGTAGGAATTTTTGAGGTATCAGTTAACAGCAAACTGTCTTTGGATTCGTATGTGTGTAAAAATTGGAAGGCATAGGCGTTCACTGCGTTAGATCATTATTAACACTAGGTTTATGGGTATAATTTGACTGGTATTATTAAAAATACGTATAGTGACCAGAATTTAAAAAATAAGAATTTTCCGAAAAGAAAAATAGGGTTTTTAGGGGGCGTAGCCCTAGGGGTGGTTGACCTCGCAGCCAATGAGACTCTTGTGTGAATGTAGATGGACTTTTTATTAAGTGATATTCACATGTGACAAATGGCCGATTACGGCGTGACGTTTCTCGCGACTGCGGTGAAGATGGCGCAGGTGGTGATGCTGGTAGATGATTCTCAGGGTTCTTGTGGCTGCGTGCGGCGAGTGTCAGGTGTGATCTTCAGGTCTGTTAGCGAGGGCGCGTAACTGGTTCCTCCGGATGGCTGTCTGCTCGTCTTTGTCCGTCTCTTGTCTGGTGCCTCAGCCGTCTGCCTCCTCCTCATCAGAGTCCGGGCTTATATCCTTCACGCTTGCTGGCCAATCGCGATTGTGCATCGATCTCTTAGCCAATAGCTGCAGTCGCTTCGTAGAACCCGAGAAATCGGATGTTGCATTTTCGAAAGCGAGTTTTTTGCTTGTCCAGAATTTCGAATTCTTCAGAAAGGGTTTGCGATGTGGTGATTGATTGCGTCCGTAGTGTTTTGTCACAAAAGGGATTCTCTTAACGACTCGTGTTGTGTGGGCAAAAGACATCCCTCTTGTGCAATATTTGTCTCATTGTTAATGCATGAACGTTTATGGCCACGGTCCTTAACAATGAGACAATTGCCCTTTTAAATGTGGACCTATTTGTGTGGTCGCCACAGGTAATATATTTGCATTTTTCAAATATAAAAAGTTGATAAAAATACCCAGAAAAAATACCACAAAGTTATATATTGCCAAGCATTTTTTTTAAATTACTGAAAGATGATGAGGACAATTTTTCTATTCTCAGCTTAGAATTGCGGAACAACAGAAAAATTTTAATGCTGCTTTTTAGTGAATACACTAAGTCATCTAGCTTCTTAATACGCTGGTATCATATGTTCTGTTCAATGTCAGCTATGGGCTTTAGGAAATCAACCTCAAACTACTAGTGAATTAGCAGCAAGGTTTAACGTTACACATTATTTAATCGGCAAGGTAATGAAGCTGAATAGATGGGTTTCACATGATAACAGAAAAGAACCCATTTAAAACTGCATTTCTTTGCTGCTACCATTTCTATATTTTTTTGTTATATATGTGATAAAAATGGATTATTTTTGACAATTACAAGCCTTCGGTATAATAATTGGATAAAGATGTAGTGCAAAAGCAGTCTTAAAATGTTTCATAAAAGCTAGTCAATAGTGGATGTCTACCGCAACCAATTGGATGAAATTATGAAGAAGCTTGCGATAAATCGACCGAGATTGGTCAATAGACATACCAATTCTCCTGCAAGCAGTGACGTAGCTAGAAATTTTAGATCCTCATGCAAAAATTACGCAAGCACCCGTAAAAATTATGTTTACTACATGTTTGTACATATACACATAATAAGAGTAAATAAATTAAAAATAATTCCACCAATTATAAAAATTCTTCTTTCTAGTATTTTTCCCAAGCATTTTATTACTCTCACGCGTAACTTCAGTTTCGGTGGGTTTTTTTTTTATCATAAATTTATCAAGTTTTTGTACTTCTTTGATTTAATTTTTAGTTTTTTTTATACGCCACTCGTTACTTTTTTTGAACGCTCTATATTTCTTGTAAAGCAGTTTTAAAAAAAAAATAAAACACTTACTACGTAATTTAAAAATAGTCTAACTTTAATATAATAAATTGTTTAAATAAAATATGTCTGATCAATTCTCGTAAAAATATTTCGCATAGGGTGAGAAATTTCTCGATCACTTTTAGCTATTATGATTAATCAGATGATCAATTTATAATATTTATCATGTAACTATTATCACTAATCATGTAAATATTATCTAATATTTGAGATGATGGTCATAACTCATAACTCAAATGTATTCCGTGTGAATATTTTGGACACCCGATAACCAATGGACATTGTTCGTAAAAAAATGATGCGAGTATGTATGTATAAGATTGCTGATAATTTTATTGTAGCTCGAACTCGAAAATTTATTTATATTGTGTATATTTATAGATTTGGGCCCTCATGCTTTGCATGACTCTGCTATGAGGTAGCTATGCCACTGCTGCAAGACAACAATCAACCACATGTCGCAGCACAAATACTGCTCAAACATGACCTTAACTTAGAAACTCTGTTACTCGTTATATTTATCCGATCTTTAATCAACTGACAACCACTTGTTTCACTCATTGAAACACATTTTGAGAGGTGAAATATTAAATTCTTAACAAAATAGGATTACGCCTTTCGCAATTTCATTGTCACTCGCTCTTCAGTCTTCTTTGCCAACGTTAAGATTGATTCTAAATCGGAAACAAAATAATTTTAAAGCGCAGATTTTATCTATGCGTAATCTCTTTACATTTTATTTCTTTAGTAGTAGACTGGCATCGTTTAAAATTTAACATTTTTTGTGTATATTTAAGTACTGCATATGACTTCCATCAGCACAATATTATCATAAAATTGGTTGCATTTCCAAAAAAATTTTATTGCTCACTACATTTAAAGTAATTGCAAATAAAAACAAGCGAACAATTTAACAGAAATACGTATTTTATAACTATTAAAAAGTGACACTAACGCCTGTAAATCTTCCATTATACCCCAGTGTAACGCGTTAGCCCAATGCGTTACAGTGGGGTAAATACAAGCAATACCTACAAATAAGTACATAGTCAGACAAGACTGAAATCAAAGTCTGTGATTACAGCTTATTATCAATAAATGTCATAATGCACAAACTAGGAGTTAAAAAATGTAGGAAAACCTAAGTTGTGATGATTCACCGGAATTTTAATTATATAATATTCACTAATTCTAATCTCCCAAACAAACTTACCTTTAGATCAATCATGCAATTTAAGACAAATATTCGGCAGCAACAGGTAGACAAACCATGCCTTCGAGTCAAATGCACAAAACAGGTATCTAAATTATGGTTGAGTTGATAGAGAGATGTTCACTTGGGCAATAAATAAATACTTTTTTATAAATGGAATATTGTGCAAGAAGCAAAAGCAGAGGCCCCAAACAAATTTGCGCAATAAAACAATCAAAGTGTGCCTCGTTATGGAAAACCCGTAAGCACAAATCCCAACATAAATATTTTTATAGATGAATTAAAAAGATTTTTAATTTAAAATACATGCCGCATTGTTTATAAATAGACAGATATAAATATTTACAAATCATCAGCAAATAATATCAAGTCAATTGTACATGACATATATACATTATTAAGTATTGCAAATTGTCGTTTATTCTCCCATTAGTCGCGAAAGAACGTCATTAAATGACCGGAAACTTGTATCTACACTTTGTACGTAAATTCTGTGTTGAATGAAAATCGATTTAAAAGATTTGTATAATTGAATGAAACTGATTGATACGTCCCAAAAGTGGTCACATATGTGGTACACTTTCACTTGACACATGTACATTTTTTAGGGTTGCTCTTCGAGTGGGCGTACTTCAATGAGACAAACCCTTAGTGCAAACCCCGAATGTCAATCGACAGCGTCGGTGTCCATAGAAAGCAAGCAGTCAACGTGGCGGTATCAGCATATGTAAGTACCTGGATCATGAGACCGACTAGGAAGAGCATGGCGAGACAAGACACGATGTCCGCATGGTTCTGAATGACGAACTCGTGACTGAAGACGGGCGGATTCTTGTTAGAGGCCTTACGGCCCATGCCTGGCTTCATGACCATAGCGGCGACGAAACTTGCGCACTTACGCCAACAGCTAGCGGACGACTGACACGCCGACAGCCGGCCGCACGCGTTGGCAACACTGACGATACGTGACATGCGCCGTCTCACTCGCTCAAACTGACACGTACATCGACGTACGCGGAAAAAAATATTTTATTGAATAATTATTAAATAACATAAGTATATTTTAAATATTAAATGTTGATATTAAAACAAAATAAAATAATAATTTTCAATTTTTCGATATTACCCCAATTAAAATAAATTTTGCTCTATTTCTCGAATTTTTTATTATTACAGCCGAAATCAGCAAAAAAATATCAGAAACGTTTTTATTCTTGCTAAGTTTTAAAAATAAATCATAACAATTCTTTGCGGTACTCGCCGCAAGATTCGGATAGATTTCTTATTTAAAATATTTATGATGTGAATATTTTATAAAATTTTAAGGAAAATTAATTTAAACTGATAAAAAATACTGTAAATTATTCTTTCAATATTCAAATGGATTGTCCAAATATTTGTGAATACTTTTTTATCCAAAGATCTTCCTACATCGTCTTCGCCCAGTAGCACTAGTAATATTGGACGAAGAAGTACGTATAACTTTTGTTCTGGTAATAAAATTATTACCAGAACAAAATTCTGTTTGTCACAGAGCTGTGTGTCAAATGTATAAAGTAATAAAATGTCCAGATTGCTAGGCATTAAGAATTTTGTAATTTATTATTTTTGTATGGAATATGTATGTTTTATTTTAAGTAATTTAAGTTTAATTTTTATAGATATGTTTTTATCATTTATTTTTTAATATTATTTGCAAGCTTAAGGTTTGAGAACCTCATGGGTGTGACTTCGTTGCCAGTGAGACGCTAGGTGGAATCTAGTTAGAGTTATATTAGATTATATTACAATTCCGACAGACGATAAATGACAAGATATTTTCTCCGAGCGGTAGTGGAGAAGCTGGCGCAGGGCTAATGTCCGTGGGAGGTCTTGTAGGTGGCGTGGCAGCGACCGTATAGCAGAGGATGCTCCCTCTCCGATACGGTGGTACTCGTATGGAAGAGTCCCTTTCGGGATGTGAGCGCCCATGACGGTATGTTGTCCGCGGGCGGCGAGCGTCTTCTGGTCTTTTCGAGTGTCTGCCTGAGTCTTCGAGTGGCTGCTTTTGGCTGCACGTTTCGAAGCTAAATAATCGAACTGTTATCTTATCAAAACTTTGTATCACATAATGCTTCAACGCAAAAGAAAACTGCATTTTTTTATCCCAATAACTAACTAATATATAAGTTTAAATTAAAAAAAAAAAAAAATATAAGAATTAAAATATTTTGGAACTATTACTAAGAAATCATAAGATATTAATTTTATTGTTTTCACGGCAATATATTTGCATTTATAAAATTATTTTATTTAATATATGAAATTAAATAAGCATTTTTTAGAACTTGTAAGCCTTTTGGGTGGTTTCAATTATGTAAGAATATTTTTCAAGATTGAAACAGTGTTTGACTAATTTATATATTTTTTATGTAATTATTAATACAGATGTCTGTATTATTGATATTGTAACTTTTAACTATACATAGATAATTATATTCATTTTAAGGTAACCACATGCAAAAACAAATTTTAGGTAACATTTGTTAAAATATTATAAAAATTATTTATTTTCGCAAGTCTTCCAAACAGAAATAAAATTAGCATGTACAACTATGCGCTGATTTCAAATCTATTGTAATCTCGCAATAATATATTGTTGTTCAAGCATTAGGATAATCATTTTTTATTATTGATTATACATAATACATATTAAGATTATTTTATCGAAACATTGCATATAGCTATAAACATGATAACAAATATGACAAAGATAATAATAAAAAAAATTGTAGTGACTTCTAATTATGAATATTTCACTCTTCATCAGCTTCTAGTGTAATCATATGAAGAGATAATTTTCTTTGATTAACAAAATCAACTCCATTTTTATTGATATGGGCAAATAAAATTTAGATTAATTTCAAACATTTATTATACGCATGAATAATACAGAAGTGATGTCACATGCAATAGCTATTCAATAAATTTTACTACAAATATTTGATTTTACTACTTATACTTTAAAATGCATAAATATCTCCTTCCGACCCGTGTAACACTTTATAAATCACATATATCGTTTTTATCACATAACAGAAAAACAATTTGTTTAAATTGAAAAAAAAATCATCAACAACACTTAAAACAATCAAAATAAAAAGTATAAGAAAATAAAGCTTAGAATTCAAAGCAAGTTAAAAAATATTAAAAAAATATATTCATTGTATATTTTACTAATTATCAGTATAAATTTATGGATAATGAGAGTGCTAGAATCTTTAGCGTAGTATAAAATGTTTTAAACATGTCGCAGGTAACACTATAGTTTAGTCAAGTTTACTTTGTAAACATACAAATAAATTAATATAATACTAAGGTTTATTAACACAAATTATAACAAAAATTTAGATAATAAATACTGACCAAAACGCTGATATGATTATTGAGACCATAATAATACTATTATGACTATTATGAGACCATACTAATACTATTTGTATGACATTCATTGCTATAAACATCAGTAAACAAACATAAGAGATCCAAATTGAACCGAATACATTTTTTAATGTATTAAATATATATTTTATATTATGCAGTAAATTTGAAATAAATAAACCCTAACACTAGTAAATCAATGTTAAATAATCTCACGTTAATTTTTTTTTTATTAAATTCAAACCTTAATGATTTGTTCTTTAATTGCAATGTGACACAATACAACATCGATGCCTATGTGTAATAGAAAAGCTTCAAATGTTAATTTTTCATTTAAACTATTATTATTTTTTTAAACCAGCTCTCCTTGCTCGACTGTCATGTACATGCCCTCTTCTTCATAAGTTGAGTCATGTTTTGCAAGAATGCGAAGCAATGGGCGCAATTTCAACCACCACTGTGTTTTAGGAATACGTTGACTGAAAACAAAAAATAATTTTAATTTCACTTCAAGTTGCTAAAGCATACCTAATACGCAACACTCACTCGAAGTTGGTTTGAGCCGTCAACTCTTGCATAGGTGTGAAGGTGTACTGACGACGCACGACTCCTAACAAACAACAAGAATCAGGTCCGGCGGCGTTGATCGTTCCATTTTTGTCCATGCACTTCTCGATCATCATAGTCAACCATGAAACGCATTTAGCGGCCATTTTGGTAGCCATGTTACGATCGAACGGTGTTGGAGAGCCACCCTGTTGCATGTGACCTTAAAAGAACAAATAATAAACACAGTTAAAATTTGATTAACATAAAATACGAGTCCAGGCTTACCTAAAACGTTCATTCGAGCGGAGAATAATCCTTTGCCTTCTTCGGAGTACAAGCGGTAAATGAAATCAGTGTTGTAGTTATCGGAAGCTTTTTCGTTTCGGAGTATGAGACCTCTTTGGACTCCATCTGACATCTTAGACGCCATATGATAGACATCTTGCTGCAAATCCTTGATGGAAAACTTTTCTTCATAGATATATGCAGCATCAGCTCCTCCAGCGAGACCTGAATAATTGTTGTAAGATTAGTTAGAATTTATTCGGCAACTATGTTATAGAACTCGACGATATAGCGAAACGAAATTTATGAAGTAGACAATTTATATATACTATGACGAGAATGAAAAATTATTTTATATCCTAAATAATTGCCTAGTAGAAAGTGGCAATCGAACAAAAGTGCTTTGCTTAAATTTACAACAACCACGCCGACTTTTTTTAGTCATAACTAGGGATTCCAATCCCGGGCCAAAATTTTGATCCCGGGATTTCGGTATTGCAATTAGTCGATCCCGGGATCCCGGGACCAGTCCCGGGATAATTTTCATGCTATTTTATCGATAAAAATAATTTAAAATGAATAATACAATATATTTTTACATCTGTTTTTTATAACGTACAACCTATAAAGTACGTATAATTTTAGTCTTGGACTTAAAATAGAAAATAATATAATAAAAATAAAAAAGGGAAGGTCTTATATATTTATTTGAGAAGAAAAAAATGAACTTTTGACAATGTTTGCACATAGGTATGTACATTCATACAGAATTAATTGAAAACATTATTTTGAATAAAACTCACGAAGTAACATCAAAGCATCAAGTGTTTTATCATTTAGCCTTGATCTGATTTTGGTTCTTAAGCAGCCTGCTGCTGAAAAAGCACGTTCAGACTCACAGCCTCAAAGATTCACAGATGACACGTGCAACTCGCGCAAGTTTGTACACGAAATATAACGATGTTGTCAATAATAATTCGATTGTGCTTGATAAATCAGTCAATCCGAAAAATTCGGGATTATATTTTATAATCCCGGGACTCATCGGGTATTGAAAATCGTTCGGGATCCCGGGATCCCGGGATTGGAATCCCTAGTCATAACCATTACAAAAACTTTTTTTTATTTATGCTCTTTAAGACAAATGCCTAGAAGCAATTGTCATCGCCTCATGCACCGAATAGTACTGTTATACGCATTATTTTGTCGATATTCGGGAAGTGACTACAATGGTTTCACTTTTAAAAACTCACCCGGAAGACATATTCCTGCTTAATAAGAAGTTCTTTACATTAATAGATTAGGGTTAACAGTACAGATATTAGTCTAAATAAGCCTTCTCACAAGCCAAGCTTCATCTAGATATTTAATCTTCCTCATTGGACACTGCCGCCCAATACTTCATCCGTATATCGGTATATTTGTACAATAAAACTGTATATCAAACAGTTCTTCTGGTGTCTAACCTACTAACTAACTGAATAAACTATACCACTCTGCATCAAAACCAGAAAAAATATTTTGATTTTATTTTTATTTTTTTTACTAAATTATAAAGATAATGTACAAATAGAAAATAATATTCATTCATTCAATGTCAAACTGAATGCTTTATTGCTAAGTTTATGCTGTAATATTATATATTGTTTAATGTTGATTGATACAAGCTTGCGAATTTTGCGAAAAAATCAAGAATCGGAACATTTTCTTTAAAGATATTGAATAGATTTAATTATTGTCATCTTCATCAAATTTTTTTTAAATAATAAGCAAGCAGGTCAAATTTCGACTTACATTGCGGATATTTATAACCAATTTTCCGTTTCTTTGTTTATGCGTATTTCGTGTTTCAAACAATAAAAAGCTTTTAAAAAATCTTCCTTACATTCAGGTACTTCTAAAAAGACTGTACAAAAATATTTTTGTCCTATCTATTTCTTCACTTTCATTAATTTTAAATATTTTTATAAATACGGGTGCCAAATCTCTCATGCTTAGAAAATCATCGTCTTTGATCGAACGCTTCCGGATGCCGCCTAAATTTTTATACCAGGGGCCAGAGCACCACTCGCCAATTTATTCTAATGAAATATATTGTATGTTGTATAACTTACATAGGAAAATGAAAATGCAGGAAATATGATTGAATGCAAAAAAAAAAATATTCACCAGCAACTGTAGCCAAATAACCGCAATATCCTCCCATGGTCTCGATAACGAATACACGCCGCTTGGTGCCCTAAAATTAAAATATATATTTACAGCAAACGTGTATGATACATCAGGTTGTTCCATAAGTCTTTACGTTTTTTAAGGTGTGTGAATGAATTAAAAATTAAAACATTTAATACTAAGTAGTTCCCGAGAAAATCCATTGATTTTTTCATTGATACATGAGGGCGAGCACTGCCTTGGTGTAAAATTACCCTTTTTTAATTTATAAGAGAAGGTATTTATTTTTCTCTGAATCGCTTTTAAAGGAATTTGCTGAGATCACTATGTGTCTGTCGTAATTGTCAGCCTATAATTTAATAACTCATCATGAATTATGCCCTTCATATTCCAACAAATGCATAACATTATCTTATTGGGGCGTAATCCTGTTCTCGAAGTTGGAATTGGCGGTTGATTGACATACAACCACTGCCTTTTACGTCGCGTACTAAAATAAATGATCCACTTCTCATCTTCAGTAACAATTCGACTCAAAAATAAATGGCATATTGAGATTTGCTGCATGACGTTTTCTTCAGACAATTTATGAGATACCTATATTCTGCATATGCATATCTTTCCTAACTTTTTAAATGTCTGTGAATTGATATAGGCGATACGTTGAGCTTTTGTGCTAGCTTCTGTATCGTTAATCTCGAACCTGCTTTGATGGCAGCACTAATATCCTCACTAACAACCCGCCCTTATGTATATATTCAATGTATAAACTCCTGGAACAAAATTTTTAGAACCACATTTGGCACTTTTCCAAATTTAATGGCATCCCTGTCCATTGCATTACATATGTTTTAACTATTATTGTCGCATTATGACCGAGTTGAAACAGAAAGCATAATATATATTAACTGATATTATTTTATTTCTACTGCCATTGTTGATTTAGGGTTAAAAATATTGAAAAAAAAATATCCCATTACTAAATAGCATCGTTGATACGACCACTAAGTTTACAAAAAGTTATACAATTTTGCAAATGCAAGAAAAAGAACGCAAAAACTAATTGAAAACCTGATACATATGTCCTTATAAATTAAAAATATTACACACCTGTGCAGATTGACGAATACGATCGCAGATCTCAGTGATTTCGTTCAAAGCCGTGTCACTGCCCAACGAGAACTCAGTTCCGGGAACGTTGTTACTGATCGTAGACGGAATCATAACGATCGGGATGCAGAATTCAGTGTATTTCTCGCGAGCTTCATACATTTGCAAGCCAGCTTGATAAGCCTAAAATATTAGACGCGTAAAGATTATTCAATTAACATCGATTGAAGAAGAATTTACCTCAAATCCACCAATTATCAACAATCCTTGAATCTTGAACTCTTTGAGCCGAGCAGCAATCAACGGCACCTTATCGCCTGGTAGAGTACGCTTCGTTCCCAAAAATGCACCACCTTGTCCGACCCAACCGGTTACGTCGGACCTGTAAAAAAATTATCTATATAAAACTGCACAAGATATAAATCATTATAAATAGTAATAAACAAACCAATCTAAATTCTTGATGTTTCCGGCGATCAAGCCCTCGATACCGTCGTGGATACCCAAAACGACATCGCCGCGATACATACTGTTACGTACGAATGAACGCACGGCAGCGTTCATGCCGCAAGCCGGAGCGCCAATGTGGATCACACCCAATGTATAACAAGGCTGTAAGTATTTAATCAATTTATCAAAACCTAATTAATTAACATCTAAAATGCATTTTATTTTTATTAAAATAAAATATTTACAATGAAATTTTAAAGCATCTTAAACTTAAATCGTCGGCGGGTTATAATGGCTAATGTGAGTCAAATTAAATTTAATACATAATTATGATCTCCATGTATTATTTTCTAAATAGTACAATAATTCATTCCATAGATGGCAGCACAATAAGCTTTATATTTCATGGATAGATAATACAGAATCCATCGTTAAACCTCAGAAGTCAAAAAAGGTATTCATGATTCTACCTGTTCCGTGAAGTACCATCAGCGAATATGACGAATAGGTACTACACACCCAGCAGTCAAGTGTTGGATAATTCTTGATAATTTTAAAACACTTTCTTGATATAATGAACTATTTAATTAACACATACCGTATCCTTGGATCGCGGTGGTGGTTTCAATTTGGTGAGCATTTTGTATGTTTCCAAGTTGCGAGCGAAGCTGCGTCCACGTAGCTGTACAGCCAACTCCCATTTCTTCTCAGCCATTGCCTTTTTTTTAAAAATAGCATAAGAGTATGCATTGATTAAATAGATAATATAGTTAATGTATATTTACCTTAGCCACATCTTTAGTTCTTCGCACACATTCCATCAAAGGTAGACGAATGGCTTGGTTACCGTCCAAAGTCACGACGCAGGGTTCGGTATCTTCTTCGGCTTCCATCAAAGCCATCACAGCTTCAGCACCCATACGGCAACCCTTAACAATTATTAAAAAATAGTTGATTAAATAATAATAGAAATAAATAAGGCAGTAATCTTTCAATCTTACCAACACTCTGTCGAAAGCTGACGGAGATCCACCTCTTTGCACGTGACCCAAGACAGTAATACGAGTATCCTGATTGAGCTGAGACACGACAACCTCGCGTACGTGTTCAGCGGTGATCGGTACGCCTTCGCGATCGATAGCACCCTCGGCGACAATTATAATGTTCAAACGTTGACCAGCAATACGTTCCTAAATATCACAGTAGATTATAAACTAATGCAAGATTTAAAGTCAACGAACTTGATGATGATATAATTTTTGAACTTTTCTACTAATTTTATAATAAATATTTCACCTAAAAGCATATCGTTCCATTAACATGTACTAAAGTTGACCCTAAATGATACGTTCAAACGTCGTAAGCAATCTTAGGGCAAAGTTTATCTATATTCTGTTTACAAAATTATATATCTGATAGCTAGGACTTTATCGAATAATCAATAGCTTATCGCACGCAGCTGAACAGATAAAGTCGACTACGTAAATAAAATGAGCCTAAAATCAAAATATTGACTATCTTTATCGTTTACCATGTTCGTATGTATTTCATGCACATGTTTGTATTATAGCTCTTAATGTTGCATAAAATAGTTTACTATGAAACAATAATAAATTATAATTAAATCATTAACATTAAAAATAAAAAAGCCATAGCAAAATTTTACAGTACTTAAGCTTATGATATTTTTAATTTGTATTAATTAAATTTTAAATATTTGTAATGATAACATATTTTAACATAACAATGACACTTTGAATTATAAAACTGTTGTGGAGTCGTAACTGAAGATCGAAGACGATGCTGATAATGTCTCATCGCTGTGAAAGACAACTATACGTACAATTACAAATAAAAAGCAATGATGGCTGTTATTATGTAATTTTGATGAATAAAAACGAAAGCCATGCAAACAGACAAAGCTTAAAGTAACACAGTAAGCAAATTTCTAGTGCAACCCGGGGGGGTTTGGGGCAAAAATACATATAAATAAATATAAATATCATTATTATAATCGGTAAAATGCGTATCGGGTGTGTCTTCTTTCTCGACAATCATACCTGTAAAATTTTATCGCAAAGAATTTCAGGCCAACTATGGGGCGCCGGATCCTCCGGTAGGAAGACAAAATCAGCCTCGCCTGCCAAGGCCGCTACAAGAGCCAGATAGCTGTAACAAGCATCTCATCACTCAAAACATTTCTTCCCCAGTTCTCGATCGAATCCTTATACTTTTGAAAACACCATCACCGTTAATAGGTGTTATTCCTCCTTAGAGTACAATTTAAAGCAATTATTATACACAATCTACAATAAAAACGAATCTCTCGCAAACCCTAAAAAACGATTAACAGGTTCAAAATCCAATCCGCCACAATCGAAATTATGCTCTCTTTATATAACAATAAAATCAGCACCATTTTTCGACGAATCTATCATAATTTACAAATACATATGTATATGCATAAACAGGAAAACAAGTTCAAATATAATATCAAGGATAACTGGCTACAAAAAATAACATTGAAATCACCTCACGTGTTTTAAGCATAGTATTTGGGTATAGATGCATGGGTCCAAAACCAATTTTTCCATTACACAATTACAAAGAATGATATTCCAGTGGTGGTTAGTGAGACGGTGCTGCATACCAATATTGTTTAAAATATTCAAATGCCGATATCCCATACTTGAGACAATTAACTACACAGCCTTTCTATCGATGTATAGTTTTAGGTTCATATAATCATTGCAAAAGAAAGACTTATTATATTTTGTAAAGCGTCATTGCAATAATAAAAAAACACTATAATATACATTTTTGTTTGTAATTTGGTTAAAATATCAGTTTTTGAGAAAAAATAAATAATAATACAAATGAACTTTGTGTTATTCTACTTTATATAATACACCAGTTATTTTTATATACATATGAATGTATAACAAATCTGTGCTATTAAATACAGGATTCAAGTTGTAACGGTGTTTAGTATCCTAAGCCTTTAATAAATTGTATATAGGGTTTCTTTTAAATAATGTATTCCATCACCCGATGATATCCTGGATACGTGAATCATTTAATATTTATTAGTTTAATCATTACATATGCATGATTTGCCCATGAATTTGAATCCATCGAAGTGGATGTAAACGAACCAACCAGTCCTTTCTCGTATGCAATACGGAAGCGACTTGCCTGTATTATTTTGGCGCAAAGCGTTTCAGGCCAGTCCATTGGCGCCGGATCTTCCGGTAGAAACTGGTAAGTGGCTTCCGTGCAAAGGGCAGCACTCACTGAAAGGAACCTAACACATACATGCTATCAATGCTAAGGCACTAACGTCTAAAACAATCGGTTTTATTTTCTAAGGAGCAATTGTGCATAGTTATTATACAGCGAAGAAGTAAGAAAAACAAATAAGTAAATCAAGCGTCTTACAATAAAAATATATAACACTAATGAACGATAGATGCAGAGTACGCAGTTGATTTATTACACACTGAAATAATTAATTTTCAAATAAAATTATGACGGTTGATTTGTTTTAGAAATTGAGAGAGCAACATGATGATAATGATGGCGGTAACATTTTTAAGGCTATCCTTGCCTGATTGAGCTTATCGCATAGCTTGACTGGCCAGTCTTTCGGCGGTGGCGATTCTGGTATAAAAACAAAATCAGCTTCCGATGACAATGCCGTCACAAGCGCTAGGTACCTAACAAATTCATCTTTATAATAAAAATCAGCCTAAATGTTCTTCAATTTAAATGTTAGTATTATATTACATATTAGTAAGAATCTACTGTTAAAGCAATATCCATACATCTACAATTGTGAGTCAAATTAAAACCTTAAATTCATGGATAAATTAATGTTCAGTATGGAGATGCATGTCTGTCATTCCAGCAAGTGTATAAGTGGACTAAAAAGTAATGTAGCAGTTCTATATTATGTATAAATGAACAAAATATTTCACTTTTTGAAATTAATCAGTACACCTTTTCGTTAAAAATAATTTAAGGTCTTTATTTGACTACATAATATGTATTCTTCAAAATAGTGGAAGATGGACTTTTACTATAAAAATATTTTTATCGCTTACGTGTAAAAGTTTACTCACCCACAATGACGTCCCATCACCTCCATAATGAACGTCCTTTGATGGGAATACGCGGTACTCACGATAGCATCGATGGCTTCAATGATACGATGCAATGCCGAATCGGTACCGATGGTCATGTCTGTACCACAAAAATCATTATCGATGGAACCGACCTATAAAATAATATATATATTTAATTAAATATATATGCAAGATCTAATTCAATTAAACTAACCATTCCAGCAATGTGCAAAATCTTGTACTTTTCACGTTGCTCAGCTGTTATTCTGTTAGTTTTCACCAACTCATCTAACAAACTGGACCATTCTTGCCTGAAGAGATCAGCACCAGTCAACGAACCGTCACCACCAATGACGACCAGGTTGGCAATTCCGTGAGATACCAAATTGAAGGCGGCTTGCAGACGTCCAGCACGTTCCCTTTTTTATTTAATAAAACAAGATTATTAAATGAATTTGTTGTAATATATATATTCACATAAATAACATTTTATCAGTGGTACTCAATCACATAAATTAAACAGAAAAAGTTATAAAATAAATGGTCTTATCCAAAATCAATATAACACATAAAAAAAAAATCTTTGTGACATGGCTGTTCATCAAAGCGTAAGAATTGTTATGATTCGCATTTACGCTTGACTCTTTTTAGTTGCTACTCTATGCAAAAACCAAAAAGTTCAACTGACATGTTAGTTTATTTTTGTGCATAATTAAATATAATCTTCAGTGGTTGGTAGATGCGTTTATTTATTTTTTGCTTTTTATTAATATTTTTTTATTAAATATGCATATTCAAAACACCAGAAAAAAACTAAATGTTTAAGTTTGAGTCGAGTCAGTGTGTATTTTAAAAACCTGTAGGATTTTATATATATATATGTGTGTATTTCGTGTATATGTTCATATTTAACGTGGCATCCACCTTTTTCTGGCAGCTAGTTATTAATTAGGAGATTCGAAAATAACTTTCGCCGAAGTCAAATAAATATTGAAACTTTCTCAAGTGATATTGAAGTTTGTAAGTGAAATATCTGAAAATTTCACACTGCGCAGCTAAATTAACTAAATTTTTACTAAATAAAATAGCAGTTTTAGTGAAAAAATCCAAAAATAATATATAGTAAACCATTAAATAGAAAAAACCAACAATCTCACACTAAGCATCGTTGATTTCTTAAATATATTTTTTTTATATGAATTGACTTTCTCCAATCACCCCCCCCCCCTTTAAAATTATATTCATATTTAAATCCTTAAAATGATTGTAGGCATATGAAGTTTTCGGTGATTGGAAGAAAGCCCAAAGTCATAATTGCTCACACTGAAAAAGCCCACACAGAAAACTGCCTATATGATAAATATAAAAAAATAAAGCTAAATTTTATTTTAATGTGTTACACAGGAGTTGAGGCAACCATCTGTTCAGGAAAGGGAGGAGCCGGGCCGGATCCATATAATCTAATAAGAAATAACGAGTGAAAATATTTTTTCCTCTGGAAAGAGAATTCTTTAGATAAAATACAAAAGAATACACGGCAAACATAGCGACATGCCCAATTATTTGTATTATATATTTAATGATAAGCAATTATGTTTGTGGGGTATTTTTGTGTTTTATTATATGAATGTCTAAATATTATTATGTTATGTAAAACAGAAATGATTTATAAAAAAATATTTTCGTCTAAGCTTCGCAACGTTTTTAGGCGAGTCGCCACAGAATCAAATATTGAAAACCAAAATTTTGTATTCGCTAATTTATTATCTTTTTATCAGTAATTCAAAAAATATAATAGCAGCATCGAAATTAAAAAAATACACTTTTTTACACGACGATACGAAAAGATAAATCACAATCGTTTGGATATAAAGTTAAAAGTAGTTCACAGTTGAAGAATAAATGAACTTCACATTTTGTTAGTTATAAAATTTTGCATATTAAATTTTATAGTAGTATAATCTGCGACTTAATGATATTTTTTATTTCATTTCCCATTTGACGTGAGAATCTCGGTTCAGATTATTTTTGTCAATCGTTGGTGCGTTTTATTAAATTCAACTCAGGAAGGCGTCAATTTTTAATCGCTCTGTTCCCATGGTACTCCCCCTTTTCAAACTTCATGCGCGATTAGCAGGCGCTTGTGTTGATGAGGGTCGATTTGTTCTGGGAGATCGTTTTTAATATTATCGCTAATTTAATATTTTAGCGACTTGAGCGACAGTGGTTGCCAACCATTGGTTTTCACAGATATTCACAATAAATAAATAGAATATTTTAAATTATTAGTATTTCGTAGTGCGTTTTTATTTTTCTTTTAATATATAATATATAATCATTGGAGCAGTTTTTTTAGATTTCAAGAGAGAAATAAATAATTATAATGTTAAATAAATTAAAAATTAATGGTTAAGGTAAAATAATTTTAAGATGTTTGATAGTTATTTAAAAATGAAAGCAAAAAATTGAAAATAAATAATGCTTACTCCAAAGAAAAAATAATTTCTCGGTGTACCACATGGGTGCAAATTATGACCATTGTTGCTTATAATATATATTAATGATACAATTAATAATAAATAAAAATGTAAAATACATCTGTTTGCAGATGACACTTTAATTTATTGCATAACTCAAATAATGAATTAAGTATAATAGAGAGACGATTAAAAAATATTGTACTTACGCTAAATGAGAAAAACAACGCTTATATTATATTTTATGAGTAAGCTTAGATAATATTTTAGTGTATAAACAATTAGCTATATTAGCTAAGTAAATTAATAAAACAATAATAATAACTACAACTTATTATCAATTTACTTTAACTGCAGTTCAATAAATCAAAGTGATTCTCAGTCATGAATTGTATAAAATAACCATATTACAAGGCTCAAAGGCTCATGGCACTTTTAGGTACCCAATGCATACCGGCGATTTTCATGATTGCACCTATAGATCCCATCCGCGGTCAAAGGGTTAAAATATGTGTTGGCAACCAACTGGTAAACTTTATATTATTAATGAATTAATATTTTTTATTGGACCTGCAGTATCAAGAAAAAAATCTTAGAATTCAAATGCTATATTTATACTACTTATATATTTGATTCTGTATGATTCATGTATAAAATATTCTGATTTATTTGGGTCATGCATTTCAGAACTTTTGTTATGGCCAAAATGTTTGGATCAACCCGCGAGTTTTTTACCCGCACTTCACTCTCCGAAAGTTGTCCTAGTGGAAGTTCGACCGAAGTCGGTCAAGGTCGCAGTTTTTCGAATAGCGTTCGCACAGCCGGGAATTTCATACGCGTGCACGCTTCTCAACCTCGCGTATTATAACTACGTGCGTGTTTTAAACACAAAAAAAATTAAAGCCAAATGGAGAAAAAGGAGATGGTGGATGATTGCAATGCACCGGAATAGATCAATGTTAGTAAATAAGACATTTTATGTTGAATCGAGGCTTCACTGTCACTAATAAATAATAAACAGGAAACGTTCAAGTGTGCAACTAATGAATAATTTCTATTATTTTTTAAGGAAAAGTATGGAAAGTCAATTTGCTGAATTGAGATTTTATATACAATATATAGCTTAGGTCTTTCTCTTTATGATACATGCAAAATTGACTGCGGATTTTTGCGGTTTTTAACACATTGCATACCTTAAAAATGTATTATTCTTAAAAATGGGACGGGGCTTAGTCGCGAAAGTTACGACCTAAAAATTTGTTCAGAATCACCAAATATACACATATTTAAAAAAAAACGATACCGGGTATGATAAAATGCTAGTCAAATACTTTTTCTTAATATAAAACAGCAAATTTGTGACATATTCAATTTTTTTTTTTTACGCTACGCGGCTAAATTTTTTTATTACGCTACGCACGGCCGTTAAACACGGAATTCCTCTTCCTCGGGCCTACAATTAAAGAAATGTTAACGTCAAATTTAAAATACAGTTTTGTAATGATTGTAATTTTTTAATAATATGGTTACCGTGGTAAAATCAGTAAACGTCAAATTGTGGATCGCGTACTAATGAAATAAAATAAAAATTTGTTTGGAATGACTAAATATATACATATTTAAAAAAACGATACCGAGTATGATAAAATGCTAGTCAAATACTTTTTCTTAATAAAAAACAGCAAATTTGTGACATATACAATTTTTTTTTTACGCTACGCGGCGAAATTCGCACGACCGTTCAACACGGAATTCCTATTCCTCGGGCCTACAATTAAAGAAATACTTTAAATAGTTGTATTTTTTAGCACTTATAATATTATATATTTGACTAAGAGCACTTATGGAATCAACTAAAGTGGTGAAATAATTTTGGCCGTCCAGATCGGGCAAAAATACCAAACAGTGGCGCGATCGTGAAGACGCCCATATTAAAATTGAATCGTTCTATCTCAGAGCGAAAGGGGAAGTATCTCGCCGCTCGCGCTCGAAGCGTCTTCGGGTATTACTTTCGGAAAGCGAGGGAATTTTTGGAGGCGACGAAGTCGGCCGCCTCGACCAAAATTACCCCCAGTTTACCTCCCGTTCGCGGTGACCTCGGAGAACTTGCGAGAGATTTTAGCGCGGGGACAACCGAGCTCGACCGAAGTAAGCCCGAATTTTCACATTATATTTCCCGTCCTTGGCCAACTGTCGCCTACTTTCGGAGAGTGAAGTGGAAGCATTTATATAAAGTCTTAAAGTTTGGACGCGGAAATTAGCTTCTTTATTATTAAAATAGCGATCTAAGTAATTCGCTGGTCCTTTGAAGCACTAAGACGGTCTTTCTATGGTCAAGGTCGCGCGCGAATAGGAAGGTCACCGACTTATTCTCGAAAAGAAAAATTCAATATAATGAATGTTTAATAATTCTTAGGGGAATTTGTCCATTTTGTGTTTATGTGAAGACTAAACCTGGAAGATACGACATTACAATATGGATTGCAACTGACCTTTCGGAACCCAATATACATAAAATCAATCAAGCATATACTATCAGTTATTTGGACAGAACACAGAATAATCGCTTTATCTAATGCATTTACTCGTTTTCATAATTTTTATTACAATAATTGTTACCTTTCGATTTTGACTAATTATATGATTATATTGTAATTATATTCATGTTCTTTCAGTTTTAAATCACTAATTTGTATATGCATACTGAGTATACATCACAGGAGAGCGTGATTTTTTTCTACGCAAGGAAAATGTTAAATTAAAAAAAAAAACAATTAAAAACCAAATAACTAAATAATTTTATTTAAATAAAATATATCATTGAAATTTTATTTAAAAATCCTTTTCAGATTACAATCTATATATCATGTATTATAGATTAAAAAAATGTGTTCAGGAAAAATGTTATTTTTTTATTAGAACATCTTTTATCTAGTAAGGATAGTTCAGATATCGTAGTTAATTAAAGACAATGAATATAATACTAATGACGTTCCGATTGAGATTGTGACGCTAACGATGGAAGAGGAATTAAATAGACAAATCACAAACAATCAGAAGATTTCTCCATTAAAAAAGAAAAAACTATTTGAGTAAGATTTTCCAATCAACCGGAGAATGGACGCAATTTTTTTTTTGTATAAATCATTGCTGCCAACATTGACAGAAAACGAGCGGGTATTCTCAACAGCAGAAATATTTATCACAAAAATTTGAAATACATTATCTGAGTCAGCATTAAATTCATTGGTATTTCTAAAGGCTTATTTTGCTCGGCAAAATTAAAATATTTACTTGTTTTTTGTGGGTGATTATGTTGTATTATATATTTTCTTAAAAAAGAAATGTATAATACAATTATACTTATATATTAATTATGTTTTCTATAATTTTATTGATGAGCAAACAAAAGTCCGAGAAAGTCCCGGGACATAAAAGTCATCTCGTCTCGAATCCCAAGACTTCAGAATCCCTACGTCGAACCAACAATTCTCACTTAAGTAGTATAAACCAATGTGTCGTATTTTGGCAATAAAAAGTTACACATATTTAGTGTATTGACTAATAAAAATATTTGTGACTTTTGAGAAAGTTTTAATACTCATATTTGGGTTTGTTGGCTCAAAAGTTTACTGACTCCTGGCTTGTGGTATAAAAAAGGTAAAAAAAATAATTTCCATTTATTAATATTGTTAACCAAAAGTGCTCTCAATTCAGATTCCACAAAAGGCATGCAAATATCATTTGAACTATCACTTTATTTTTTTTGTGAACATTAAGCAGTAATTGAATACAAATGAATTTTTATGGCTATTTAAAATTCTATTCAATTTAAAATTCACTAGTAATGGTAAGCTAAAATTCAAGTCATAAAATAAAAATGCAAAATTATCAAACTTAGGAGTTGCCATGGTAATATTATGATTTTAATCGCAATATAAATAATTACAACTAAAATATGGTTCGGTGATTATTGCGCAAACAAAAATTTCAAACAACAAAAATTCTGATCATAGAGATCAATATCAGATGTTAATAAATCACCTTAAATATATACATTTTGTTTTTGAAATATTCCATTTTACATGAAACTATCTATAATAGTTAGTATTTCTATTGAAATATAGTTTTATTTTATTTCGTTTTCTTCCATTTTTCTTTTAACTGTGAGAAACACTTTCGCCTCAAAAGCCACTAGTTACTACATCAACTCATTGTATAACGTTCATACAAAATAATTTACCCCGACACATATTACTGACACAATACTGGCAAACTTTCAAGCTTATATTTCATGGCAATAATTTTAATGGAGAAAGTGTTTTAAATAGATCCAACATAAGTGGACTACAAAATACATATTTAAATGAAGTTATATTGCAAAAAATGAATCCATAAAAGGCAGCAGGAAGTTCAATTACTTTGAACTCGCATATTGTGCAAATTATTAGGTATATAGTATTTGATCCCAATTTTCTATATTTGTCAATCACACTTCAATCAAACCAAGGACATATGTATCAGTTGGCGCTTTGCCATTTTTGAACGATTTTTTTTATACATACCTAAAGGCAGAACAACGAGCCGAGCCGATCACAGTGCCTCCCTTGTGGATGATGGAGCTCACGGAGGCCCAGTTGGCTTCTTCGATGTTATCTCCGCCGTCCACCATGCCTTGATATCCCTCTCTGATGAAATACACCTTGCATCCTAGGTAAATGCTCATACGAACGACGGCTCTAACGGCCGCGTTCATACCCTGGGAGTCTCCACCGCTGGTGAACACGGCGAGGCCCTTGCCCTTGTGGGCGCCGCGCTCAATGAACTTTTGCGAATCGCTCATTTTGCTGTGATCAAATTCAAAATATAACCAAAACGCAAAGAAAACGAGTATCGATTATATAAATGGGTAGTTAAAACAGTACCTATGTTATGTTTTCTTAGAATTTCATTAAAAATTGGGGCCGAAATCAAAAGACGACCGACGCGGAGAGACGTCGTGCACCTTTTGAATTTGACAGCGACCCGGCAAGGTGAACTGTCAAGGTGACCTTTGAAACTTCGCGAACACGCTATGAAAACGGTTCGCGAACAGACTAAAAATAAATTTTAAACCATAACATGTTTCTTCAAATTTAAATAATAAATTTATATATAACATTGTTTTGTTGGAATGAACACAGTTTAAAAAATCGTTTTAATTAATTTTTTCAATTATCAAAAACGAGATTTTTCTCCATGGTCGGTAATTAACTACCACTTTTATTGGTCAATTTTAATAAGTTTTCCTTCAATACTACTTAAAAAATAAATAACCACAATTGCATGATTTCTCGGTAACGTTCAATTAAAATGACTGGAAGAAAATTTCAAAAATTATGGAAGTTTTAAAACCACCCAAATAAGCTGTCAAAACACTTTGCCGACATGATTTCAACTTACGTTCAGCCGACGCAATTTTTAAATTATGTTTCAGACTATTGGTCAAGCTGAAATCTGTACTAAGCTCAGATGTATTAATTGCTCTAAAAATAAACATAAAAAAATGTGGACGAACAGATTTAACGCTTACGCTTAAATATGTATTAAATCCCAAATCGTTTGATGAGAATAATATTGATATAACTTTCCCTATTACAACTCGTAAAACTATAAAACAGACAATTATATAATTAATCGAAAAATTAACTGAAGGATGTAGTGATAACATCAGAAGAGCCACTTAAAGCACAGTCGTCTCACCCTCATCAGTTAAATAAATGGCGATGAAAGAACAATTGCATGAGACAATAACAAAAAGTTTGATGACATGATGTCCGTAATAAGAAAATAAATGATATTTATTCCCCGTTCACTCTGTATATAAAGAATCAACGTGTATCTTCTTTATCGTAATAAAAATACTACTTCAGCGGCTCAATCTGTCTAATTGCCACCCGTCGCTAAAACGGTTTAAATTATTGTGTATGTATTTCTAGGCCAATTTAGTTAAGTGAGTTAGCATATTTATTAAGAAAAGAAAGAAAGAAATGCCGATCGACGCCGTGCTGCTGCCAAAAAAGAACACTGACGCCATGCGTCAGTGTTGCTAGTTCACACTATGGTTCCGCTCAGTTCCAGCAGTAAGCGGCGAATTTCGGTCAGCGGTGACGTAATATTAGTTGTGTTACTTGTAGTAATGTGGTGGGGTCAGAACGTCGTTCCAGTACTTTTTCCCATTACCAGAACGCATTTTGGTACGATTTGTTGGAATATCTGGTAAAATGTCTTTAATCTTAATTGAATATTCACCGACAGTACATTTTGAATAACACGCTGCACAACTCAACTACGCAACAAATAAAACCATAATATTAGTTTCCGGGCTCACATAAACTTAAATCTTATTGATTACACATAAAGGGAGTAGCGTTCCGATACTTACTTTTTTAGAACAACACCACTGGTGTAGTTCTAAAAAAGTACTTTCCTTAACCATTACTGGGGCAAAAAAATAAACACGTTATTGTGATGAATATTATTTATACGTGACAAAATTATATGTAAAAATGAATCGAAAAAATAAGAATATTAATAGATATTGCTTAAATGAACTATTGTTAAAATTAATATACGACGATAATAATTCAATTTAATTGCTCAAAAAATATCGACTGACGATGACCACAAATAGTTGGAGAGCTAATTAAGCGAACACCCAAGAGCGACTGGCCTCCGCTTACATATACGATCCGTGTTACCAAAAGTTTTAAACCCTATATTTGTTAAAAATCAATAAAATATATAATATATTGAAAAAAAAATTGAAATAATTGCAATCTAACAAATTCAATAAATAAACAGAAATATGAAAAACCAAATACCATCAAATAAAAATTTATGTGATCATTTTACCGCAATCGCAACCCAAAATGTATTATTTTTTTTTATAGGTTGTACAAACAAGTTTTTGACAAATTTGACTAAATATCACGGTTCTTTTTTGCATCTTAAGGGCAAAATCTGCAATTAATCGATGGTGACCCCAAAGGGGCGCCGTTTACTCATAATAAGGACGCCATTTAATTATATTTAACATAGTATCGATATCGAAAAAAATCGAAGATGAAATTGAAACAAAATTTTCCGTGTTTTTTAATGCAAGATAATTTACTGAAATAAATAAACATTTAAAAATCTTTTTCAAGCCTGGGGCGCTGAACATTCTCGAGCCGACCCTGTAGCAGATTATGAATTTAAATATTAAACAAAATCTTCTATATATGTTACTTAATAGTTTATTAAAAACTTGACACGACTAATATCTGCATTCTTACACATTCTTTTTTTATAGAATAAAACAATAAATAAAATTTCGCTTGAGAACCTCTGCAAACGAACGTCACTAACTTCTTTCGAACACGAAGGAAACAGTATACGACTGAGCCTCTCTCTTTCGCGCTCACTCAAGCAGAGTAAGAGTGAGACAAGAAGTGTCGCATCCCCATACGCCGGTGTACCCACAAATAAATACATGACACTGGAAAATGTTTGATTGTATAAGTGAATTTATCTTAGATTTTCGATAAAATATCTCTGCTACGCTCGATGAACGCTTATAATCATTACTATTTTATTAAATTCCTAAATATAATATATTACAAAATATAATATAATAAAATAATAATAAGTCAAAGTTAAGGTCGTCCAAGTAATGTAGATCTTAGCGACGTCGCCTCACACGTCCAAGTATTAAGATGCGCAGATTGGTTCTCAAGACACGGATCTAAGTCTTACGTCTTTAAAGGTTCAACGCGTCGACCGCCTCGTTTGTGCGGTGGTGACCGACTACGCAGACTTACGCATACGCTAGTTTTCGTTCACCTCGTATAGCAAGGTGTTGCTTGAAAGCACTAGCATAGTATCGTATAACAAGGTGGGACAGCATTTTTGGGCTATCGAAAAGGTCGGGGAACCTCATATTTTTTACTTTATGCCTTAGTATTTTAGGGACGGTTGATGGTGACGGGTGACAATTATACTGCAGTAGTATTTTATTGATGATACGAGTTATTTTCATTGTAAAAGGGCGGACGCGAGACGATGTGTCCGAACGCCCGGAAGGTTGCCAGTGTACAGAATGATTGTCACGCCAGTGCTACTAAAGTGCCGACCAGTTTTGGTCATAACAAATCAAAATCGGCCCCCATAGTATGTTTGTTAACCGTTTGAGTTTAACCGTTGGAGAGCGATCGCGCTCTTTGGTGCACGTGTCAAGATTTCCAGAAGCGCGACCGAGCTCACGTTGAGCAGTTACATGTTTCGACATATTATGTCAGTATCTTTTGACTGTTCGTGCGTGCCGCATGTGTTCTGGGCTAGAAATATATTTAGCTACTGATTTATATTGCTTTTTACTTCAATTTGAATTTACAACGGTAGAAATAAATAATTTAAATGTACTTGTGGGAGCCGAATTTAGATTTGTTATGGCCAAAACTGGTCGGCGCTGGAGTAGCATCCCGTGACCGTTTTCTCTCTCTACCGGCAAGCCCGCAAGGGTTCGGACGCGTGCCGTCGCGCGCGCGTCCCTTGAAATGTAAACAACTGTAACCGTCAATAAATATATTACTGCAGCGGCTCAATCTGTGTCTCATTGCCACCCGCCATCACTGTCCCCGAAATACTTTTTTAATTATGCCAAGATAACAACATGAGTTCAATGACTGAAACATTTGAAAATGATAAACGATTTGCTACAAGATTTTGAGATTTGTGCTGATTGTAATATGGAATATGAATCCGATGATAGTTTCATTGCTACTATTCGAAACAACCCCAGAGTTTTCAATCTCATAGAAAGTTCAGAAAGCAAAGAAATTGACACAAAGACTTTCAGGTTCAATGAAGTTCAGAATAATTTCGATACATATCATTAGCCAACCCCTTTATTTTTTGAATCGCTCGGTATAAAATACTAATCTATATGCAAAGAAATTTTTATTACAATAAATACATGGGAGGTGTAGATGAATCTGGCAAAATGCAGTATACTTAACTTGACGAGAAAAAACTTTTTGGAAAAAGTAACCTTCAACATTTTCCCCCATATGATCCTAAATGCTTATATCACTTATAAAAAAAAACGTGGGTAGTAAATGTCAGTATAATAATTCAAGTATAATTGGAAAAAATGAGCGGGAATTATTACAAATAATAATCACCCACCTAATCCAATTACAAATGCTACCCCAATAGAATTAAGAGGGTTGAAAAAATAACTTTGTCATAATTTTAAGAAGATGTATTGTATGCAGTTCCCAAAATGAAGGACCTTTAAAAATATCTAACCTATTTTATGTCAGGCGAAAAAAGTGTACACTGAAGATATATTGTAGGCCAGCATAAATGTGTAGAATATGCAAAATAAACTTTATTTTTTATGACGTAAATATTAAATTTTTAGTTACGAAAAAATGTTTGCATATGCACCCTAATACTAATGTCTGATAAATATTTAAGAATAATTGTAATAAAGAAAAGACTTAAAATTTATTGTTCAACTTGTTTTTTTTAGTATTGAAAACCATATACTATTTTTTTAATATACTAATTAATTAATCTAAGGTTTTTCCATGTACATATGTTTAACAACTATTATGTTTTTATTATAGTGTATAAAAAACATTACACATTTAAAAAAGTTGTGGATTTTTTTTATATCCCTTTTTCTGTAAAGAAATTGTTGGCAATTCTTATATAATACGAAAAAAACCTGTGGCACTCAAATGGTTAATGTGTTAAGGGGCGGCAAATTTAGGGACCGTTTCGGGTGGCACCGCTGCTCGAAAGCACACATTACATGAAAATCTGACAGCAAGCGTACTAAAAAACTAATGTTAAATAGCATATAATATGTATACAGTAGTGCCTTGATTTACAAGTTTAATTCGTTGTGATGGAGCTCGTAACTCAAATCTATTTTCTCCATTTAAATGACATTAATCCATTTTACTGGGGAAAATAAAATAAGAAATACATACTAACTAAATTAATGTGTTACGAAGACACGCAATACCTGTAAATATGTCGTCAAATTTTAAAAAATTTGCTCGAATGGCAGCTTCCATAAATGATGTTACAGGATTTTCGGAATTTTTTTACCCCCCCCCCCCTCCATACCACGAGATGTCACCATTTTGCTGACCCACTCCTTAAACCTGGCAATTTATGGAAACCGTCCGAGTTAAATCACTCATCAATCCAGGTTCCACCGTACTTGCATGGTTTATCGTATTTTAATAATAAATTTATTGCACTATGGGACGGATTTCTCAACTTCATAATTAAATTATTAAAATTTTCCACTAAATTAGTTTCAGATCTAAAAGGGCTAAGAAATATTTCATTATCTGTTTACTTTATATTTACGTAACGGCTTATATAAGATTATCACAAAATAATGATTTAACATTTTTATAGTAATAAATCTATACATATAACTAATAATACATGTATTGACAATCCAGACTTGCGCATGCGCGTGAGTAGTCGCGTAGCATCTTATACTGCTTTTCATAATGGGTCACTGCAGACAGACTGGCCATACTTGTTAAAATATTGAAAAAAAGTATTATCATGAATAAAAAGCAAAACGTCAGTGGCGCTCTCGACCAAGAATTTAAGCGCACACTAACGGCGAAAGTATTTCTCCTTTTTCAGCGCATGTCGACACCCACGTCGCGACATTCTCATACAAATTTCATTATCCCATGAGTAATAGGTGACTACCGCGAATCGATCTCGCAACGGCGGGTATCGACCGCGCGATGAGGCGCGCGCCACGACCCACACCACAGACGCCGGTTCGGGATTGATTCCTAGAAACGGCTCGCGGCCTCGAATCCCCCGTAGCTGCGGTCAAGGCTCCGCATCCCCGAAAGGCGCAAGGTCACCCCGCTCCCGTTTTCGGCATACAAACCGCCGACGACTCCCACGCGCCGAAATGCCAACGCCCAGATCTGACGACGAATACCTACCTCACTTACCTCATCTCATTCGTGACGTCATCGTTCCGTTTCTTTCGCGACGTGCGTCGCAAATGCGTCGATTAGAAATCAATCGCATCATGATCGCATCGCAAACGGTACAATCGCTACGGTCGAATAAAACCCGATACTATCTATTAGCGTAATGATCTTTTCAGCGGAATCTATCTTTTTAACGTTAATATTTTACAATCAATGCATCCGTACGTAACAAAAAAAAATCCATTGAACAAGTGATACGATTCGTATACAGCTGAAAACTGACTAGCCGCGATGAGTCAGCTGCGAGCCCCTTCGATATAGTAGAAAGGGTTAAAAAATTAAAGTAAATCCAGGTAAGAAAACAAGGTTAACATAAGAAATTGTAGTTTTAATAACTTAAATTCCATATATTTTATATTCATCAGGTCAGCTCAAATTCAATTCAGTGTAAATATTATACAGAATTACAGAAAAATACGACTTTTGGTCAAAAGGTCATTACATATAACATGTAGATGATTTTTAAATGTAAGGTGTGGGAATTGTTACACTGACATTTAAACATTTTTACAACCAAATTACTTATGAAAAAAGATGACGAGATATTCTCTTTTTAGAAATATAATAAAAGATATATTACAACTTTATCGATATTATTATGGTAGCTCGCGGTAAACCAGACTGTGGAAAAATGAAGCGTCCGCGCGGCGCGATCCCGAAAACGAACGCCGCACAACTCTGCCCCGAGTCGAGACCGTAGTCTATTCTGGTATCTCGTTACGCTTATGTCTAGTCTTGCATTCTGATTCGTCTATATATTAAATCTGATCGGACACGCAATCGTTTAAATATAAAAATAAGCAACAATATCAGTCATCCTTTCGTATAGGTAAAAGACACAAAGGAACGCGATTCCCGTTACTTTTAAACCGTCCGGATTCGGAGCGCGCTCGGGCGCGCGACCCGCGTTTCAACTGTACTACGGTAGAACGTGCCGAGCCGGCGGCGTCACGCCGGCCCCAAAGAACATCGAGAATGCAAGAGGATCCGAGATGACACTTAAAACAGTGCAAAGGTCTCCCGACGCGCGTCGCCGGAACGAACCCAAATCTTTGCCGTTAAAAGCTATTAAATGCTCGTCGTAAAGACAACAAAACGATCGGGACATAAATGGAAAAGTTACCAAATAACAACAGGAATAGAGGTGTGGACTAAACGAGTAGAAACATGACAATGACATGAAGGTGTTATTTTATATACGAGTGACGAGAATCTAATTATCGCCAGTCTCTTGCTGCTCCTCTCCGTCTCCTTGGGTGTCCGACGTCCACAGCGTCAAGTTGTCCCTGAGTAACTGCATGATGAGCGTCGAGTCTTTATATGAGTCTTCGTTCAATGTGTCTAGTTCTGCGATCGCATCATCGAACGCCTGCAAACGTGCAAAATCAAAAGTCAGTTTTGAAGATGGAGGCGGAAGTTCCGCTACCGCGTATATAGCTATTGTACGATTATATAAGCCCGTTTTTTTTAGTTTTTTAATGCAACATCAAAGCGACATATAACATTGCCGCATTTCATCAAAAGCTCGTGCATTAATTTTCCGTTAGTATTGTAAATAATAAAAGTAAAAAACATGCATTTCCCTATTTAATGTTAATTAGCAAGGGTTAAAAAAAATCAACGAACAAACAGGGTGCTGGCTGGATTTGAACATTAGTACACGTATGGAACACATATTGATAGGACATCTTTTCACATCAATCCAAAAAGGATGCAGATATATATATAAACGCTATAAAACCTGCTTAGCCAGGTGGCACGCCCGGGCTGGGGAATTGATAATCTCGTAATAAAAGACGGAGAAGTTGAGCGCGAGCCCCAGCCGGATGGGATGAGTGGGCTGCATTTTAGCCTTGGCAATATCGAAAGCCTCCTGGTAGGCTTTCTGCGAGTCTTCCACCACCGCTAGCGTACCACAAGACAAAATTAATACTCGAAATCGTACTCGTCAGCACCAACCAGCACGCGGAAACAACGCGTGTAACAAAAGGGCGTATTAAAAATGCGATCCCCATGTGCGCCTCCCCCTAAACAAAGTATTATTTGCTAAAAAATGACCTGTTTGGCTAGTTGACACGCTTTATCTGGGGAATTTAATATCTCATAGTAGAAGACGGAGAAATTGAGCGCCAGTCCGAGCCTGATGGGGTGCGTCGGTTGCATCTTGGTCTTGCTGATTTCGAAGGCATCCTGGTATGCCTTTTGTGAATCCTCTACGACGGCTGCAATCAATTATTAAGTTATAAAGCGCAGAGCGGAGCGGGCGCACCCGACGGCCGGCGTTCGGTTCCTAAGGAAGACGGAGTCGGAAGGTGTGAGAAAAGTGATGCATAATTACCGTTTCGCGTTTCTCCCGTCGCTACTTCGGCTAAATATCTGTAGTAGTCGCCCTTCATTTTCAAATAGAAAACTTTGCTCTCGGCGTTACTCGCCTTGGTAATTAAGAATTTGTCGAGGAGGTTCTGCAAAAGGGTAAAAGAGATTACAACCAGTTTCGTTAAATTATATTGAGGTCGACGGTCGGCGTCGAGGCTCACCAGCACGTCGTAGCAGATTTCTCTGAGCTCCTTCTCGACCTTCTCCCTGTACTCCTTGGCCATCTGCTGCTTCCTCTCCGAGCCTTCGGTCTTCTGCTCGATGGAGGAGATGACGCGCCAGGAGGAGCGGCGGGCGCCGACGACGTTCTTGTACGCGACGGAGAGCAGGTTGCGCTCCTCGTTGGACAGCTCGTGGCCCGTCTCCGTGACCGCCTTCATGGCGGCGGCCATGTCGTCGTATCTCTCGGCCTGCTCCGCCAACTTGGCGCGCTGCACCAGCTCTTCCTTGTCGACCGACATCGCGGGCGCTGGGGGGTGGCCGCCTGCAACGAGGAGCGAAGACTGCGGCGAACTGACGGGGCGAGACGAGACGCGGCGGCGCGACGTCCGGGCGGGGCGTGCGCACTGCGGCGGCGCAGGGAGACACGCCCCGCCGGTATTGATCGACCGGCGCCGACGCCGCTGCGCCTGCACCCGGTCGCGCGGCGGTGCATCCGTTATATAATTTAGAGTGCGAGACTCGATCCCGCGCGCCGACGCGACTCGAGACCGAGCCTTCGCGACCGTCGCCGCCGGTCAGAAATAAAAAATGGCGGCGCGCGCGAGCTCTACTATACCGACGGGGGCGCCGTCGAGCGACGCGAAATACGCAAGGTCGCGACCGCGCCCCGAAACGCTCGCTCCGAAGGACTACTCACTTGCTCTTGCGTATGTGCGGGGGGCGGGGGGCGGTGGCCGGCCGGGCGGCGGGCTGCGGCTAGCGGCGAGCGGCGAGCGGCGGGCGTGTCGGCGGCTCCGAGGCTACTGCGGGCGAGAGGCCGGGACGGGAGCGGGGGCGGAACGGGGACCGCGATTCGCCGGCAGCGGCACTACCGGAAGTCAGCGGCGACGGTCTAAACAGAGAGAAACGCGACCCGCTCCGCGCTGAACCGCGACGCGACTCTCGCTCCGCTGAGCCTTTTCGAACTGCGGACGATTACGTTACCTTTTGTTCCTCCTATTTCGCTTTTTTTATTTGTCATTTCCCAGGTTTTGATTCGTCTATGTGGAGCAGATCTTGTGTCGATTTGAAGCAGCGTATTTTGATATCCACAGATAAGATTTTCTTATGTCGTGCAAATTGAAATCTATTAGTTTCAAGCTGTAATAACAGTTTCTAATTAATAAAATAGACATGATTAATTTAAAAACTTCAGTCTGGTTTCTCACTACCTACTTTACAGTTGTTGGTTATGCTTAACTTTTAACGCATTGGGCTTAATCCTATTATAATGCATTGGAATATTTACAATAAATAAGTAAATAAAATTGTATACTTATTTATTTTCTGTCTTTTCTGATCTAATCTAAAGTGACAAAAAAGATACGCTTTGATTTATTTGGAACATAGCCAACGGCCGAGACAGCTAATATGAACCGTCCGTTAAGTCGATTAAGTATTGGGGAAAAGTTGGACAGTCAATGGTCGTTTTTTAATGTTTCTATTTCATTTAGATGCACAGTATTTCATTAAATGACATGTATTTTTCTGGTCAAAATCAAGATCCTTTCCTGCTTAGAATCCTCATCAAAAGCAATAAAATCGTGCCGTCACAGTGAAAACGCTCGATTATCTAGTATTCATAATAAGACTTTTTTAACAATATTACGACTTATAATAAGTTAGAATCGAATGAAGTATCTAAGCTGAATTGGTGCATGAATCCAAGTGCAGACAAACTTTGGAGCAATGTATGTCTGTACTTCTTCTGCTTATTTTTCAGAGAACTAAGTCGGTTTAATTTGTATTTTGCGGTATATAACATTTATATACCGCATGTAAATAAATAATGATAAGTATGTAAATTTATATAATACTAGGTATAGAAAAGTTGAAACCATATTATTTCACTAGTACTTGCTAAATAAATTATATATTCACTGGTAAAAATATAAATATTTTTTGTATTACCTCTGCAACCTAAGTTGGGCTTTTGTCTCCTTTTTTGTTTCGTACCCCGTTTTTTATTATTTGGATTGACAAGTGATTTACTTGTCGTATTCAAAAATAGATATCTACATGTAAAAATGTATTTCGATATGTTTCACTGAAATGACATATTTTAAAAAATATTTACGGGATAGATTTGAGAAAGTATTTTTTTGAAAAATAACCTAAAAATTTCTTATTTAGAATCAGAAACGTTAATTTAGCTTTTTCCAAGAAGAGTGGTTTTTCTTAAAAATATATCCATTTCATTAAGATTCATTGTATTTCATTAAATGACATTCACTTTTCTGGCCAAATTCATTGGGGAGCAAATGCTCACACCTGCTGTCTTTTAATCGACCTCCCTGTTTTTAAAATTTATCATGAGAATCAAAGTCACTGGTGAGCAATAGGAATCGGAAACTTCTCCTTAAATGTGGAATCAAAATGTTTGACTAATGAAACAAAACACAAATTAATTTTAATTATGTCGTTTTCTAAACAAAGTTTTAAGAAGTTAAATTCTGTAAAAAAAGTAAATGAAAACTATTACAAATATATTTTTTATTTCGACACCCTGGACCAAATATTTTTTAATATGCGAGAGTAAATATATTTAAGCAGTGGTGATCTGTGCGCCCACATTAAAACCAAATCGTATTTTAAAACGCAATAAAATTGCACTTTTATGAAGTTAAAAATTTACACGAAATCAATAAAATTGTTTCATAGTTATACTTAATATCATAGAATAACTCAAAATGGATATACAATTTATATGCGAATAATCACTGTCTATAGAAATTATTTTTTTAAATTCATTCGAGAAAACATTAATTTTAAATAATTTGTTATAATTCTCGTACGTATGAAATTGGCACCTTTAGACCAAAAACTCACGTGTCAAATGCATAACCTCAAATTGTATTAAAAACTCGGCCATTTTGACATTTTGTTGTTTGTCTCCAGAGATAGTTTAGTAATTCTATTCGTTAAAAGCAACAAAGAGCAAAATGCCTAGATCTAAGAGAGATAAGAAAGGTAATACATCTTTTTTTAACCTTATATTTGCTTTAGCGCGCTTTTAAAGTACTAAAAATAAATATAATGCGTTTACAGTTTCGCTGACGAAAACCAACAAAAAATGTTTGCTTCTAAAGCAGCAGATCGTCGAAGAGATTAGAAAATCCGTAGAAAAGTATGAAAATATAATCTTGTTTACGGTTCACAACATGAGAAACACAAAATTGAAAGAACTGCGGTCGGAATGGAGCGATTCTAGATTCTTCTTTGGTAAAAATAAAGTGATGGCTTTTGGGTTAGGAAAAACTGAAAGCGACGAAATTCACGATAAATTACACCATGTGAGTAAAAAGGTTAATCGACGTTTATCTCATTTTATAAAGTTGCTTAATTTGTATTATTTTTTCAGTTATCGAAAAGATTAATAGGCCAATGCGGGTTATTATTCACGAATAGGTCCGCGAAGGAAGTCATCGACTGGCTCGATACCTACTCTGAAGACGATTACGCCCGAGCTGGATTTGTAGCTACGGACAGTGTAGTTTTGCCGGAGGGACCTCTAGAAAATTTTCCCCATTCCATAGAGCCTCACTTGCGGCAGTTGGGTCTACCGACGAGCCTTCAGCGCGGAGTGGTCACTTTGATTAAGGAACACGAAGTATGCAAAAAAGGTCAAACTCTGACTCCAGAACAGGCCAGAATATTGAAACTATTGGGAAAGATGATGGCTACGTTTAAAATGACCGTTAAGTGCCATTGGTCTAAGGAAGGCGGATTCCACAACGTCGATTCGAAAGAGGAAGTTCCACAGGACGATGAAGATTCAGACGATGCAATGGAACAAGATGAAACGTAAAATAAATATAATACAATTTTACTTTGAAATGTTTTTTTATTACATTTATAATTGGGTAACATACATAAATTACTGTAATAAAAGCTCAATACACCAATAGAAAATCATAATGCATTTAATTATTCAGTTTTATGTCGCATTTAGCGGTAACCAATGTACGATATACAAATGTTAGTTTTGTTTAACTTAGAATGTCTCGAGAGGAACACGTAAACCATTCAATTTAACCGGAACTCTTGTAAAAATAATATCACATTTTCACTTACATTATTAAGATAATAATCTAATTAAAAAAATAATAATTAAGGTACTGTTTGATCACTGTGTATTTTTAGTCACATTGTTAAAAAATAAAGATTTATTTGATGTAACTTTAGCTGAAGGAGCTTGTGCCGAGTTAAATACTTGAATCGTTAACATTCTTAATTATTTCGCTGAATGCTACGTCGCAACATCTCATGATAGATTCGCTGCACAAATTAAGAGATAGCGAGTGTTAAGCTCAATCGTCGTATATAAAATAAGCATATATTCTTCGTTTATCTGAGACGAGCCAAAAGCGCAACGCTTTTTAAAATGCGGCTGTCTCGTTGCTGTAACACTAGGTCTTCAAACGACCTTCTATAAATACATAAGTCTAAATCACAAATAAAATTATAGCTTAACAATAAATTGAAAAAATTCTATTACCATTAAAGTCATTACTGCAATTGACTATCGTCGTTATTTATGTAAATAAATTATAAAGGTGGGTAAACAAGATCTGCCATATCGATTAAACAAATCAAAAATTATCTAAGCGCATATCCGATGATATGACAATCACATAAAACACATTTATCTACGTTTCTTCTGCGTCAGAACGCCTTATAAAAAGGAATGTCATCGCTAAGCATACACATAGGGATTGAGACGTGGTAAGCGATCGCACTACAATTTGACTATCATTCTAATGCTATAAAAAATTGGCATGAGTTTTAAGCAGCCGAATTGCCGAATTGCTGGCACTCGGGGATCGGCGGCAGAGAGCTGATCGAGTTGGACGTCGGCAGTATCTCGTTCAAGTCGGCGATGGGCTGACGCCAAAAGACAAACTGCGAAAAGTCCTCACACACGTCAGCTTGCACAGGCGGGAACAAATGATCCACGATGTAGCTCATGTTGGAATATCTAAAATATACAATTTTATTATACTTCAATCTAGGGACTTCCGTAATGCAAAGGAGTATCGGTTTTCCTTTTCAAAGGATTGATTAATGATGTGTTATATTAATAATGCCAATCACGCGAGACCGTATCTTTTATTTACAGATCTATTCCTGCCTTTAGAAAAAATCCAAGTGTTAGTATAAGATTGGCAATGCGCCAAAAAACTCATATTTGATCTCAAAATCGCATGAGTCAGCATAAAAATATTTCCATGCTATATTTCAGTGATATTAAATATTATGTATTTATAAATATATTTGTATACATGTAGTACTATCTTCCTTAATAAACACATAATTAATAAACATGCATAACTTAAAATAGAACTTGTATAAATATTTTTTTAAATAGACCTTGAAAATATCTCAGCTACTTTTAAAATATTTCAAAAGCTATTCAAAAAATTTCTAGAGAAAAAAGTAAACGGGTATAAAACGTTTTAAAATAAAATAAAAATGTTATGATTTTTTAGTTATCAAAAATACATACAGAAATGTACCTAATTTTTATTGTGGGATATAATGATTTTTGAGGTTTTCAGATTTCTTCTAAATATCTCAGCTTAGATCCATCATCTTGTTTCAAAATGTCAATTGTTATAAAAATATTATTTAAAAAAACCATAAGAAAAAAAATTATTAATCTAGTTTTATATTACCCAGATAATAATTAAAAAAAGAAAATCGATTGTTTTCTTGCTTTATGATTTAACTATAAAATTAGGAATATTCTTAGTGCGAAAAGATAGGGCCAAAATATATTTATGTATGTTTAATAATGATATTGATAGACTTTTTTTGCTAGTTAAATTAAATATTGTCAAAATTTTTATTTACTTACTACTCAGGAAAGTTATTTGGGAGGGGAGGGAGGCAGGTAGGCATTTGCCCCCCTTAAATTTGGTCAGAAAACTACTTGTCGTTTAATGATATAGCATGAATCTTAAACAACCGCTGACAGGCTAACTCTTGCAACCCCCCCGTGGTAAAAATTGAAATGACGTCCCTGTCACTACCTTGTTTAAATACTATAGTTTTAAGATAAATATATTTTCTAAGTAATAAACAAAAAAAAATTAACTACACAACTTTGATGAAACAGAAAAAAGAAAAAAAAATATATTATTAAGAGCGGGTGGGTTAAATTTATTTACATTTATGTGGATAAAGGTTGTTGGATGATATTATACATTATAACTCGTTTTACATATTTGTACACATTATGATCATTCCAAAATACGGAGTTCTTCGACCTTATATCAGGGCCTTAATGTAACATTCATTTTTAACATATATATATTTATCGATGGGGTGCTGAAAAAGGTTAATATGATGAAATGTATGAACCAAAATTAGCAAAGCGTAAACAAATAGTGTTAGTCGTAGCGTACAGAAGAAAATGTGACGATGGTTTAAGCAGAAAACGATGAATTTCCAACCCCGCATGAAATAAAAAATTCCGTTACCGACAACAACCACCAAGTAACGACATGGGCAGAGTGGTGAATTTATTAAATGAAGCGATGCAATGTCGTCTTTCGATGCGATGGTGTGCTTACCGTGTACAAGTTCAGCTGGACGCGAACGCTGCTACGCATTTATATTCTATATATTTATATAAAATGTTTACATATTGACCTCTCGTTTATCTTTGTGTGTGTGTAAACACTACGCCACAAAAAACGTATATTTTTTGTGCTGAGAAAACAAACGCTGATTATTATTCTGTTTACATTGTAAACAAAATGGAAAAAGAACTAATACACCATATATTGGCAATCGTATTCGATAGGCGGGAATAAATCATTCACCATGCCACTCTGCCCAGTATAACTGTAAAATAAGAAAATAATACAAAACTAATAATAAAATAAATAAATAGAGAACCAACTGTTAGATTACAGTTTCCCTTGCAAACTGTGATTTTTCATAGTTTTATGTAGCATTGTTTGATAACATATTTTCAGTTGGCAAAGGATGCTTGTATTCTAAAAATATTAAATAATACAACAAAAATAAAATTACTTTAAAAATGTTAATCAACTATTTTTTATTTCATTAATAAAAATAATAAGATAACGTCCCAGTCTCTTAAGAGTTTTTTTAAATAAACTTATCTTTGCATGCATAAATCTAAATGTATTATTAGATATACATATGTACGTACATATCAAAATACTTACTAATTATTAAAAATGTGACATGTTAGTTCTTCTGCTGTTAGTTATTTTAGTTTCTTATGTTTTGTTTAACACCATTAGATAATACACAAATAATTAAAAGCACTCCATGAATAAAAAAGCATGCTTGCCCAATTGCAATTATATAAATTTTAAGCGTATACTTACGATGATTGGAATGTTTGAGTTAACTCGTGTTTCAATTCGCCTCTGTGATTTATGGTGAAAATTCGCACAATCGGAATACCTACAGCTTGATAAGCACAAACGTCCTAAAATAGAAAAATGTATTATGTTAATTATTATTTATTCAATTGAGCTGTGTATTACAGTGATTTATTAAATAATACAAATAGTTCTTCATTTTTTGCTAAAACCTACAATTTTAATCATATATTTCTATTTTGCATTTTACTAATAAATACCCAGATCCAGGTGTAACGCATGAAGTTAATTGCAAGGGAAATAATACATATTGTATTAATGGTTTTACAGAACATTTTGAAATTAGTCGAAAATTACAGTTTAATATTAGGCTATCAATTGATAAGCTAGGAAAGTATCACCATATTTAACGTTTAACAGTTTAATGTATTTTTTGTTTGATCATATATGTCTAAATAATAATTAAATTATATTTCTATGGGTAATAAATATATAAAATAGTGATTTTTGTAATAGGTACTAAGATTTATATGAAGACTCCAAGCCAAGATGTTAACTGATATTTTTACAAAAATTAGTTAAAATGGCTCTTTCAAAAGAGCAAACTAATCTATCTTTTCTATAATCAATACTTTTATAATGAATCAAAATAGAGTAGTCTATTTGAAAGATAAGCTGAATAACAAATGTAATGTATCTTTAGCGGATACAGTTTAGTTTGTTCCGAATGACGCTTCGGAAACATCTAGAAAGTGCTCCAAAAAGCGTTAATGATAAAATTGGTAATCAGCAATCTAATTAAATAATTATGATGTATTAAGCAAGCACTTGTTAACTGACTGCTCTTTTAAGTAAGGACACACGTTAACGTGCAGTTAGCTTACTGCACTTTTCTATGAGAGGCAAAAATAACATTCAAGGTAAGAATTTCTTTAGGTACATAGTTAATATGTTCTTTCATATAACTCTATTGATTTGCGCGTGCTATTTTTTTATGAACATGACTTCGATTTGAACAAAAATAATTAATTTACATTAAATCTTATTTCAATGAAATATATCACAAGAAGATTTGAGGTTATGTTATGCATGCTCTTCGCAAAAATATCGATTGGTATTTCTAATGAAATATGATATCTTCAATTTAATAAACTGTTTAAATGTTTTTACCTCACATTTAACAAAATACATTATATACTCCCCGCAATGAAACTTTTCATTTTTGGTTTTAAGTAAAGTGACCAGATTTTGAAAATATCAAAGGGGTACGCTAAAAATAAAAAGGCTATATTGGAATTTTTGTTTGAGGAGAATAAATTGCTGTGAGAGCTAAAAAAAGGTGATCACGAAAATTTTTGTTTGAGGTTAAAGTAGGTCAGATTGCTGCAGAATAAAAAAAAAGGTAATTTCGGAAATTTTTGTTCAAAGAAGATAAAAGAGGTCAATCCTACCAAAAATAAGACGTCTGGTCACCTTATCTTTAAGATAAGCTGAATACAATATGTAATCAATCTATAGCCTATTCCAAATGACGCTTCGGAAACATCTAGAAAGTGCTCTAAAGTAAAGTAACTAGACGTCCTTATCATAAAATTATCATCATTTGTTCTATTTTGTCCTTTGTCCTCCTAGAATAAAAATATCCGAAGCGACATATTTTTTATTTCCAGCAGCATCTCTAAATGAACAAAAATTTACGAAATAACCACTTTTTTACATATAAATATAATTGACTATTTTTAATGAAATATAAAATTTTGAATTTGAGAAATTATTTACATGTTTTTATCTTTAATTTAATAATCAATATTACATACTCCCCACCATGAAACTTCTTATTTTTGTTATAAAGCATACAAATATAGAGCAATTTGAAAATATCTAAATATCTCGAAACTACGTTTATGTCAAATGACATGTGCTTGCCTTGGAGTCTATAATGTTAGATGAAATTTCTATTATATTAAATGCGCTTTCTAATTAAGAACCTAAAAATTGGCTATTAACATCTATACTTTTTAGCAATTAGACTTAGTTGGTTTTTTTTTAACATTTGGTTATTAGTACAAACATTTTTTTTACTATCAAGTGATAAATAACAGAAGAATAAAAATCAAAGCTCTCCAGAGGAAGAATAAATTTCGATTTGTTCAGATTTTTGTAAAGTATATAATAAGAAATAACCTTATTATTCTATGTACATATACTTACATTAACTCTATTTCCATAGCCAGCATAAAACGGTTTATTGTCCTCAGGGAACAAAGCTTTAATGTCAGACAAACACTGAATCTTAAACTCTTCCGGTTTCTTCTCAATCACCTCTCGATGGAAAGCTCTCAGCAAAGAAGTCGGATTCAAAAGAAGTGGACCGTCAGGTAGCGAAACATCGCCTTGTTTAATAGATCGAAGATAATCTCTCGTACCCTGAAAGCAAAATGCGTAATTAAGATATTTTTTCATCTGTATAACCTTTATGATAAGCATACCTTTGCTTGTCCTATGGCACGGGCCGATAAATACAGCAGTTTGTATCCATTATTCTTGATCTTGGTGAAGAGTTGAGCTACGCCACTTTGAGACCAGTCTTTTCCAACCAACGGGAATATGTGTCCCAAAACATCAGACCTTGAAAAATCAATCGATTTAGAAAAAGATATAAAATACGCATCGATCATAAACAATCAATCAAATTACTTAGTTATGGTTCCATCAATATCAGATATCACAATCTTGTCGTCGTAACGCCAGCGGAACACATAGCATTTGCACCGCGTTGTGCCTTGAAAAGCCGTGGTGACACTGAAATCCATTTCGTTCATCCCTTCTCTCAGATTTAACTTTTTCTATTAGAACATCAAATCGAATCATTAATATTCTATTTCATTTTGATGATATAAAGATAATAGATGCTTACAATTTCATCGGACGATAAACGGAGCGTCTTTCTGAATCTTTCCGAATGCTTGCTCTTGGATTTCGTCTGAGAAGTTGTCATATCTTCGCTGATCAGACCCTTATCAGTCGTGCACTCGTCTGAGTCTTCAGCGCTTTGAGAGCCGCTATATCCTTCGCCGCCTAAATCGGTGAGTGACTGTAACGACGTTTGAGTGCTCACAGCAATACCTTGAGATCTCGAGTCGATTTGGCATAGTGATTCTTGAGCTTCGTCTGCTTCTACATTTTTTTGTGAGAATTACTCTTAGATCAATATACAATATATATATCATTGAAAATGAACACAAACCAGCAATATTTTCATTGGATGCAAATTTCAATTTTTCGCATAGTTCTTGAGTTAATTTATCTTGATCCATAATTGTCTGTTTTCCGTCTACAATATCTACACCAGTTTTTCTAAAAAAATATAGCATAATATAAATAAAAATTTATTTAAGAAAAAATTATTGAAACTTACAGAGTGGTATCGTGAGCTTGTTTGTCCACTGAACGACGCCAGTTGGGCCACCAATTAAATCCACCAGAAGCTTGTTGAGCCCTCTTTTCATTACCTTGAGTGCTATCTTCCGGTTTGCTTTCTTTCATATCTACTTCTATCAAGTTTTGAACGGCACTCTGAAATAATCAAAAAATCATTTGATGATATAAAAATCAAGTTGTTGATATTAAAAAATGCTCACCTTTGGCAACGGTCTGTGGTAGACCAACAAGGAAAGTAACGTAGGTGCCGCCGCACTCCATGGCATGTATTTATTACCGATTCGGACCACGAGTCGAGGATTTTGGAGCAGAGATGAATCAGAACAAAGCATTTCAAATTTGACAGATTCTTGTTCAAATGCTTCTGCTACTGCTGCGGGAGATTGTTCTAAAACTGCCGGCCCGCATAAAGACAAACCGATATATCCCCTAAGATAAAGATAAATATATAATATAAATAAAAAAATATTGCTTTGTATTAAAAAATTAAAAGAATAAACTGACTTGCAATATATTTTGATTTCGTCTTCATCAGAATCCATTCCTTTGCCCATCACTCCTTCTACGGAAGACGGAGATTGAGTTAATGACGGTCCATTACCCGATTCGTAATCTTCTTCATTGGCAGTATTACTAGCAATATCCACTGGTAGCGATCTAGGAACTAGAATTTAAATATTAATAAATTACCGCAGCACATTAGATTAAGCAATGCTTGAAAAAGTGAGTACCTTTATCTTGTGCGGAATTGTTGGCTTGTGCAGGTGTAGGAAAGTATAAAGCAGCTACTTCTGGCTCAATAGCGCCAGCTGCCAACTCTTGCAAATACACTCCATCCGTTGCCTTTTTATTATTATGTTTCAAAGAACGGGATGGCTTCATAAAGTTGAACATTCCACTAAGCATAGAAGTGTTGCTCGTCTGAGATGCTACATTGACTGGCACATCTTCTGAAAATGTACATATTAAACTATAAAACTATTCTTGAAATAGTATATACTTACGAATGTCTGAGTAGAGAGAATGAAATCAGAGAAATGGAATTATAGATATTCCGGAGTATTGAGCTTCGTTTTATAGCTGAAGTTTTATTTGTATAGCAAGTAATATGCGATTAAATCAGCCCAAAGAATAGATACAATGTTTAACAATGCCACCAGAAACTTTTATTATTGAAAGTGCTATTTAACAGGGAATTATTTTTAGATATATGTGCATTTAAATAAGTACTTTGCTCCATGAAACAAATTGTTTGTGCATTTATGTAAGGTAAATCTTCGGATTTTTCCTTCAGAATAGGACTCGTTGCAGAGAGTTATTTGTAAGGTTTTCACTGTTCTGACCAATGCTCGCTCGCACCAAACTTTTCCAACAGTATCATTTTATATATTGCTCATTTAAAATGTCCTCAATTCAAGCGAGAGTTTTATATTCCAAATAAATTTATTGTAAAACATGAAAATCAAGATAAAAGATGAAAAAATTAATCAATGATTCAGAATTATAAATAATTTAGATCAGAATCTAATTAAATTTAGATATAACATTATTTGAGGTTAATTGCAATAAAATAGTGTAATAGTCAGACTAATTAGAACTTGAAACATTACGCCATAACATTCAAAGCCTTTCTTGAATATGCGTGTAAAATGCATACACTCAAAAATTTAGATGGCTAATAGGAAGAGTTCGCCTGTTCATTTTTTTTTGTTAATGGAGTCAACGGAGTGCAGTGAATATTACCATTTGATAAATACCTTTGTTGGTGTTCGTCTTGTTTGATTCTTCATCTGAGCTCAGTGATTCGCCGGCTTGCGTTTGGCTCAACGTGATAGTAGATTTCGTCATTGGCAAAGGTGAAGGTAATTCGCCCCACCGCCATGATTGACCTGGCTCGGTACTTCCTTGCACTCCGGATCCACGCGCTAATTCAAGTTCCGAGTCCGATTGCACAGGACTTCCTGATCGTGAACTTCTTCTTAAATAAAATGATAATAGTGTGAAAACATTTTAAAACAGCGGTTGACTGCTAAATTTTTAAAGATAAATTACCTGGGTGCCGACGTAGGAATGTCAGTATCGCTGAAGAAATGATCTTGGATCAGATTAGTAGTAGAAAACGACGCGTTTTTGATCAATTCTTTATTAGCCAGCTGTTCGGCTAATATCCTATCGTCGGTCTTATCGGTTTCGACGCATTCGGGCCCTAACGTCGATTCGGATTGACTAGAATAACCATTGGAACTAGTGGAAAGTTTCCGTTGAGTCATGTTCTTTTTCTTAGAGCCAGACTTCTTGCTCTTCTTTTTCTTTTTGTTGGCAATGGCATTATTTTGCGGTTTTTGCGCATCGTCAACCGGAGCGATTTGTATCGGTTCTTCTGCTTTAGTGATAGCTTTGATAACCATTTCCTCATCGGCGGCAGAAATCGGTTTGAAGTCGTTGTTGATGCTAATTTTCCTCACTGTGTCCTTAGCGCGGCTTTCTTTATCGTTCACTTCTTCAGCGCGAAACCTTTTAGGAGCGCTCGACGGTGCATTCTTCTCCTCTTTTGGCTCCGCTTCACTTATATCTTTTTCGTTGTCCATCATGAACAAATCTTGTTCGCGGTTCATCTGCGACGACGAATAATGCGACTTATAGTCGTACATGAAATCGTTGTTTAACATTTGATAGTCCATCTTTTGAGCAGCTAGCGTTGGTTTTGTGGAGTTTCCATCGGTATATCTAACAAACACACACCACAGTAAGTAATGTTAAATTAAATCTAAATCAAATTCTAACATACCTTCTCTGTGTAAAATCAGACACTTGATTTTCATACTTTTCATGAGGATATTCCTCGGATGTACGCCTCGGTGTCATCAATTGCTCTTGAAATATAGAAAATCCATTTTCTGGAATCGGCGATGTGGCGAGATGAGCCGAAGCTTCTACTTCATCTTCTGGCACCTCTTCAACGAAGAACGCTTCACCGGATTCCCCCAGTTTCATATGTATGTCAAGCTGTACTCCATTTAATTCGAGGTCCACCTTAATAATTAACCAAAATGTAAATATAATCGCATCAATATACTTAGAAAGCACAGAATAAGATTCTGTGCTTTACGTAGTGAAAGTCAATACAAAAAATGTTGTGCAATCTTAAATAGCGTTCAGTAACTGCAATAGTGCTATTATGTCACGATTGTAGCGACAGGTTAGCATCTATTCAGTTAATCTCTGTGTTTAGGTCAACTAGATTTTCACAATTATTATAAGGAAAGAAAAACAACAATTAAAAACGAGTTATATTTATATTACAATAAAAAATAACTCCGAAGTTATTCGCGATTGAAATAATAGCTATTTTATGAATGTAAAGTTAAATTTACACAGATAATTGACCACTCACGATACACGAATTATTATGTTACTGTGCGCGATTAGTAGTACATTCTAAGAATAACCAGAGTTTATATACGTACAACTGTCTGTGTTTATCTAAAGAGTAAGTTAGTTACCACTTTAAGGTTGCTCCTGAGTACTCCCATCTTGCCGAACCTCACATGGAAGGGCGAGCAGGTGAACGAACCATCAGGTTGTTCAACCACAACCACGTCTATAGCGCCAGTGAGGGTGGCGCCGTTAATCTCGTTGTAGAACTCCTTGATGTTGTTATACACGTTCCAGAACCGCATGGTGGTCGAGTTTTCCGCCATTGTCACTTTTATTAATTAACAGTAAGTCGAAACGACTGATGTGTGTTTAATGTTCATTGTCTGCCTTCGGCGACACAGTTAGTACGTCACCGCAATCTGTAAAGAAACATGAATTCTTATTAGAGCAAGAATCACAAATCACCAAAATTTGACTGAATATAATCACTTCAGAGCTTTACCAATCATTTGATACGACACTTACATAGGTGGTAAGATTACCAATGACCAAAAACGAACAGAAAATACGATTTTACAGACTAAATTATAAACAAGTACTGCCGCCAAGTTGAAAGACGTTGGCAAAAACACAGAATAAATCTTGGCGAATGTCCACTCGTCTGTCGCGATTTTGGCGTTGCCCTTTTATGTATTCCATTATTGATATATAGATAGCTTCCTAGCGCTAGCGAAAGATTCGAATATCTAATCGAAAATATTAGAAAGCGGAATGTCCGTATTCGTTTAAGATCTAAGAATCAGAAATAGCTCTTTGAATAATCAAGTGATAATAGAGCATTGGTAGAGTCGAGGACGAGTCGGAATTAACTTGAGGTCACCAGCGAAAGCGAAACGGGTCAACGATGGCAAATAGGATAATGCGTCTTTTGATTCGATAGGCGACGACGTTCAACAAATTCGATAAACAAGCCGACGAATGAATCGCACATCCATGTAGAGAACGAAACCATCGGTGAAAGTGATCAGAGAATTTAAAGAATGTTGGCATTGATATTCGCCGATTTTTGAAAGAGTGCCGAAATAATTGGGTCACCAAAGTAAAATTAATATATTTATATAACAAGCGCGTGGGACATGTGAGTCGAACACAAGCATTTTACAAATATTCGTACAAGAGCACCGAGCGACCTTGATTATACAGTAAACAATAATAAAGATAAAAAAATAGATTATATCATAAACATGAAGTGACGTAAATTAAAAATTTGGCTCCCCCTTCTCCAAAACAAAAAGATATTATTATTGAAAAAAATAATAAACAAATACCGTGACTACCTGCAATCGCAATCAAGGACTGATTTTTTTACTTGTGTCTACTAACAGTTGATTTTAAAATTATCGTACTCAGCTACAGTGACAAATAGTCTGTTTCCGCCCCGTATCATCGGTATTGGCGAGATCTATTATATAACTGGACGGTTAAATTTCCTCCAATTCTCAATATAGACTAGAACACGGCAGTACTGAATGACGGAAATATATCTGCTTTAGATACTTGACATAGAACTACCACTTCGTTTCCGACTTGGAATAAACATAAATTCAGCCGAACTACCATTAAGTGGAACAACGGTAAATTGACCCATAAAAGAATAAACCGACACCATAATTTCAGGAGTTCAACACTATCTTCGAGACGATTTGTAGACTATTTAAAAACACATTTTATAATTAAGAACTTTGTTCGCGCCAGGCACCACATACATTTTTTATGAGGCATCTACAATAATAAAGATCTCAAGAAAATAACATATAACACGTAAACGGTAAGAATATGTTGAACTAAAATATTTAAGATTATATTAACTGAACTTTTCTTTGGAAGCCAAATAAATAATTTACAGCAAGAATACGTTAAGCTACACAGTGCTTTGATAAACATTTTAAAACCGCTAGAATTATGTAGATTTCTGTATAAAAAAATATATTTTAATTTTTATTATAAAACACTAGTTTCTCAATGACTATTTTACTATTTTTTAATAGCCGCCATTTTCAAGCTGATTAAGACATTTTTCCCTCTTTACTTTTTTTCACGTTTTTTCAACGGAGTTACAATTCAATTATGGCCGCCATTTTGAAACAATATTGCGGATTAGGCTGGCTAGTAAACTTAGCTGTGATATTTACAAATGTTTGAGAAAATTCTCTACAAGCATTATATCCCACATAAATAACACCAAAAATATATTTTTTTTTACAAAACTACATATTTTAAATTTTAGAATAGCTACCATTTTGAAACAAAAGGGCGGATTACGATGACTAACAAATTTAAATGAGATATCCAGATTTATCTTTTAGGAAACTTTCATGAAGATCCGATTAAAACTACGACATTTACCGTGTACTAAAAAACTGTTGATAGCACATGAATTTTAAAAAAAATAAAAAAAAATAAAAATTTTGTTTTATTTAAATTTTTTTTTTACTTATTTCTCTAGTGCTTTTTTTAATTGAGTTACGATATTTTTATTTTTTTGAATAGCCAACATTTTAAAACAAGAAGGCAGATCAGCCGAGATATTTATAAGGTCTGTTTTACAGAAAACTCATAAAAATCTGATTTATCATATTCTTAAAAAAAATACATCCACATAAATTTAAAATAAAATAAAAAATAACTTTTTTTTAAATTTGTATTTCATTTTTCATAAAGAACGTTTATCTTGATACTTTTTTTCTAGGGATATTTTTCTTTTAATTATGTTTCTTTTATTAGCCATTTTTATACAAGAAGACGGATTACGCTGGCAAACGAACTAATTTTTAATAAAAGTTATTTTACACACATACATATATTTTACCGCGCAAAGTGAATATTTTTAAGTCATATTCGGTAAAGAAAATGTAAACATATCAAAACAGCGTCAACATTTGAGATATGCTACTAATTAGCTCGTTTATCATTGAGAGAAAGACAAATTGGAGTGTACTGATAAAAAACAGTATTATTTTCTTTAAAGGAATAGTATTCATTAGTCGCAAAGAATTTATATATTGTTTTTGATAAACTGCTTAAAATGAGTTAAGAAAGTTTGTAGTTTTGTTGTATACAGTAGACCCCCCAATAACACGGTAAATTTGGGACGTTCTATTTGTGTGCGTGTAGTTGGGGGACTAGAAAATATCACACATTTTTTTTGCTATACGTACGTACGAATCAGGCGCGTGTGGTGATATACTGTCTGGCTCGTTCACACAAAAAGTAACGGGCATCCAAATAGCACGTCCCAAATATACCGTGTTATTGGGGGGGTCTACCGTATTTTACTTATACATTACTTTTATCGCTAATTGATCGCTCATTAAGAATATTTTTATAGGTAAACAGCAACAATTATTATTAAACTCAATATGCCCACGGTAGTATTAAAATTTTCTGATTGATAGTCCATATTGTCTTCACTTTTAAATGTATTTTCTCGATTTTGGTTTTATTTTATAGTATCCGTAGAATAAGATATGATATGATAATTATTGTGAATACATAAAGATTCTCTCCCATGTTTTATGCAACTGATCTAAACGTTAAAAAATGCGGGCAATTATTCGTTAAAAAAAGTTGTTTACAGATAGGGTATTATCACCTGTGTTTGTTTGTACCAGATTCGCGAAAGAACGCAAACATTGGCAAAATAGTATGATAATATACTAAACGCGTCACATGAACGAACAAGGAAATGCGTCGATTGCATAAACAACAACAACTGGTATATTTTTGCGTCGAAAGCGCAGAAAAAAAACAAATTATGTAATAGGTAATTTGTGTTTAGATAATATTTACAATGAATGAGCCCACGATTTTTACTAGTTCGCTAAAAATCATACATTTCAGTGCATAGATCGAAAAAAAAAACAACCACGAGAACACAAACGCCTTGAAGCCGAAAACCTTGCGATGACTTTAGAATATTTTTATAAGTAAACAATATTTGAGTGACATTAAGCACGATGAATATTTATTTATCGACGATTGCGAAAGTCTAAATAATTTTGACTTCAATAGTGTTATAAGTGTGTGGTTAGTCGCCTTGACCGTGCCCAAGTGCAATGTCATGGATGTACTTTGAAGAACTTTGATCCGATGCCAAAAATTTAATCACTAAACAGAATCGATTCAGTTTCTCTCAATTTCAGTACATAAGTGCCAACTTAAGATAAGAATCTTGAATATGGATTTGAAACGCTTGACTTGTGCAATCTAAATAAAATAAAAAAAGCAAAATTGCCAAGAAGGTATTTTTTTTAACAAAAAAACAACGCGTGGAAATCTAGGAAACATTCCAAGAAAAAGTTCGTACAATGCCAAAGTTGACGACCGACACTTTGCGATGAGTCTTTGGCTAAGTTTACATCAGCAAAAACATAATGTAAAAATAAATCCAAAGTCTAGATAGGTACATAAAAAAATTGCAGCCATTATTTAAAATTACAGAGAGACAAAGATGCGTTCGAAAACTATAGACAATAGCATTTTTTCAAAACACGATATGTGTATATGTATATATTTATATATAACACATTCTCTTTACAAAATGCCACATAACAAGTTAATGCAACCGGATTTCTCTGGATATTCTAAAAAAAACGTAGGCGAGAGGTAAAAAAAACAGGCAACCTGCCAAGAAATGTCATAGAGACAAATGTCACGGTAACTAATTTGTGAAAATTGAAACTACACTTATACACTATGCTTTACGAATTAAATATGGACGAGTTTAGCGATAAAAATCAATGACTATCAGAGGGTCACAAAAAAAGATCAGTGTTTTAAAAAGCAAACGATAGAAGCATAAATATCGTTCGGTTATCAATTCAGTTTCACATCTCTTTTTCAATAGATATTATTCTGATAAAAATTTGTGACACATTTAATAATGTGAATCACTATACTCATAATGATGTGTATAGTTATTCACATTATTAAAAATTGTATTTTACAATTTACATAACAGTAGTAAATGCACAGGATTCGCAGCAATATGCTTCGTGTGAGAATCATTTCGGTCCAGCTGCGTAAAAAAAGAAATGCGTTAAAACGGATACCGGGGATCAGTGACTATCTATAGCTGGTGGTGTGTTTTAAAGATTCACTCCCCCTCCCTTCCACAAAAAAGTAAATATATAATATTACTTTCGGGATTTGCTGCCGAGTAGCAAGACTTATTCAGTCAGTTAGGCGTCAAAGGAGCTGTTTGAAATGCAGCTTTATTGTACAAATATGAAGTATACAAGATTTTTTTTATAGTACATTTTCCGTTGAAACATGACAAGCGTTAGCCTAATACTAAACACAATCGACAACTACAAAGTAGTATGACACCAGTGTGAAATCAGTCTGTAAATCTATATTTTATATTAATTAAAAAATATGTTCACGGCTTACAATCAATATATGGCACTATGCATGATTTTTAATCTTCCATTGTAACGTGACAGGCGTAAGCCCAATACGTTACGACGGGATTAATCTGTATCAACTAGGTAAGTCAGACAAAATGAGTATCTACAAGTGAGAATTAAAGTCTGTACATCAGTGACTTTTATATAATCAATTAAAAAATATTATGTATTCACAATTACAGTTTTTTTTAATAATAGCACATTTTTATAAATAAAAAAATAGTCAGCTGCGGAGACCTATGTCTTACGGATTACTATATTGCGGTCTTAATCTTAATTATTAATTCGTAAGATTAGATAAATCTAGGAGAGGATCAATTGGAATTATAACCATATAATGATCATTAAATATGATCTTCCAAACATGATAGAAATTGTTTGTTGAAACATTTTTACAAAAGTTATTATGTATTCTGCAGTTAAAAAAAGGACAAGACTTTATAGTATTATATGTCTCATTGTAAATTTACATCTAGTGATAATTGCAATGCTTATAATAGCAACAATGAAAAAATCCATATATTCGATAAGCCGCTTAAATTCAGCGAGAAGTTAACGACCGAACAGCTCAGCCTTTATCATCAAAACACGACATATCCGCTGAATTATGCAACTGCGTACAATGCCTGTTTTTTATTTTTTCATTTCACCAACAGCTCACGCTAGTTTGCACACAATAAAAAGCGTTTCAAACTCGAATTTGTCAAGTCGAGTTTTATTCGCCGCGTGTGTCGCGCGACAATGACCATAATCAATGACCGACTTCCCGTCAGCCGATTTCTCTACTGACTTTACTTACAAGACATGCATGCGCCAGTCTAGACCGTGACACGCCGGCGTGACCGCCCGGAAAACCCGGAAAAATCGACCGAGGGGTTCCCTACGACCGTGACACAGCCAATGACAAAAGAGGACGGCGTCGGTCGCGACCCAGACGTTTATTTTTGTTAACGAGGACGTGCACTACTACGGTCAGTCACTTCAGCGTCAGTGGGATGATAATAATAATAATGCCCGGATTTTTGACATTGTGTGCGGTCACCATGGAAGCACGTGCGACAGGTGTAGAATTAAAAAAGCGGTCTTGGAGATAGCAGAAACGAGAGGGAAAGGCGAGCAAAATGAAATTATACGCTTACTAATCAATTTAAAATTTAAAATGTCAGATTATACTGATTTCACACATCAGATTTTAGAATCTTCCACTAGCAGTATAATATTTTATGTATGTTTTTTGTTTTGCAAAATGTACCCTCTTATCGTTATGGTATTTATAACAGCAATGTCAATAACAAATAATAGCCGACAAAAAATCAATGAATAAAAAAACTGTTATTGCTGAAATTCCAGAAATTACTCATATTTCAGATTTAATATTGTGCAGCTGTGGCATTTATTATTGACTGGTATTTATTTACTCTTTTAAAGCAATACGAATAATGTTTGATTATGTCTTAAGTATTATTATTTTAAAAAAACGTTTATTTCAATAATATAAATATTTTTACAAACATATGATTAATATATATAACCATTTTCATGTTTACAATTTGATAAAAAAAAATAAGAATATAAAATAAAACGTTAGTGGTTATAATATAATGAAGAACCTTTTACAATTTAAGCGAAAGAAAAAAAAACAATAAATCAAGTGATAATTTGAGTACATTTCACTGAAGATCTAAAATCAATAATATGTTGTATTCAGCCTCTAAAACAATATGTGCTTTGGCATTTTGTGTTTGTATTTAAACTTAAGGTTTTTTATCGTAGTCATCGGTACACGAGATTAGTGTGGTTTCGCGAAATATTATTATAATATTTTTTGATATGAAAATTACAATTGTTGGTATTTGAGGTCTAATGTGCATTATTTTAAGGGCCGCAATGGCGGCAAGCCGTTTAGAGCAAAGTTACAAAATATTTTTATTAAATTTAATTTTGTAGGCCATTGTATTTAACGTTTGTTTAATACAATTTAATACGTTACTGCTCTCTTCATTTAGGAAAGGTGGTGGCAGAGCTTGTCTACGTTTTATGAAAATAATTGCTTCTATTTTAATTCGATTGATTTTAATTTTCCACCTCTCAAGATATTCATTTAAGATTTTAAAGAACATAAGCACCAATCAATAAACGTGCTTTTGGGACGGAGCTCATTCGTTCAATTAATTTAAATCTTTTTGCCACAAGACAAGATAGCTCGATTTATATAAAAAAACTGCTAACGATAAAATATCTCGTTTTTTAGATATAAACAATAATATTTATGTAAATTCGGTAAACCTCATTGACATAATACATTGTGTTTACGATGAATCCTAAGTTATGATTTGTAAATTAAAACGATAAATTCCAAAAGTAAAAAAATTACAGTAATATACTATATACATATGTATGTACTTAACAATTACAACAAAAATATTATTTTGTATAAAATGCTATGCATTTTGTTGTAGCGATTTTTTAATTACTACATCATTTTTATTTTTTTCATAAATTATTTGTATATAATCATGTTTATTTTTTATTAAATCTTCCATTGTAAGGCGTCAGCCCAATGCGTTACAACGGGGTGTAAATCTATACAAACTGAGTAAATCAATCAGATATAATGAATAACTGCAAGTAAGTATTAAAACCATTGGAAATCGATGACATATATATTAATAATTATAAATTATTGTGTAATATAATGTATAACCAATAGATGTAACTGCAACTGGGCCGGTTTTAATAATAGCGCATTTTTGTAAAATAAAAATTCGAGTGCCGATGCCGGGGCTCGAGCCCGCAACCTCTGAGTTATTAGTCTGAGATATTATGGACTACGCTATTCCGTCCTTGAGATACAGATAAGCTGAGTTTTAATTTATGTGTTTAATTATGGAGTTTTGGGTTCTAGATTACAATAATAGATTAATATAGTGAATAAATTACATAAATGGAGTTGATATTAAATATAAATAGAGTGACAAAAAATATTATTTTGTAAAATATACAAAGGTATTTTTTTCTTTTTAATTACCACATGATTGATTTAACACGATACGTTTTTTTTGTATATTTATTTTTTTTTAGCAATTTTATTTCGACAAATTTCTGAAAAACTAGTATTATATACTGTATATTTTTTATCTTTCACTACTACTAATTATAAATTATTACGTGTATTACAATGTATAATCAATAGACGTAACTTTGCAGTTGAGGCCGTTTTTTAATAATAGCGAATTTTTATAAATACAAATTTGACTCGAACCCATGGCCTCTTTGTTACCAGTCTAGACCTTTCGGACTACGCTATTCCGACTTACGCTATTATGATTATGATACAGTAATTTTTTAGTGTTGTAATAATAGATTTTTAAAATAAACAAATCACAGCAATTTCTGTAAAAAGTATTAATTTTTTCTGTAGCGATTTTAACACAACTAAATTACTCGAATACATTCTTTGTATCCTAAAAATGTTTATTGCAAATTTTATTTCGTAAATTAAACGAAAACCTTATTTTTTTTAATTACTAGGCAATTTTTGCATTGTATGGTATATCAAAGATATAAGCCTGTGTTTTAGGCTCTAGATCAGGGGTGGCCATCCCAAATGATCTTGCGGGCCATTTATAATATTATATATCACCATATTAGATTTAGATACACTAGACATTTTTTTGGAGTGAAAAATTGTCTATAGTGTATTGGCGATTATAAAATAAATATATTTTGTAAAAGTGTGATGAATCTCGCGTGCCGGAAAAATGTTCAAGGCTTGCGGGTTGGCCACCCCAGCTCTAGATTGTAATAATAGATTTTTAAACAAATCGTAGCAATAGATAATTAATCACTATAGTAACAAAACATATTATTTGGTACAATATGTTCTTTGCATCTTGATACAAACTAATGAACGAAATCTTATTGAGTTATCTTAGCTTTGTGGCAAAAAATATTTACTAACACTAATACTTTGTTTTTTTTTATTTTTAAGTGTTATAAAGTTTGGTTGAAATCATTGGTTTCTCATTCATTCATCATATATAAGGTTGAAAACTGAAAACTCAGAGGCCACAGGTTCTGGCCCCTGCAGCAGACTTGAATTTGTATTTATAAAAATGCGCTATTATTAAAAACGGTCCCAGTAGCAAAGTTACATCTATTGTTTGCAAATTTATATTTTACTTATTTGTAACGCATTTGGCTAATGCCTGGCAAGTTACACCGGAATAATTAAAAAAACAGTTTAGGTTATGAGAACGCCCTTCCTTCCGCCAGATGCCAGGATAACGTATTCGAGTCACGGTCAGGCAGCGATAGTTTTAGTCGTCACCGAGGAATGAAGAAGGAACTGTGCACCACAAAGATACTAAAGAGGGCCGGCCTGAATGTAACTTTAATTAAATAAATTTAAAATCTGAATTGCTTGAATTGCGTCGCTTTCGGAAAACCACCACTCAATGGGATCCTCAAATCTAAATACGTTGCATAAACGATATTCGTCAAAATTCAATTGACTACGAATCTTGCTAACCACTTTCGGCCTTATCTAAATCCTTGTCGTCCTCATTTCGTCACGTCCAGGATAAGACCGAAGACAAACGAGCGTTTAATGCAAATTTGTCGAGTTCCTGTATCGATACAGTCCATTTTTTTGTATGATACACGTATTTTATGAGTAAATGAGTTGATATTTGATCTCAAACACTCATCATTAATGTCAAGTTTGCATATTTCTACAGTTCCAATCAAACAAACCGCAGAACATAGTATACAAAAAACAACTTCTTGATGAAAAATATAAAAAAGGTGAGTTGTCTAAACTGGTTATATAATGAATACCGTATTCAGGTGGACTTCGAATCCAACAAGGAAGAGTTCACAGATCATATTGTTTATAATGTAGCAATACAATATTTACAATAGCTCGAGTGCAATTTACAATGAATGGGTTCAATAAGTCTGCTGCCCAGAAATGCTAGTTATTTATGTAATACTTTCAAAACAAAGCGTTTAATTACCACAAAAGACATTGATTACGTTACGTGCAATGTCTAATTGGTAATTACATAAAAAAAACAACCTTCAAATAAGTATTACTATCAATAATTCAACCTCAATAATATATTAAAGTTTAGATATTAATACATATTATACACACAATAGTATTGATAAACAATAACAATCTAACTTAATTAGAATCCTATAACGTAAACGGCACGTATGCACGTGACCAGAATATCGTACACACGAACAATAAAATAACACAAGACCAAGACCGTGAATCAAGCACACACGTGTGTTAAGATTAAAAAATTAGCATGAGTCGATATCTGTGACTATAATCAATTTTTCTGACCTTGGATAAAATGAAAATGTGGAAGACGCTCGTAAAACTGTACGCAATAATGTAAAAGACAATTAGTTCTAGTCTACTGCCAATCATAATGAAACGAAACACAAAAGGAAGTAGTAGTAGAAAATATTCTTGGCAGTAAGAATTTTTTTACAAATTAGAAAAATAGTTGACGTCACCCATATTTAGTGGCCTCTGCGCAGGTTTACTTATTGGTTGTAAATACATTGTGCACATATCAGTAAATTTCATATGGACTTCATCTCGTCGATAGCTTTATCTTTTCTATTAATACTATACAAAAGCGTAATTAGATAAGATTTCGTTACGTAGGTACGCCAATCGCTTTTATCTTCGCTAATATATTAATTATAGATTGGTATGACCGAAATTTTCTGAGAATAAACAACGCGATTGGAATTTGCACTTAAGAAACGTGATGGGAAAAATTTATTATTAGCAAATAAATTTAGAAAAAATCAGTTATTAACAATAAGCATTTTCCATATACTACTTAGTAACTCTAATTACCCTGATCGACACGCTAACTATCGTGCGGTTATAAAACCATGTATAGTCAGAGATGAGAGATGAAAGTTCTTGATTGATACATAAAAATGAAAGTAAATTTTAGAGCTTAGCATATCTTATAAAATACGATGATAAATATATTTAATGATTGCCAGAACAACTGTTTTGTATTGTTATTGTAGAGCTAATGTTACAAAATGAAAGGCCCATGCGTTACAACAGTGCTAACACAATCACCAACTACTAAATAATGAGACACTACAATGAAATCAAAATCTGTAAATTAGTGACATATTTTATTAATTATAACCTATTTTACAACTCACAATCGATTGTATTAAAATTATTCATCGATTGAATGAGAAAAATCTAGGAAAACATAAATTAAAATTATATAATATTCACTAATTCAGATTTACAAGACTAAATATAAAAACACTAGGGTTTAAATGGGATACAACCAGTTTATAATGAAAATATTATCTTAAAAACACACCGTAACTTCAACAAAAATATGAGAATAACTAAGCCGTGCAGTGCAATTTAAAAATATATTCTGTGAGAAAATGCCTTTTTCTATAGATAATATACATGTTATTTATTATTTTTATTAAATCTTCATTGTAACCGTACAGGCGTAAGCCCAATGCGTTACAATGGGCAAATCTGTAGCAACTGAGAAAGTAAATCAGACATAATAAGTACCTACAAGTAAGTATTAAAAGTCTGGGAAACGGTGACATCTATATTATTAATTATAAATTATGATGTGCTATACAATGTATAATCAATAGATGTCACTGCAGCTGGGGCCAGCTTTTTTTTTAAATAATAACACTTTTTTATAAATAAAAATTCGAGTGCTGCTGCTGCAGGGGCTCGAACCCGCAACCTCAGAGTTACTAATCTGAATCGCTATTCCTTTCCTTCCGTCGTTATACTATTTGGAAACTAGATTTAGTTATTTATTACATCATTTTTGTTATTTGTCTAGTCAACTTTTTAATTAATCATCACGATATTCATCCGTGAGATTAGGAAAAACTTTCAATCGTTGCGTCGAAATTGATAGTCATAGATTTGTCACTTACATTTACTAAAAAAAAAACGATTATTCGTATCCGAAACATTTGCACTAATTTCACTACTAAAGCAGATTTAAAATCCACAAATTTCGCATTCCGTAGAATGAAACGATTTTGACTCAAATAATGATAAAATCTGTATTATACAAAAAGTCTAGTTCCACCCCGAATCATCATCATTGACATCACAAGAGTTTAACTCGATCTTTGATACGACTCGAAGACTTGGACGAGCACATAATAAATTCATTATTGCACAAATTGTACGGCCACATTTCAAACTGCACTGCAATTATAATAAGCATTAATTCTAATCTACTAGACACGATAAAATTAAAAAAAATATATTGTGGTTCAGGTGAAATTCAAAACCAGGTATATTAATTATGCTGATGCTTAATATTTTTTATATTTTCTGAAAACTTATTTTATTTATTAATTAGGACGCATTGCGGCAAATTTTTGAGTGTATTAAAAAAATATATTTGACTAGACAGCATATTTTTGCTGTTGAGATTTATTTGACTGTGCAGTGCGATCTTTTAATATTTTCAACAAAAAATTGTAAGCAAATAAATAATTGTTTTGTTTAATCAATTTACTGCTAATTCATCTGACAATATTTATTTTTCAGCACTAATTTCACCGCGCAGCGAAAAATCTATTGCATTACTGATTAACAATAAATATTAATGAAAAAAAACTAACAATCTAAAAAATTAGAAAAAAAAATATTCAACAAATTCATTTATTTTTGATCTAATGAAAAGTCAAATAAATTGGCTATAATTTTGTCAATCTTGAAAGCCAAGCCATGAATTCAAAACCTTATAATAAAAATCGAATAAACTGCGATAAACGAAATCTCAATATTGTAGTACAAAAAAATGTTCGTCCTCGTCTCCCGCTTTTAATCGATAAGCGTCGCGAAACAAAGATTCTTGTCTTCTTCCCGTTTAACAAAGTGCAACATTTGGCGGACCGCATGTAATACAAATGAAATCAAAAACAAGAAATTGCATAAACAAAACGTAAACACGAGATAGTACAGCGGTGTTTTGGGGTCATTTTGCGGTTATTCGTCTCTTGACCACAAAACGGTAGTCTAAACATAGATTAAAACAATATATTTACTTAACGAGCTGGTTCTTGTAAAGAAGATGTGTATGAATGAATCAAACTTTGATGAACATATGAAGCATATAATATCTAAGTCATAACTTAATGATTAATTTTAAATTATATAACTAGATAAGCTTCTTTGATGTTTTAATGAGTTTAAAATACTTCCGGATTCGAGTTGGCTTGCGATCAGTGATGCGCAAAAGTAAAAATTATTTTTAAATCCTTAAGCAAAATATTTATAATAAAACAGTAACTCAGTTGAGCCTTCAAGATTTTTTGTTAATGTATTGATATTGATGTTAGAGACTTGTTAGTAAAAGTACAAACTGTCATCATCAAGCTGAAAAGCTTGAAAAAATAAATCACATGTGAAACAAACAGCTGTTGGTAGAGGTGTATCGATTCGTATTTTTCCACTTTTCTTGGCAACCGATGGGGCAAAGTTCGGTGTGAATCAGCCGATTTTGCATGCATTCGCACTACGGGGAAATTCGCTCGCAATCCGATAAAAACCATTGGAAAACCAACAAGAAAAAGTACCGTATGCTACAAAACCATATTCCATAAAGTTTTCCTGTGATTCGGAAATTTTTACTAACCTCAATTCGCCGGTTGGTTGTCAACAAAGGTCTAGAAATAGGCAGAACTTAGCAGGGCGCACGACTAGCACTATTCACAGCCGGTAGGCGACTGGCGAAAAATACAACAGAGCGCTAAAGCAAACCAGTCCGATGACGCTTGGTATACGTATCGGACCACGTAACGACCGTCAGATAAGGCGACAGCATCACGAGGTCAAAACACCCGAGGAATCAGAGTACGTGGTGCTTCCAGATCTTCGCTGCTTAGAAAAAATAGACACAAGTTCCCAGAAATGTGACACATATATGTAGTATCTGGAAGACTTGGACTCTTACTATCACATTGACGATTATAGAATCTCAGAACTAGTGATCTAAATGCTTATTTTATTCGTATATATTGTATATGCACTGGAACGTTCTAGCGTTATACGATGTTTCAAAAGCGTCCCTTTCCTAAATACTTTGGGTCGCTGAGCGTAAAATAGATTCGATCCGTAAAACCGACCTTCCTCAACCCAACCCGCTTTGCTACTACAAAGATTCACTTCAAACGTAGTACGTATTTACAACGTCTAATACTATTAGCTTCCTATGCCAATTTGAATCGATTGCGTAGCTGTTTCTTCGATTAGAAAGAGAGCTTTTACTTTTTTTACAAATGAGGCAATCGATAAAAAAGTGTGTTCCCTGCATGCTTTACAACTACCGTGTTATCGTCATATTATTCACGATGACTACTTATAACTACCTAAGCCAATTTGATCTGATTGCGACAATGATTTGTGTGTTCTAATACGATCGATAAGGTAAGATAGCTACACGAATTTTGCGTCACACCTCACGCCACGTGCGTCATTGATGGATGGGTGTACATAAGTGTTTTCGGTTAGATAATTCCGACAAACTGTCATATGAGTGCGTTCAGCGTGGGGAGAGAGAGCACTTGTATGTTATCGTATACATCAGCAAATTACAGCGGTTGGCCTTCAGTAGAGCCAAACATAGTCCGACTTTGTAAACACTGCGCAACAACGACCTAAACGTCAATAATGATCGAAGAAAAACAAACTGGATTGTTTGATGCAGAACTGAAAGACGAATCAGAATGGATTCTAAAACAGGAAATATCCTTTGCATTGACAATAAATTTAATTTTTTTAAAGCGCTTTTATTAACAATTACTTGTTATTTTGAAGATGTAAGATTCTTAAATATGCATATATTTTATTATCTTATTTTTCGTTCCTTATTCGTGAATTCATGAATTAGGCAAATTATTTGCCGAATAGGTGAATTGGACAAGAATCGTTTTATATTTCATAACTAGAGCAAATGTCATTTGATTGTATAAAAATAAATCAATAATTAACCACAGTGATGTTCATATATTAGAATGGCAAAAAAAGTCTAAAACTATAAATATGACGACGTACAAATTTTATTAATAGGTTTTAATATGTTGGTCGATTTTTAAACTAATCTATTCATGGGGTGTTCACTGTTCTGTCCAACATGTCTAACAGTTACATGAAAAACTCGTTGTAGTTAATAATTATTTCATTTCATTAAATTACAATATATTTGCTAATCTCCCAACATCAGTTAAAAGACCACATTAACGACTATTTCTAATGGCAATATTATTCATACACTTCACAGGAACAAAAAATAGACCTTTCAATAAACGCGTCGAAAATTTCATCGCATGTTTTCATATCAGTGTTTTTTGGTGTTCCACTTTTATCTTTCATAGCATTGACAAACAAAACACGAATGAAATCATCATTTCGGAGCGACTAAGCGGCGAAAAACTAAGTCAAACTTGTATTTATGTATAATCTGAACAATAAGCACTGTGACAAAATACGTATATATTGTTAAACAAATAATTTTGTCATTATCGGATGATCGCCCATAAATGGCCACCCGTAACAGTACAGTAATTGGTCAAAAATATATGTCACTAACCGCTCACTCGCCAAAAGACATCAAAACTCAGCAGGTCAAACAATGAAAAACCTAATACCAGTCTCACCACTCACAACTGCATAACTACATGAACACCTATCACATGCTATAACCCTTTTTAAGACAACATGGACTCAACTTTATTCGACACTGACGTCTGAATTTTATTTGTATTTCGGAATATATTTTGTGCAATAAAACTGTTTATCAAACATAAATCACACAATACTGCACGTAATCCCAAAAATGTCTCACTGCGGTTTTTGCTGCTTTTAACCTTTGTGCTGTTTTGTTATTGTGTTGAACCCTCAAATTAGGAAGGAATACAAACTACCTCTTCGCTTTCGACTTGGAATAAAAGAAAACTAGGCGGCACTCGTACAGTTGCCGATTCAAACGAGACGACTGAGAAAGCAGCCGTATTTCATTTCAAGAGTTAAACCCGATCTTCGAGACGACTTAAATACTACGTGACGCAGTACTATATCATTCAACAAATTGCACGGCCAATTTTACACTGTCGCGATTTAAAAATAATTTATATAAAAATAACTGCCGTTTTTAAAAAATATTATCTTATCCTCAAACCAAAAAAAATCAGTATTTGAACATGGCTCGTGAAATAGTTTGTTCTATTATAAATAAATTTATTAAAGAGCGTATGAGAGATAAAGCAAAAATTGCGAACACATGTCTTGAAACAAAACTGAGCAGAGAGAAAGTGGGTCAGTTTTTTTGTAAGAACAACTGCGCAAGAACCTGACTGACAATTATCATTTATTTTATAAATTAGGTATTATTATCAACGACCCAAGGAACGCCTCCACAAAAATTTAATTCGACTTAATCTGTATTTAAAAAAATTAAAAAAATAAAACTCTCGCATAACACCACATGTTTTGATACGATTGACGTTGATATGCCACTACCTTATCAAAACAAACAAAAAGCAAGCGTATCAATGCGAATTACGTAAACGTAACATCACTGACCCAATTCTAAATTTACGCATATGCAAAAAGTGACTTTTGACACTGCGGCGTAGGTGAGAGCGAACAATAGTATTTGAAACCAATTTTTTCCGGTTCATTGGCGACGTAATCGTTCGATCGCCAATTTAAGATGATTTGGCAAAACGTGATCGATTATTGTTTTAATTATTAGCAATAAAAAAACAATAATAGTAAAAACATGTGCGGCAATTGTAAATTTTGTAAATATACAATAAAATAGTAATAAAAAAATCACCATATTGTTAATGCTGTTACCGCATCAGAATCAAACGTCAAACTAATACTTTTTATGCAAATTTGCAACAATAACACATACGGTACAAATGTGATGTGTACGCGAATTAAACAATCGAACATAACAATAAATAATAATTGTTGTTCGTCATAAATTTTATTTGTTTTGTTAACCGCAAATCCACAAATCGCACGTAATAAATATGGGTCAGATTAAAGTGAAATTGCGCACAAAAGAGAACCTCATATCAACAAAAGCTTTAACATTATTGTGACCGTTAACAGGAAAAGTAACACATGCAATTATAGTAATAAGCAAATTAAAATTGGAAACTCAATAAACGTTTTAAACTCTCTGCGCTCTATATATCTGCACGAGCATATATAATATATAAAAAAACAAATTAACCGTTTAACCCTTTGGTTATTGAAATAGAATATGTCGGCGCTACTTTGACAAGAATATTCGCATTCAATGTCATTATTAAAAAAATAATCCCACATATTTTTAATCAGCTTTAATTTAAAAAACCTTGTTTTTTTATTATGTATTGAGCATCAATGCGAGAAAAAAATTTAATATAAACAGAGAAGTAAAATATAATGGTTAAAACTCATTAAAGGGTGTCATTGCATATAGTTACTAAAAATAAAATATTATATTTCGTTATATATTAAAACACATCGAATGGCGGGCTTCCCAATGAATTTTTAAAAGCGAAATCATATCACACGGATATACACGTCCGCGGGGAAAGTGGTTCATATAAGTTTTAAAATGTCCGCAGGGAGTTTTCATATTTTACATAGTAAAGCTTAAAAGCTCTTGCAAGTAAAAGTTAAGCTCAGCATTGCAACATTTAAAAAAATCATTATAATAAGAATAAAATGTTCAATAAATAATGTTATACTTGAATTTTTCAATAAATTAAACTACTTCATTAAACTTTATTCGGTAATTGTTAAGCGCTCAAAAAACACAGGCTGTTACTCCCAAACTCCAACCTAATCTAACCTATTCGTTTAGGTTAGGTTTGGGTTTGTACAGCAAATGGACGTTTCACAACTGTCAAATTTGAGCGTGACGCCGTGCTAACTAACAAGTACGTTTTATTACTTTAAATCATTTTTATTCATCTTCTGTTGATTTTAATATGCTTATAATTTGAGCAACTTTTTTATCTATTAGTAGGACATGACTAACTGCAGTAGTTATTTATTATCATAGTGATTTTCAACACACATTTAAAGTTATTTTTAATCCTTGAAAACTGAAACAACATGCTGTAAACAATTTCTGATTGTATTTTATATTGATATTTTTTATATCTATTTGTAAAACCGTGTATTTATTAGATTTATATTTTCAAACATTATAATTGTCAGGACTAAAAGCGTTAGAGTAAACTTGTAATAAGCATATTAAAACTATTTTTTTTAGTTACCTGCAAAACAAGTTTAATTGTCACGCCGGTATTATACAAGCGCATGGGCTGATCGCCTATTAATGGGGATTTGGTCCACTTAAAAATATACCTTTCAAGTGGATCTAAACGAATATAGTTTACAAGTGGCAATATAGACGTTATGTAAACGGTTTTTATTAGATAAGTAACAGAAATTAACATTGTATGTTTCCACCACAAAGCATCGTAGTAGGAAAGAGCGAAACACTTCTCTCAACTCCAAAAGAGTATTGTATCGCAAACACAGTGTAGTCACGAAAATTTTCCATTTTCTACTACTTGGGACACAAGAAAGCTCAACCGAACTCAAACTAAGCAAAGCTACTGATTAAGACGACCCAAAAAAAAACAAAGTAGCAGTGACTTTCCACTCCGAAAGATAAGAGTTCAACCCGATCCTAGACACTATATGACGCAACACTAAAAAATGTTTTTTAAATGAATAATTAATAAGTTAATAAAATCTTATTTCAGTAAAATAAACGACGGCCGCAAGGTCTGCACATACTAATTTAAGATAAGATGTTGTTGTGAAAAAATATGTGTAAACAAAGATTATGTAATAGTCGTTTAAATTAATAAATTGTTCTTTCTTTGGTGACGAATAACGATTATAAATAAAAATTTACTATTTTTTACTAATCTGACATTTGATTTAACAAAAAAGTTAAGATCGATTAGCCTCATGTAAATCCATAAGCGCATTTGAAAGCTTAATTTATCATTTTTTAATAATGCCATAACACAGGCTGCTGAGAAAATTTTATAACAATTAATATATTTAATACGTGAATAACCTTTTCAGATTTATAAGATAATATAAAAAATAATTTAATAAAAAAAATATTTTGCAGAGCTACAAAACTTCTTTAGGTATTTTACTAATGCGTATCTGTGGGTTCGTCATAACCACGATAATTACAAGAATGAACGTGACAATAGTATAATATAAACAAAGACTATAACTGAACGAAGCACCACAATAGCCTTCGTAATGTCCAGAGAAAAAAAAACGATCATTTGGACATAAATAATAAGTAAACAATCGAAATATATTTATTTTCTGCATACCGGATACATAAATAATACACCATCGGGCGACAGAAAAAAGCACGGTTAACATTCAACCCTTTGCATTATTTGATTTTCGAAATGTTTATCAAGCACTTTCACTCTGTAAAGACGTGGACATATTTCGTTGGTCTAAGAAACGAGCGCAATTGGTTAAATAATCTTTGTATTATTATGATTCGTCGGAGAGCTTCCCAGCCTACGATACATAAGGCCGGTCTCAAGGGACGATCATACAGACATTTACACAGCGGTATACGAGAGACACCTAGACGATAAATTACGGTCACGTTCTACTACTATCCCGAGGATATAATTTCTTCGCCAGCTTCTCCACAAGCGCTCGGAGAAAAGCAATACTCTTCCACAATAATAATAATAATATTTTTTGTCAACCTGTCACTAGAGATAGCCGGAGTTAATAGAGATGTACCGATTTCTTATATAGTCTAGAGTTTAACCTATGATTTGCTAGATACTTTTCAAGGGATAAGACTTTTGTCAGAACTTTTTATTATCCAATCTGGCAAATATAACTATTGTATTATTGTTCCTTTTACGTTTAAATAGTCCACAAGTTCCAAATATAGCAACCAGAATCATAATCGAACGGCCATTCGAGACCTCACCGTACCGGTTGACCCAGACCTTGTGACGTCATGCGGACAGCTTTTCCGACTCTTTGGGAGCCGCTGCGATTATTTGTGGCGAGATGCGTAGCACGACGCAGCCATTGGCTAAATGTGGCGCGCGAGCCTCGCGCCACACCCCCTTCTCCACGTGTCTGGCGAGGAAAATCCGCCAAGTAGCAGTACTCAAACTGCGGCGCGCCAACAATAACCAAATTGCCTTGGGGCGAGGTCGCCGACAGTGAAAATCGATTAAATTATGCGTTAGAGACGCATACGAATGAGCATAATAACGCAGCCTTCGATCGAGGACTGAAAAGCGCTAATAGAAATGTAAATTTTCTGTAATAACAATCATTAGCGTGTAAATAAACTTTAGAATTCGCGGTTGTGTAAAGTATATATGACGCTTTATAAATTAGTCGATGTTGTGTATTAAGGAAATACAAGTTTGGGTTTATTTGTAAACTTTTAAACGGAGTAAATGTGAAAAAAACGTGGTGTAATTGCGACATATCTAAGAGGCAAATTTTGAAAAATCCTTTCATGATTTATATTTGATACTGTGTAACTCAAGTGGAGCAATAAACTAAGAAGAGTTTTGATTACAATACCTTATTAAACCCTCTTTCTACAACTGAAACATGGAAGTTGAGTTTTAAATCAATGACCTAAGATACGGACACAGTTTCATAGACGAGTCAATAACGCCATATTGATATTGCATAATACTTTCCCATTGATTTTAACAAAATATAGAAAGCCACATAAGCATTTTTAGGTAAACCATAATCAATTCCAGTTTTAGACAAGTCGCGTGTTTATATTACATAATAAATGGCTAAAATTTTGAAGGTCTTCTAATATTATATTTAATTGACCTTCGTGCAACAAAATTTGAAAATATTTCCTATTAACATTCATTATTTTCATATATAATACAATCATAGAAATGCAAAAATACATTATTGGGTAGACAACCTTGTCAATTTTAATTAAGAGGATTGTATCTATAAATAATAGACTTGGTTAAATATAAAGAGCAATTTGCCCCAATTTTACTTCTAAACGCAAACATTTTCAGCTGCGTAGCATATTTTATTAAACAGCTATTTTATTGAATATGATATATTGTTTAAAAACTGATGATTTTAACCGGTGAGACAGATACGGCCCGCGGGCCGTAGGTAGCGTTATGTTGTAAAAATACTCTTTTTAACCATTCTTTCTTGTATAAAGGATACATTATTTTTATAAGCTTTTATTAGTGTCTAGATGAATTTGTTTCTATATAGAAAATTTTGGTTAATTTATTTAATTATTGTACATCTTCCATTGCAACATGGGAAGTTTTACCTAATATGTTACAACGGGTTAAACACAATATTAGTAGTAATTAGTAAAACACATAAAATTAATGACATATATTTAATTAATTATAATATATTATAACTACTTATTTATTTGTTTATTTTTAAAGCTTCCGTCGTGACTTGATAGGCGTAATCCCAATACGTTACAACGGGGTAAATCTGTACCAACTGGGAAAATTCAGACATAATAAATACCTAAAAGGTAGTATTTACCACCAGACTGAAAGTCTGGGAATCAGTGACATATATATTATTAATTAGAAATTATTATATGTAATATAATTTATATACATACATAATAAGGACCCGAATTATCCTATATATCAATAAATGCTACCTCATTCTACTGTTTTAGACCTTTTATTATAATGTATTATCAAGTCTCAAAAATCAGAACTGAATTTAAAAATTGAATACCACCTGTCGGAAACGTATATTATATTTTATACCGGATGTTGCCAAAAATGTAAAATTATAGGGGAAAAAATTATTTCACAATTCTAGCAATAACTCTCCTTCAAAAACGTGACGCACTACTCGTATAATATAAATTTAATGTACATATACACGAAGCCAAGTGTAACAATAGCCATCTTGTATAGAAACTATAAAGTAAATTGTATATGCCGCAGTTTTAGGTTTTTAGATTTAATTTTTTTTAGCGGATATTGACATTTAAAGAAACATTTTTTATTACACTTTATGTTATAAATATTATGTAAAGAGTTCCAACGCATTCCGTCATTATCATATGATCGTCCAAAAATGACCACCCGTAAGTTATAAACTTTCATTAGAGGAATAGTTTACAGGTAGAGTTGGTTTAAATCAGCCTTCTCTCCTATTCATCTAATGAAACTTATATATAAAAGACAGTACACCCGCCTTTGAATCAACCTGATCTCTTTTTGGTTTTGAAAAAAAAACTACGAAGCAACAAATAAATAATATTTGTTGCTTCGTGTTGGTGTAAATAAATAATACACTAACGAACATAAACTTTTATATCAATGATCTTAAAGCATAATTAAGTAAAATATTAGACCGTAGAAAAAATGTTGTTTTAATGCCAGTGAAGATATGATAGTATTTAAGAAATCGTAAGTTCTAAAACCAATTCCTACCATTGAGTTGTACAGAAAATTACAAGAATATGCTCCTCACAAAGTCGTTTAAAAACAAAGTAGTCATCTGTCATTTTTTCCAAAATTTAGTTGATTATTTAGTAATAGGTGTACATATATAATACATAAAAAAAAACTTTTGCTTAGGTTGTATATTTATTACTGAGCAAAATTTTTTTTAAAAGTCAAGGTAAATGAGATACAAAACAAGATATTTTTTGCATTCCTTGATGCGCAAAACCAGTTTCTTATTGTTAGTTCCTGGTATTCTTAATATCAAAATACTATTATATTTTTAATATAAGTAAGAAAATTTAAAAAAAAATGGCAATTAGGCCGCTTGTAAATACAGTTATATGTGAATATGGCTCACAACAATAAACATTAGATATAAAGACGACACCCAGAATTGCACAATAGCCAAGGAGACTTTCAAAAGCTCGCAATTACCACCAATAGACATAAATTACCATAAAAAAATTATTAAACCATTTCCTTTAAAAGCTTCGAAAATTTCAGTAAACTCGCATCGAATAAGCATTGTTTGAATTATCCATTGTAATTATTGGACGGTCGCCCAACGTGCAACATTGAAACTAACTTTCACAAAGGTGGAGATTTTAGGGATTGAGTTAGACCATAATACAATTGGCTCTAAATTCGCCTTATCTTATATTTGTTCAAGCGACTTTGAATGATCATATGTACTACGTCACGTTACAATATCATTATAAACTGTTATCGTCTCTTCCGGCGTCTAACTGGCTGCAAAAGTCACACCACCCGGTCAGCAATCTCGCAAAATTGTTGTATTAATGATAATAAACTAAATATAAAATAATGAATTAAAAAAAATACAAAATGCCAAATTTTAAGAATGTTTCAGTAATTATAATTAATTATTTAATTAGAAATACAAAATCAGTGAAAAAAAATGTTTAATTACACATTTTACATTTTTGTTTTAACAATGTTTAGTATTACTTGATATTTTGAAGGTGTGAAATAAGTATAGCATACAACAAAGATGTGAGGAAAAAATTACAAGTTATTTACGACGCTATTAGTCACACTTTTTTTTAATTTATTTATTTTTAAAATAGTCAAATTTTGCGTTAAAATATAATAAGGTGCAGTGGTTCTGCAAATTTTAAAGAAGGCTTTATGCAATTATGCAATTTCATAGTTACTTCAAGACGATGTTTTTTAATTGCAACACGTCTTAATTAGCATAATATTATAAATAGGGGAGAATCATTTGTTCCGAGAGCATCATCAAATAACATTTTGTACCAAACTGTCAGTCAGAATACAGATAATATCGATCGCAGTTATCTCGTAAAAATTACAAATAATTTTGTCTTGTCTATCAAGTTCATCGATAAACTTGGAAGCTGGAGTTACTTAGAGTTTAATTAAAATACAGTACACCCTTAATAACACGGTAAATTGGAAATGTGCTATTTGGGTGCGTGTAATTAGGGGACTAAAAAATACCCATTCATTTTTTTGCAATACGTACGTACGAATCAGGCGCGTGTGGTGAGATTTCCTCCCTTTGGCTCGCTCAAACATAAAATTTCCCCAATTTACCGTGCTACTGTTCCTCTAATCCTCCTCGATACCTTTCGCGATAAACTTTGAACCTGGAAGAGTCGCCGAGTTTCGTGGAAGACTAATCGAAACATTCACAATCAGACTATACTAAATAGTGCATTTGGATTAGAAGAAACAGTAACATAATTTAAACTGCTATGAACTTTATTTAGACAATATCAAACTTTGAGGCCATCTTGTGTTTGGGAGGATATTGAGTTTCAAAATGTTCAATCTTGAAACGATTAATTGAAAAGTAACTATTTATTACTAAATCAAAACGTGCAAACCAAAACCTCGGTGGTTTTCCATCACGTTGCACCATCAGATACATCGGCTGGTGTATTATGGCAAAACGGTCAGGTTTCAACATCGGATCGAGTTTATGCTAGTACTGCAGAAAGTAGCCAACTAACAGCGGGTCAATAATTCGTTGCAAAGACCATTATTTTGAAAACAGGAGTGCCCAATGTGTGGCGAACACACATGACCCACGATACGAACGATTTTATTAACGGAGACACACCCGCCGCATTTTTTGCGAATCAACATTTTCGAAATTATGCTGAGCGAACACCTTGAGATGAAGGACGCTGGCGAGATGCTTGTAGTATTTTAATCCATTGATGATATGTATTTTATTTATTTCACATGTGCGTGTGGTTTGATTATATAATATTGTTTGGTTTGTACCCAGTAAGAATATTTATTAATTAATTTATTTACAGCAAATATATATACATTTATATAATTCCAATCTAAATGTTTGAGTTGAACGATAGTAATCTCAAAAATGGGAAAGAAGCATCGAATGATACAGATAGAGAGAATATTTGTATAATATAATACTTATGTAGTGGTTTGCTAGATGTAATCATGGCAACGTGTAAAATTTAAACTCGAACTAAGAAGACAGGCATAAGGACATCTGCGTACTTCAACATGTGGTGTAATTGCAACACATTTATAAAAAGATTATGATATTCATCTCCCATAAAAATAACTACATAAAAATGTGTAATTAACACATCATATACATATATATAAAAAAATCAAAGAAAGAATCGACCCATTTCGTACCATGCGGTCCGTCAAGACACTACAATATCGATTTTTACGTGAATCGCAGCTAGCTCGTAGAGATAATAATTATTTTATATTGTGTTAAATTAATATACCTCAAAACCCTATTCGAAATCTTTTGCGATAAACTTAAACCTCGAAGCTGAGAAGAGTCGGCAGTTTCAATCGAATCACAACCACAGATTCATTAACAACGCGAAAAATTACAAAATAAAACTGTAGGAATCAGTGGTATTCATAAAGAAAATGCAGTATTGTTCTATGTTTATTTAGAATATTATACAATATTACACAAATAAATTAGGTCAGACTTATTAAATATTTTATCTAAAGTTAAACAACAAATTTAATTATGTTATTGTCTCAGTTCATATATTCAATTCTGAACAATTTCAGCGACATTTTTTTTGTATACGTTTTAACTAGTATCTTAATAATTTAATATTAAAAATAAAAGTCAGCGACAGTTATCGCAGAAATTAAACTGCGCAAATTTCGTCACGAAAACAACCAGCTCTAGGTCATCAGTCGGTAATAAATCGCAATAATCGCAGCTACGCTTTAGCTATTTTAGCTTCCCGCTAACAGTTGCAAAAACAACAACACGTGATGATCGTTTGTTATCGCAGCTCTGAATTCCACGATGAAAATTGGAGGCGCAATCGAAAGATAAACACAAAAATCCAGATCAATACGTAATCTGATCTCATTAGATATTGTTATATATTATATTCTTGCTTTGTGAGATCATCGCCCTTCTTATCTTGATGCTGACTACTGATTAGCCCAATTGCATCAATTAGGGAATCTCATTTGTTTGGGAGCATTCAGTTAGATAACGTGAAACCAAACGGTAAATATTGATCTACACCCAGTAGCAGCTATTATAACATTATAACAAAATTCGCGTAATTACGCTATGATAAAAACAACCTTAAATTAAATATAACAAAATGTCAAATATATTCTAGTTAAAAGCACACAATTCAATGGTTTTCGATTTCTAGATAAATATATTTAAAAATCAGTATTAAATATTCAACCCTTTGGCTGCGGAAATCCGATACTTTGGGAAAAAATTCCGGATCCGGATGATATGTCATCCTTGAAAATAGAATCGGATATAATTTTAACGCGTTATATATTTGCTGTAATAAATCAAAATTTAAATTTCGTCAACCAAATAGTTGAAAATTAAGATGGTAAGAAACTATTACCATGTGGTTTTTTTTATAATTTATTAATTATATTGGAATAATCGTTTCATAATAAAAACTTTAACAACAATATAAAAATAGACCTTTATGCCTGTACTACACTCTCTGGAAGTTAGTCAAGGTTGGCCAAGGACGGAGAATATAGTGGGTTACTTCGGTCGAGTTCGATCTAAAATTTAAGTGAAGTAAAGTGGGGGTAATTCAGTCGACTTGGCCAGCTTCGAGCGCTTCCGAACATTGTCGACAAACGGACCGAAGTCAAAGAAACCGAAGTCGGAGCTGCTCTTTCGAGCGCGAGCGGTGAGATACTTCCCCTTTCGCTCTCTCGAGTGTTAAGTGACGAGAGTGAGAGAGATAATGATATGGTTTTTCGCAAACTGAGATAGAACGAGTAACTAGCGTAGGCGTACTATGGTCAACACGCATGTTGAGCGCTGCAACAGACTTTTTTAATATTTTAGGGCACCAAAAGGGATTAATTATATTTTTGATAGTATATTCTTCAAACAGATATCGTTATTATATTTTTTTTCATATAAAATTAAATAATTAAAAAATAATTAGTGGTACTTGATTTCGTTTAAAAAATCGTTTCGAATATCATTATGTATTTTCCTAAATCGGTTTACATAAATGTCACACCATAACGAATTCTTATTTAGAATCGATGGCGACAAATTCTAGGATAGTCATAGATGTGGTGTTCGTATTCTGAAGTATAATTTTTATACCTTATGGCATTTTGCAAAAGCCAACAAAGATTTTGCGTACATTGAATATTTACGACCGAAAAGTTTTCACTGATATTGTATTGGTGAGTGCCCACACAAACTTTTATAATTATCAGTAGCGTAATTTTAATAATATGACAATTTAAAAATTGCGATTATTTGGCACATTTTTCAATCGCGCGCAAATATCCGGTCCGGACGTCATTCACGGCCGCCGTCCGGACGGTATATGAAATTTGTGGCAGTGTGGCCGCTACTCGGAAGTCGGCGACCTCGGCCGACTTCAGTTGAACTTCAGTTCGGACAACTTCCAGAGTGTAGTGCAAGCATTAAAGTTGCAAATACATACTGAAATCATAATTGTTGTTCCTATATTTTTTAACCTTTAGAAGTTCAAAGGCATGTAATATGTATATCATGCCCAAAATGGTTTTACCATTGCAGTTCAAAAGCATATATGTCATTGCCCAATATATTTTATATTTTCTAAAGCCATTTTAATGTATTGTTTAAAACTCGGTTTAGATATGCTTCATTCGATTCACATTTATTGTAAGTCGTAATATTGTTACAAAAAATATTAATATGAAGGTTAGAAAACCGAGCGTTTCCACTACGACGGCGACGGCACTTGGTCAAAAAAATGAATGTCATTTAACCCTTTGACCGTGGATGACATCTATAGAAATCATCAAGAAAATCGATAGTATGCTTTGGGTGCCTAAAGGTATCATGAACCTTTGAGCACTGTAATGCTTTTTTTGTATTATATAATTTAAGGTTGAAAAACAATTTAATTTTTTTAAATAATTTTCAAACAACTTATGGTATAAATAGGTGCTCCTTCACATTTTAACAAATTTTGAAATAGCACGTAAAAATATCAGCCGCGGTGAAAGGGTTAATGAAAAATACTAATATGAATCTTCATGAAGTCGACCTTTGCCTCCCTGGAAAAATTTGAAACGACGTCCCTGCATATGGCACTTTAAACACGCACGATTATTGACAGCTGTCTGATTTACAGTGCTACCCACATATGAAACCCTGCCAATTCTACACGATATTACTTGCTGATAATTAATTTTTACAAAAATTATATTTAACTAATACAACTAGGTCTAAAACGAGCAATAAAAAAATACGGAAGGGAGAAGTTGTAATATATAAATAAACGAACAATAATATTATAGTATTTGCATGGAATGATAAAAAAATCATTACGATGTGGACTAGGCGTGGCTTATCAAATAGGTACTATTCCAGTGTAGTAAATTTCTATAGTATGTAAGTAAAATACTGGCGAAAGAAAAACAAAGGAGGTGTTTAAAAGCGTAATTCAAAATCATATCTTCATATGGAAGATTGCTTCGAAAAATATCATATGATGGACAAATATAACCAAACATCAAGTATATAAATATATAAGTAATTTCAATGTACATACATACACATAGCTATATATAGTGTTTCATATATCAAAGTAATAAAAAAACAACAAAATATTCATGCGATTAAAATTATGTTGAAAACTATTGACTACTACTACTGTGTGAATTACAATAGTGAACAATTAACGAAATACTATTTACAAGGATAGAGCGAAATATTCGTCCTTTTGTCATTGCATTCTTGGGTGATTTTTTCTCAGATAGTGGTTCCAACATCTGGAACGGGCGCAGAGTATACCCTAAATAAATTATATATAAATAATAGGTAAGAAGCCTAATTTTTGTGATTAAATAAATTGGGCCGCAGTGGATGCAATAAGAAAAATGTTTTTATCCGGTAAAGGTTAAGATAAGAAAAAACGACCGTTTTTAACCTCTCCCAGCACATGGCTAAGTCTGCGTTGGATTACGAAAAATCAATACAACAAAGAACATTTTCATAAATTTTCCAATTAATTTAAATAAACTCGTATTTGGTCGATAGTCAGACAAAACATTAAATGGAGTATATAGAATGAAAATACAAAATATGCCATTAATTCATTACTAATTATTACGATTTGAAAATTGAAGACCACATTTAAAAACCAGACGTCTTTTTTTCAGAAATTTGCAATCGATAGTTTTGAGCATTTTTTATTAAATATAAAATCTAATAATAATATTCTAAAATGTACGAAACACGACGAACGACATTGATTCGTATTTGCTAAATATTTATGATTTTTGGAAAACGAATATAGTTACTTTAAAAAGTGCTTGTAAACTGATATATGTACATTAAATATTTCAATTCGACAAACATAAAAATATATATAATGCTCTTTTAATACATTTATTTTAATTTACAATTTTCTCAATAAGCTAAAACGAATAGAAGGAAATGCCAATTTAAAACCAGTCATGTAATTGTTTAGCATTCCTTGGTGAAACTTAGAAACCATTTGAGGGCGACCATTTGATAATTACAAAGGATATGTACAATCATGTTTTGGCCATGTAGGTGTATATTTTATATATAAGTGTAATTTAAAACTAACGAATAAGGGTTAAAAGAATTTTTATACTAACTATGATAATTGACGACAACTTCAAAAATTTTGGGTTTTTCATCAGATCAGATTTCATTGTTTGTTTGACCTTTTACGCTGTAATTTTCTAGAGAATCGCTGTTGTAACACCCACAATAGAATGTACATAATATATTTAATTATTGTGTCGCTAGGAATTCATTTGTTCGAATTTCAATAACTCCCCCACTACTATATTAAATCGTAAAAAAAGAGATTTCTATTTTTATTTATAAGTCGATGTTTGTCGTAAAAATTGTAAATGTCACGTTTTTCTAAAAGCAACGAATGTCAAAGTTAGTTTTTATTTTATGATATTTTTATCGTGCATTTTGCATTATTATGTTCCTAATGTGCATTGTATGTCTTAAATAGATTGTATTTGAAATTACGGAAGATACACAGCTTTTTGCTTCACTAAAAAATATGTATTTTAATACGTCTTACAACTGTCAATGGAAAACGAAGTGAAAACTAATCAATACCTAGGCTTAGAGCTTAGTTCAATGAATCAATACAGCACATGTATGAGATATACATCACACTTCTAGATCAAATCTAATTAGTTGGATCAACTTATTGCAGTGCACAATCGGCAATTTCACAACTAACCTTCGATCGGCTGTCACAAAACGGTACTTGGATTACGTCAAAAAGCATAATGTTGCAACACGACTATTGAATAAATGCGCCATAATTGAGTGTGAATAATTTAGGTTCAGTTTGGTAATCGGCGTGAGATTCGATCCACTGTCGTTCCAGACGGGAATATCGATTTGCAAATGGGCGGTTCCAGAAGAAAGCCGAATAAAGGAACGAGCGGCGCGATAGACGTTATAATGGTTTAGTTTACCTTTTTGTAGTAGATTGCGGTGTGCGGAAGTCGGTTCGATAGAAATTGGCAAATTTGCGCAAAGACGAACAACCGCCACTGACAGCTCGAACGCACTGCAGCTAGCTTCACGTCGTTCGATGCGCAAGTGAAATCTGACAGCTGTGCGCATGACGTCATCGCGCGTAACTTTAAATTTGCACGTCAAGTAATTTCATTCATCTTCTCCAATTTTTTAAAAATGATCGAATGTCACAAGTAGCCCTTAACCGATTGACTGATGACCATGAATAACGCGCCGAATAAAACATAAACATGCAGGACACACAAGTATAATATTAAATGTGACAATAATTGGAGGTTTTTTATAAAATAAGGTGACCAGACGTCCTCCTTGAAAAATAAGCAAAATCTTCCAAAAAGATTTTCTTTTTAAGCTCTCGTAGCAATTTATCCTCCTCAAAATATTTCGGAAATGGCTTTTGAACAAAATTTACGAAATAACTTCCTTCTTGGACAATAATATCGAGATAGTTTTTTTTTATTTTTAGTGTCCTCCTTTGATATTTTCAAAATCAGCTCACCTTATACAAAATAAATTTTGCTCATTTCAATGTGTTTCGTCTGAATCACATCCGGCTATAAGTGTAAATATTTAGGCCCATTTCACACAACATAAATAAAATAATAGCTGGTTGTCAATTCCTACCATAAGTGGTATTATTTTAGTGATTTTTCTTGCATGTTGGTACATATTCACATAACGAAAATAAATTAGAAATAAGTCCCCCGATTTTAATATTTTTTCTTTCTCGCTCCATTTTCGATGCTTGTGTGTCAATGGCCAGCAATGAGAGATTGTTTAGTCTTATTGTCCTATTGTGTTTATTTTTTAGTCTTTTATAAGTTTAACTAGCTAAAGGATTTTTCAGCACTCGCCACAGTTATTGGAAGAGTAAAAAAATAATATAAGCACGACATAAACTTTTGGAAATTCACTTTCTAAAGAACCGTATTTCGTGATGAGTAATTCAGAAAATTGCCTAATGGACATATTTTTAGTTAGGTCTTTTTTCAATGTGAAGTTAGGTGAATGAACTGGGCATCAAATTTCTCTGAGAAACTGCTCTATTTTTATGATATTGCGAGATTCAAGAAAACTGAAATAGTTTTATAGTAACTGCATTCATTGAAAGCGACTTTTAAGATGAATGGTTACCTTGACAATAATATTATAAAATACATTAACATTAACTCTGAATAATTGTTCACTTTTTTTAATCAGTGGTCAGACCCTAATTTATCAGCACGGTTTTTAATGATATTTTGACTTTCAAAATAAATATTTAAGCCACACTTACTGGCCTTTTCATTCGCTTCTGATTTTATTTCTTCATATGAATTTCTTAATTTATTAATATTCTCATATATACGATTTAATACCAAAGTAGCTTCGTCTAAAATAAGATCTTGTCTCTGCAAAGTTTTTAAACCATAATTTATTTCACTAATCATGTTAAATAAAAGTGCACATATTTTTTATTCAGATTGCTTCTTCTCTTTCTTATATTTTAGTCGTATGTAAATTTATTTCCGTCAACATAAGTAAATATAAGTAAAACGAAGTTTCACTGCCAATATTGATTGCACTCTACTTAATCAACGAGTATGTATCAGTTATTTTAAGGAAGCTTCTGACTCAATGAAAAATTTAGAAAGAAGATTTTTTTACATTTTTATGCTATTGCCAAAAAAATATAATATTCTGAATAGTAACAGAGTATGACGATACTTCATGGCAGTTGATACCTAAATTTAAATAATGACTAGCGCAATGCACTTATTCCGCATTTGATTAAATACTTTTAATCCTCGTTTTCACAACATTATAAATACCACTCATAACATTTGCTCCATCATAACATTGACCGTAATATTTTTCAATAGGGATACCCACGTTTTTCAATAACTCCATTACTTTATTGATTGTTCTCGATTTCTTTGTCAACATTTTGATATACATGTATTCCGGATTTTTCATAAGTTGCAACAATTTAATGGCACTTTCTCCTTTGATGCTTTCCTCAATTATACTAACTGCTCCACTAAAACTTATTAGTATTTTCCCCTAGCATTTCATTACTCTCACGCGTAAATTCAGTTTCGGTATTTTTTGTTTTGATTATAAATTTATCAAGCTTTTGAACTTTCCTAGTATAATTATTGAATGCTCCATGCTATTTTTCGCAAAGTAAATTTTTTTCAAGAATTAAACACTCAAACTACGCAATTTAAAAATAGTCCAACTTTAATAGTCAACCCCCCTACAGCGTAGAGATTGGGAGTTCGTTATAGGAATACTACGTTATAGTTTCAATTCTCGTAAAAATATTTCGCATGATCGATTTATAATATTTATAACTATTATCACCAATCATGTAAATATTATATAAGTATGTATATGTTGATGGTATTATTGTAGCTCGATTTAGAAAATTTATTTATGTTGATATTTTTTTATATTAAGTAGGTATATAGAAATTTGGGTCCCCTGGCAAGAAGGGTCCTCATGTTTTGCATGACTGCTATGAGGTAGATCAAGTGCAGGTTTTGCAGGGAACAGCAGGAGTTCCAAAGTTACGAATTCTTATGTTTTTTTTATAAAACATTTAAAGAATAAAGAAAACGTATTAGTATTAATAGCAATTGGAAAAAAATGCATTAGTTAATTATTTCATAATAGTATGATAGAGTTGCGAATAATATCATTATCGAATATAATTAGCAATATTTCTTACCAATGACACAGAAACATAATTTTTTATAATGAATCATTTCATCATTCCATGACTCATCATTTGTGATAAATTTGTTTTGTAAACGACGTTATATGATTACAATAAAAACAATATTTGATATAAAATAATTTGCAATTAAAATATTAGATTAGCTTGAAAAAATAAAAACAAATTATAAATAATAATTTATATACTTTATTAATGTTTTAGAAATATACGCATATTATCCAAAACTTCCTTTATCAATAACCATAATAAAAATAACAAAAAATATGCGAGTATATTATATTTGTAATATAATTTGGAGGTTAAAAATGATACACATAAATTAATAAAAAAAACATGCATATAAAAACAATGGCCACTATTAACAAAATTATATTTTATGTATGAAAAAATAATATAACATATGAAAAATATTTATTGCCTTTATTTTGTTTTAATAAATGGTAAATATATTTATGAGTGTATAATTTCATTAATACACATATATACATACACAAAACGACGATAAATTATAATTTTGCTAGGTCAGATTCGTATCAATCTCGTGAGTTAATCGATGACTTTATTCTACTAGATATGTTTTCGTTTGACGTTGTACTTCCGTTCATGATCATTGGAGGGTAAGACGAACTCGGCATCATGTTGGATTGGTCAGATTCATTGGCTTCGTGTTCGGCTTGAACCTTGCCGCGTAATTCAAACACTTTTGTGATGGCCTCTCGGAAGCATATAAAGTTGTAGTCTATGACACCTGAAAAATAATATTAGTTTAGTAAAGATTAGATAAATCTGCGTTTAATAGATAAAATATATTACCTCGTTTGTGAAAGTTATCCTCACGCAGAATGCAGACAAGCGCTAAAAACTTGTTCACTTCCCGTAAATATAATATTGTGCCATTGTTGAGTTTTATTAAGCTGAAGCTCTTATCATCGAAAGCGGCAGATTCATTGTCATCGGCTAATCTATAATAATATATAAATTATAATTAATAAATAATAAGATTAAAAACATCAAAATGTCATACATACCCATATATGCATGATACATCAATGACTACGTCAATCATATCGCAACAAAGCTCGTAACTTTGCATGTCAACTGGAGAGCTATCTGTTGCTATGTAAATTTTAGAAACAACATCAAAAAGAAACGCTTTTTCGATAGCGCAGTTCTAAAACAAAAATTAAAATCAAATTAAATAAGAAATTCATGTTTAAAAAAATTTAAAAAACTTACAGATATTAGAATATTTAGTAAATTTTCAAGCGCCGGCAACTGTGGAATAAGTTTTTGTACGACTTTGGAAAAGGCCTCAAATATTGAATGGTCATATATCGACGTTAAATGAAAGCTGAGGTGTATTTTATTTCCGTCTATATCGCTCAAGTCGTCTGTAGCTCTCTGATGAATGACTCTTTGTGATTCCATTTTGTAATCGTCACTTAGGCCGTCAACCTGAAATGTTTACAAATTTATATAAAATTAAGTAAATAAATTTCTTCAACTGAGTAAAATGTCAAATCTTACTTTATGAATGAAGACTTCGAATTTAATATTTTCATTAACGTGATAAGCTTTCGTCACAGTCAGTTTTAATTTTTCTAGTGCCTCTGCAAAATCATCCTGAAAAAAATAACATGCAAAATTTAAATATTACTTTCTGGAGAAGCGTTTACAAAACCACTTTTTTAAATATAATGTGTGTGTTAGTCTAAGTTTTTTTCTGCTTGCATAAGTGTCACATACTGACTTCTTCAATTAGTTGACATTTAATTACTAAATAGATACTATTGTCTTCATTCTGAATATAATAAACTTCAAAACATTATATTTTTATACATACATATGAGTAATGTTTACGAAGTTCTAGGAATTTTGTTCTACACTTCAATGCCATGAGAGCACATTTTTTCAAATAATAAATCTACGCTGGTTTTTACAATTATAGGTTGGTTCACAAGATTTAATGTCCGTTTTTATCTATAAAATATAAATAATTGTAACAGCTTTTGTTAATATTGTGGTTTTTTTTCACTATGCTGTGTAACTTCTTTTATGTAACATGTACATGTGGTAGAAACCGGTGAAAATAAATCTTTTGCGAGTAAAACGCTATTATAAAAATTATCAGCATACATATGGTGCCACTTATCCAGATATGATTTTAGTACATTCATCAACGTGTTTATCTTCTTGCATTTCCAGTGTATAATTTAAATTACAAGTATAAACGGTTTCTGACTTGCAAGCCATTCTATTTAATATTCCATATTTGGTTAATTTCATAGGACTGAATACCCGAAAAATAAGTAGCAAACCGTGGAATCACTCCCTCATACAAGGAAAGGTTTTGCTTTGGCTTGTAAACATTATTGAATTTGCCTAAAAAGTAATCAAGAATTGGTTTCACTTTCGCCAACTTATCTGTACTATTTGAAATTGTTGCATTATTATCAAAATGCAAAAAAGTTAAAATTTGTTTAAATCTATTTGTTGACATAGTTTTTCAAAATATCGGCATCTCGATTAGGTTCATCGATCAATAATCATTTAAACATCCCTTATGAACTATAGCCATTATAAAAAGTAAACTAAACCACTTTTTCAGTTCACTTACTGTCACATCGTGCATTTTGCGATTTTTTCTATATTTTTGTATTTATAAAATGTTTGCCGATGATATAAACTTGTTTTAGAAACTATTATTTCGAACAAATCATCGCCAATAAATAAATTGTACCCCTGGAATACCTTTGAAATCTTGATTATCCCTTGTTGGTTCATATTCACTCCAGTCCACTATCACAAAAGTAAATTCATCACACGTGGTCTACGTTCACGTACACTTAAATTAGAATCACTTTTACAACGCGTCTTGAAAATTTTTCAAAAAGATTTCATCTCTTTCACCCATTTTGGGGTGATTAAAAATATTTTTTTAAATTAAAATCACTGAGAGAAGAGCAATTTTCGCGGAACGTTTCGTTTTCAGAAAAGACTAAATATACTGCATTCCTTAGATCATAAAATGCATTTTTTTTTCTGTGTGGAATTCACGAATTTGGGGTGCGTTATATACCCTAATAGATGAATTCTCAAAAGGTATGCATAATGTAAGCAGATAAGACGGGACAGGTGGTGGCGATTTTTTTTTTTTTAAATATGGATTGTATACAAAGTTTTTTCCATTATATCATCTAATTATGTGACCCACAGATTTAGAAAAACTGATTAAATGATGTACCTATGCGAAAAATCATAAGGAAGCTACATATTAAATTTTAATAAAATAGGGAATTTACTAAAAAAGATAATTGTTCAACAAATAAGCCCCGAGCGTTAAGCTGTTTATGTATCTAGAAATGTTTTAGAGAATACCACAATAGATATCGTTAGATAATATCATACTACAGTATTATCTAAACTAAACTAGTGAAAAACACGTTACCTGTGCGTCTATAACGAATATCAGAGCTCCGCATCCGCCGAAAATCATATCGGAATCGAAAGCGGCGTTAATATAATCTATTTGTCCTGGAAAATCCCATATTTGAAACTGCACGAAGCTGCTGTTGTTGATGTTATCTTTGACTATCTTGTTTGTGCACTCCAAAAATATGGTTTCGTTCGGAGACATCTTGTGAAAGACTACTTTTTGAATTGACGACTTTCCCGATCTGCCGATGAAGATAAATTGTGTTACTTGAATATTAATCGTAACGAATCTAGGCGTACCTTCGGATGCCCATGAGAAGAATTCGCGGCGTTTGCTCGGAATTCATCGTAGAAGTATCTGGATTGTTTTCCTGTTCGAATGGACCGTATCCAAAGTCTTTGGGGAACGAGCCCACGTCGAAGCCCCCGATCGGGTGGTCTTCGAAGCTCTGCAAACTCTACAATAACAAGATTAGTCTAGCGTGAGGGCAAAGATCGACGCGATGACTTATAGAATAACTTTTACCATTCTGGTGGCCGCGAGCCTCTGGATGTCAAAATCAAAATGGACAATTTAATCGTGATTGTGTCGTGAATTTGATAAGACTGCGCTGTGTCGAAGTAAGCTCGGTTGTGAAATCAATTCGAGAATATTTACGCAGCTCCACTGACAGAAAGCCAGCCGCAGGGCTGACACTCAGTGCTGCCAGAGTAGAAAATTGGTTCAATTTGAACGCCCAAAAAATAAATAGGTATATGTTTGCTCTATAAACATATTTTAAATAATCAGTTTAATTTTATCAAAGCAGAAAAGATCATAATATAAATATTAATGAACTGTTTATCATACAATAAAAATATAATCGTTTATTCATTTCTCTTGAAAAGATCGACACTCTGTATCAACTTTTATTTCTTATTCCATTTTTTTTTAATATTTTTAAATGATAACGGTTAGATTGAAACTATCAGCTGGAATAACAACTAAACAAAACAAGGTTTCCAGTTCCGAGCTCGGATAAAGAAGGAGGGTTTCCATCGTAGGGCTAACCACGCAACATGGATAAATCCATCTGGTTACGAAAAAGTCCCAAAGAAATAATAAACTCGGCCTGCTTTATAATAATCTAAGCAAACCAAATCTGGATGAACGACTAAACTTAAATTTTGGAACCTAAATTGTGAAAACAATGTTACAACCAGGAAAGATGCAAACAATACCGTAAAAATACTAAAACTCAAGATAGATATAGGATCGGCTCAGTGGCCGCCCAATGCTATTTAACGAATCTCTTTTTAAACATTTACAGTTGTATACTTCACGTTCCTTCAAAAGGTTTGGATATATAATTTTATATCAGGTAAAATATATGTAAATTCGATTTTAAATTAGCAATTATATATTTAATTCTTGAGATATGTCTAAATTGGCAAATTTATATATGTAAACTAATTATTGAATAAATAAATATTAAAATGATGTTTGATATTACCCCAATTTTAGTTATAACGTATGTTTATGATATGGACCGCTTATGTGTTGTTTAAACCAATTATTTTGACGTTTGTTAGGACGTGTTTTTATTGATTTATTATGAACTGAAATTGCTAACATGTCAATTCCAGATTATATTAATATAGGTATTAATCGAAAATAAATTATAATATATGAACATATGTAGTTATAATACACACTTTGTAGAACCAGACCATGAAAACAGAGGAGAAAATAATATCAAATTTATAATAAAGGTAAACAAACTTTCATGATCTTCATACATCAAATAAACAGAATATGTTCCTAAATAAAACCTTGTGTATTTCCAGCAAGAGAATGTAATAATCGAGTATGATAGCAATAGCGAAAGTGGTTATAATAAAATAAATGATTTATTGGATATAGGTTCGTGAATGATTTGTGTATCTAATTATGAAATATTTTTTCATTGTTTAAAATATTACAGTTTAACTGTATGATTTCAGGATTGCAGGATGTTAAAAATGAGGTGGATGATGCTGATATTTTATCTTTTAAATCTCCAATTGAATATCCAATTTCATTTACCAATAATTCGTTACGTGATTTTAAATGCGAAATGTGTGAAAATGTTTTCAAAACTGAACGCAGACTTTTGTATCATGTGAAGACTGAACATAATAATAAAATAGCATGTGAAATATGTAAAAAAATATTCTCAAGTCAATTTAATCTCTCGATGCATATGAACGGAGTGCATTATGGTGCTTATGACTTTAAATGTAGCATATGCGGAAGAGCATTTAAACTAAAAAACGCTCTTTCACAACACACGAAAGCTCATAGTATCGAATTTGTATCAACAAGTACGAGTAAATGCTCCATATGTGGAGAAATATTGATAGATAAATTTAGTCTTTCAAATCATATGCAAACGGAACATCATTTTTCTTGTAATTTTGAATGTGATAAATGTGGAAAAACATTTAAATCAAAATATCGCCTTTCATTCCATTTACATAACCACGGAGATTATTATGATCTGAAATGCAGTTTATGTGGAAAACAATTGACTACAAAATACAACTTTTCGCGACATATGAAAAATCATAATAACGAGTTTCAATGCGCTATATGTGGAAAAAGTTTTGCAAGGAAAAATAGTGTCAAAGTGCACGTGAAGACAGTACATGCTGATTCTAGCGATTTTAAATGTAGTTTATGCGGAAGAGTATTCAATCTAAAATCAAACCTTACGCGACATCTGAAAACGCATATGCAAGCTGATTCTTATTATTTTGCATGTGAGAAATGTGGAAAAACGTTTGAAACTAAATCTCTCCTTTCTCTACACATTGATACTCATAGTGAATCTCATGAGTTCGAATGTGGCAGATGTGGAATGCAGTTAACGACAAAATACTTTTTTTCACAGCATATGAAGACTCACAATAATGAAGTTAAATGTACTGAATGTGGAAAAGAATTTTCAAGGAAATCGAATCTTTTAGTTCATATGAACACTGTACATACGGATTCATGTGATTTCCAATGTGTATTGTGTGGAAAAGCGTTCAAACTAAAGCAGAATCTTACACGACATATGAAAATTCATGCTGATAAATCTTAACATGTTTGCGGAGAAGTATTATTAAAGAAATTTAATCAGCTATTAGCTAATAGAGAAATCACACAAATTTTAATATATTATTTAATATATGTGCAAATTAAAAAAAATATATTTATAGCTACATACATGAATAATAAAATTAAACATTTATAAAAAATATCCTTATTAAATAGGCCAAATGATGTAATGTTCTTTTAAATCCGTTTTCTATATGAGTTAATATTTTTTTTAAATATGTATAATATATTTTATTTTTAACATAAATCTATGACCTTAATTATAAAATTTTAACATAAAAAACTAAGGTTTAAAACGATCTAGTCATCAAATAAATGACAACGACAAATCTTCCAATCAAATAAATATTTTTTCATTGAAATAATTGTGGACAACAACAAACAAGTTAATAAGTTAATTCATTAAATTGAGGTATTCATAAGATCCTCTAGATTTATCTTGTTATCTACTCTATCATGTTCTATACATTTTGTGTACTTTCATTATTAAGTAATTTATGTGTAAAAGTAAAGCGAATTTATACTTAATACCATCGATATTTGAAATTCATATAAAGCTAGTCACAGTATGAAAAACAATGCTAATTAAATGTGATACTTTATTTTTTAAACGTAGCATTTTTACAATATATTATTTATAATCTAGTCAATATTGATACATCTACATATGTTTGTACATACATATATAAGATAATATAATAATAATAAGTTTGATTTAATAAAAATATAACAAAAATATGTTATTTTTATTTCATTATTTATATAAGGTGATTTCCCAAAAATATAATTATTAGCATATTATCACAATCTAAGCGTATTTAATATAAAGATATTTGCTAACGCCTTACGTTAAAAATTTATGTTTAATTTTTATAATGAACATTCATATAATTATTTATTTATTGTAAATATTCCGTTTTAATATTACATTACATTACACATAATGCGTTACAACACAATCTACAACTACTAAGTAGTTAGTGAGACAGCAAATTGATAGAAAGTCTGCAAATCAGTGGCATCTATTTAATTAATTATGAACTAATATTAAATGTCAATAATGTATGCACGACCTAGCTCAATTTTATTTTAATTATTTATCCGAGAGATTAGGAAAACTTATAAATATCTAATCTGTGATGATTGATTGCAATTATAATTATACAATAATCATTTATTCCGATTTCTCACACATTATATAAATTGAAAAACACTAGCATCTACACGGGATACGAACCCGATCTTTCGGTTATTAGTCACCAAATTATAACACGTCTATATTTTCTATATTTACAAAATACAGGCATTAATCTGTTGTCTCAGAAATACGAATTTAGTGCTAACTCTAAGTTCTTTAGAATATACTATTAATCCTTACAATATTAATATAAAAGTAAAATAAAATATCGCAAGAACATCTTAACCATAATAATATTAACAATACTTTAAATTATATAAATATAAGCATCAAATATAAAAGTCATATCTTACTTTAGAATTTAGATGCATTATCCAGTTGATAAATTAAACGTGTTTTTTAATTATTGTTGTAGATATATGTTACTAAATTAAAATGTATTTTTTATAGGTAGAATGTGACTTAAATATTATATTAAAAGAGGATGTTTAAGATGTATTGTAGTAATTTTATTTAATGTAATATATCATTTAGAAAACAGTATTTAAAACTTAAACTATAATATTGAGACCTAAGATTTTATTTTTCGAATGACTAGTATTAAGTCTTTGTATTTAATTCTTAATATAATTTCAATAGTCCACACTTGGAAACTTGTCTTACAGTCTTGCAAAACGGTAACACACTAACTTTCACGCTTCATTTCACTATTTATCGATTTCTCTAAGATGTTTCTGCGTTACTTTTATTTTTGCTCCCGCGGCATAATCCCTTTCCGCTCTTTCTCAAAAAGTATATATAACCAAGAGGTTTGACGACAGGCGTGAGAAAGTGTAAAAAACTGAGGATCAACGGAATGGAATTTGGATGCACGTCATAGTTCAGCGGAGGAAACACAAAACGATCCAATCCCACAGCTCCTTCTTTATTAGCCATCCACAGTCCTTGCAGAGTTGCGAGCATAAATCGAGGAGCACTGAACACCAGGAACACCACACAAAGGAAAAGCGATATCTTCATAGCGAGCCGAATCTCTTCTGTATTTTTCTTTGGCATCGTGTACAACTTGTAAACAATCATACCAGAAGTAGTCGACAATAACACGAACGGTACGAACAGCTGGAACACAGACAGCAATATCTGCATGCTGGTTAAGTGGTATCCCTCGAGGAACGTGCACATGGATGTTCCAGACCTCGAGTCTATAACCGTAGACAAAGGAAACTCTGGAACGCTCAGAGACACGGACAGCACCCAAACGAACACCAAGGGCAACAACACTGGCACTCCAACTTTACTTCCAGTCCTATTTTCGAGAGTAGCTTGTCTGTTGAGAGATAAAGTAGCGTCTCTAGATACTAAACTGCGCCTTGAAGACCTCACTTCCGTCGCGTCTTCTAGAAGCTCTTCAGAATCTTTGCTGATAGTTCTTCTTTTTTGATTCGCATACGCGAGAGAATGGAGATTCATCGCTGTCATAAAATATATGTTTGAAGTAGCAGCGAATACTTCGAAGATTAAATAGAGTCTACAAATGGCTAATCCGAAAGTCCAATTTCCGCTTTGGTGGCTCCATAGCTCCGGAACTGATACGATCGTCAGTAGTAAAAGGTCCGAGAGAGCTATTTGAAGAATCAATGTGTATATACCTGAAATATAAAAAAAATTATCGTTGATACCTCTCGGTTTTTTGTGTTGTTAGTGTTAGGACAATGCATATATTTATCGTAAAATCTAAACAACCCATAACTCACCTTTTTTGTTCTTCTTGAAGTAATACCACACACAAATCAATCCGTTCAGTATCACACCTGTGCCGTTCACTAGGGCCAGGTATATAAACAACAACCATGCTGGTGTGAGAGGGTACTGAGACCTTTTAAATATCTCCAAGCCCAATTTCAAGAGGTCACTGCGGTCATAGTAGTCGCTTCTGTTGAAGCCCAAGTTGAAGGAGACGTCGTCTGTTATTCTTTCGGATACGTTAATGGAGCTCATGTTTACGGCCCAAGACGCCTCAGAGAGTCGTCATCGCGGCGAAAGGCCAGAAGCTTGACTGAAGAATGGTTGTTGTGACTCAAGGAGTCCTCCCTCTCCCGCTTCTCAGACGTTCACCGAAAGTATTCGACAACTCTGGGTATCGTTACTCCTTTTCAACCTCGATACATTTACTGATCGGGTTTCACAAGTACAATGTCGTCGAGTTGTGTTATGCGTATGGCATTCAGTAAATAAACATACGAGTAAAAGCAAGAACGATCAAAATATAGTATTACATTTATATTATTATTTTCATAATTTAGAAACTTATATTTACGTCTGAAAAAAGTTATATCCCACGTAATTATCAAAAACTCCGTAGTAGATTTGTTTATTAAAATGTACGTAAATTTTAATAAATATTTCGTTTTAATATCTAGGATTTTTATAAACTTAGTTCGGAAATTTTTGGTAATTTAAATACAATAAACTTAAAATTATGAACCATTTCAATTTTTTATATAGTTTTTTTTTATAAAGATACGACTTTTTAAATATGTTAATAGCCGCCATTTTGAAACAGGTTCAAAATGGTCAAGTTATCCGAGACACTTACAATGTCTATTTTTGGAACAAGTTTCCTGTCAATATGATTCAAACTACGTCAGTTGACGTTAGGAACGTCATTTTGGGGGACGGATGGGAGGACATTTGCCCCTACTTGAATTTGATCAGTCATATAATAAAATAATATGAATCTTCTGAAATATAAATATTAAAGAAACGATCAGTGACTGGTCAAATTTTGCCCCCTCCCCACTTCACCATTAAATGTCATTAAAAACTGTTTAATACCGTATAAATAACATGTTTTGTATTAAACTTTTAAAACTACTTTTTTTCTAGGATTTATTTAATGAAGTTACGATTGTTTAAATGTTTTGGACAGCCGATACTTTAAACTACAAAAATATGTTGAAAATACATTTTTGCATTTTAAATTTTAAATTACTATTATAAGACATGTTGATCCCTTTGTTTTTTCTCATAGATTTGATTTAACACAGTTACGATTTTTAACTTTTTAATAAAACAGGAAAAAAAAAATCATTTTTTTATTTCAATTCCAATTATTTATAAAAAAAACACTTGACTTTTTCTATAAATATTTCAAGCATTTTTGACTTCATTACTTTTTTCTATGATTTTTTACCGAATTTTTTAAATTATTAGAATTGCTGCAATTTTAAGACAAAATATCTTATGAATTAACGACTTCAATAATCATTAAAATGATTATTGAAGTCGCGTCATGAGACTGCAATAAGTAGCACATATGTACAATATATCTTTTAAAATCTACCTAAAAACGTTAGTTTATAAAGAGCCACAAAAATATCTACGGGATAGATTGAGGAAGAATATTGCTTGTGCACTTTCGAGAAAATCTATTTACACGCAGGAGTGAAACTATAAAATTAGTTAAATTTCAGTATATGAAAAAAGCTGCGTAGTGTTTACTTAAGAAAGATTTAAAATCACATAATAATTCATGACTTATTGAAAATAGTATTACATTTCATTTTGCAGCTTGAGAATCTCGGTTCAAATTATTTTTTAATTGCATTGATTCTGCGAGACTATAACTATATATTTACAAATTGTGTTTTTCGTCTAGATATTTCGCCAAAAACGTCATTCGGCATCCTCAGGAGATTAATTTAATAAAAATAATACTAAAAACTATGTATTGCTATGTGATGTCGTGCCATATGAAATTGCTTAGAAATGTTTTCATACCTATAGTCTGTGCACTTTCAAGACTCATCGGATATTTGCTTTTAAATTTCCGCATTATGATTTATTGTTCGAAGGAAATGATGCATCGACACAGGTTGAGATGCAAGACAGTGTTTGTTTGCTGTAACGTTATTTCTGTGTATTAATTACTACATATCATAATAGATCATTTAACAAATCATTGTTTAACTGGATAGTTTTGATCCCTAGCGACTGAAACTTGTACGTACCGATATAAACTCTCGCATGTTTGATATCAAACAATTAATAATGAAAAAATATTTATATGTTACATACAGCAGACTGACTAAACGATGACGACTGCCATATGTGGATATGGTCTATCCACAGCATATGGTCTCTTCCTAACTCATTTCTTATCAAGAGCATTGATTGTATTGATCTGTCTCCATAAGAAAAAACAGACATCTCGACCAGTGAAACATCCATTAAGTCCAATTAACGATGTATGAATTCACCCGACCATATAGTGCATCAGTCTCAGTTTTTATTTGCAACAATGGGAAGAGTACGTGCATTTAATTAGATCTTCTCGTCCGTACACGTTTCATCATCTGATGTATGAGAATATTAATATATACTTATTAAATTAGATAATAATCATTGGTTCAGTGATTATTATTAGTGATTATCAGACATGAAAATTCAGCGTTTCCACAATAATGACCGATTGATTATATTATTCTAGAGGGCATAATTATTGTAATAAATACGTTTATCTAATTAAGTAATATGTGTATTACACTTCGATTATTCATAAAGTATCAATTACTCATTATTCTTTCACAAATTTCCAATGAAATCACTTATGTTCTAATGTCCTGACGGTGATGTACGAACATACAATAAATTTACAGTCAACTCGTACTATTTTGTAAAGGATGCGAATCTGATATTTCTATAAAAAATTCTTCCAGAGTCCTTGCAACAAGTTTTTTGCCCTCCGCGCTCGTATGTATGTAAAAAATAAATACAAATAACCGCATCGCCTCCATTTTTAGCGAGGCGTTGCCCTTTATGAAACAGTGCAAGCGAGTAGACGTCGGTGGGCGAAAATTTGTAAATCCGATGATGGTTCAATTGAATAATCGGTTTTATGTCCATTTCGGTCGGTGATGTCATCGTTTTTTTATTTGCGAAAGGATACGCAAAAAAATATTTCGTGGAAACGGCGCCAATATAAATAATTGTAAGGGCGTCTACGGCGTAATACCAACACGTTTAGCACTCAAACGTGTTAAAGCAAGAAAAGGCGATGAGAAACATTTGGGGTCATAAATCAGAAGTCTTCATAGAATGCGAAGTGAGAAATTTTTCGATTGTGGCATTCGGTATCAGTAAATATTTATGACAAATATACTTCAGAAACTGTCTACAAAATAAGCGGAAAATCTTTTTTTTTCAAAAAGGCTACGCGCAGCTGTTTACTTATTATATACTTAATGTACAATATAACCATTATTAAGTTATTGCTACATTAATTGAAAAGACCCGCTAAAAAAGTAACAAAAAATAGATTTATGTCCTTACGATTTTCTAGGAATCAATATTTTTTTCGTGACAGAAATGACACAAATACACAAATTAAGAGTCTATTATGAGAGTCCAAATAGCTAGCCGGAGGGAGGTGTTAAGCTCATCCATTTTTTGCTTGTTTACTTACTGGACTTTTATTTCCATTATATTGGAGTTTAAATAAGTCCCAGATTGTTATCTGAACAGATTTAAAATGGCCGTTAAATATTTTGAGCAATTGTGAGATATGGCAACTTCGTCACCAGTTTTTTTAAATGCCAAATTTGTTAACACGTGCATAAAGTCTCGAATGACTATTGTGATGCTTTTAGTTTATTCCATCTATTGTCACGTACGGTCCGCACTAGCCAGCATAAAAAATGGTAAATGGATTGATGGCGCTCTAAATGCGTCAAAATGGAAGTGTCAATTTCAATAAAAACTTTTGATACTGCTCTACTTTGGATTTGCCAATGTATACTAATGAACTTACACATGGTCATGGTCACAAAATGTTAATCATCTTCTGACAAGAAATCTTAGAACCCTAAATTATTTTGCAGCTGAAAAAATATGATAAAAATAACTTGATCTAGTAATTGCATCTTTAACGCTTGATAATGATCTGGGCCTTTAATGCATATTTAATAAACCGAAAATTGAAGAATAAAAACAATTTAATGAAAAATTTCAATAAACACAAAAATTGTAAATATATAAAAAAAATCACGTTGGTCACGATTGCGTCCCTTATTCTTACGCCCAGGACGTTAATGCTAGAGAATACTCTCCTTGCACAAGTTATCCAGCTTGCCAAACGCAATGATGTTTTCAACCATTAGCTACAAGGAGTTGGAACAATTTTTGTGAAATGTGCACCATTCTTTTTTATATATTACAAAAAAATCCGATCCGTTATCTGTCTTTTTCGTAACACTGTTACAGGCATTTTTTCATATTTCCGGCCCTGAATATGAAGTTCGTCATACGTAATTTGTAAAGCTGGTTTCATTGACGAATTTAAATTTGCCTTCGCGACGATGAATAATTATTGTGACAAAGGGTAAAACTCAACAGACGCCTTTCTTTGCATATTTTATAGCCCATTGTCAAAAACGTGGATTGAATGAGCAATACAACTGAATATTAATATTTTTTACCTTCAAAATATAAATATTATATTGGAAAAAGAGAGAGAGATGATTTAAATAAAAAATGATTTAATAATTTAGAAAAAAAACATAATAATGTATATATTATTATAAATATATTGCATTTCTCGGAAACATTTGCTTCGACATCATGAAGCGTATTACTTTATTTAGAAAGTGCATACTGCGAGATCTTAAAAAGGTCGCCACGATCTTGTGTTGTTATTCTCATCGCAGAAAATCTCTGACATGATTTACATGATAACATAGCAATTTTACATGCATATTTGAAAACAGCATTGAGCAATTGTACAGTGACCCAATGAAAAAGAGATCCATCATATTTTTTTCAACTACAAAGCCGATACATGTGAAAAATGTAGAACAAAGCCAATTAAGCGTATTTTTCTCTTTCTTTTTTAGATGTACATACAAATTGCCAAAATTGAAAGTAACCAAAAGTGCTGCGTGGGAAATATACACAAATGCTTTTCTTTTCAGAGGTCAACGTACAAAATTCCAATAGACACATGTGCTTATACGCGGATGCCATTCAATTGTTTCTTTTTCTTAGGATGACAAGACAGACACGTGTAAGAAAGACTTAATAAATACATATATAAAAGCACACAGATGATTATGTCTTGAATGTGTTCTAGGAAGCAGCAAAGGAGAAACTCTAATACACGAAAACAAAATCTAAAAGCACAAGTGAAATTCACAATAACCTGTTTTGCACATGTATTAAATGAACGCAAGATTGATTATATACAATCTAATCGTAATGAAATATCCAACTATAATTATTTACAACATTAAAATATATAACGATATTGATTGCTGTGTATATATCTGGTTTCGTGCAATAAACCTCAAAGGCATGGGTTAGGCTTGCAGTTTTTCCTAAATTTATTTCTAACCACTTCCATTTGTTGATAATATTAGCCACTTCCACTGCAGAGAATTGCTAAACCAAAAGTATTTTATTTTTAAAAGTGTGAAAAAAGTATTTTATTTAAATTTCTAACTCATTTCAATATAAGATTAGAGAACATTTTGGCCTCTTTTTATCTCAAGAATTTTTACATATTCATTTGTTAAAACAATGTTTGTTTTTATTGCACTTTTAATATAGGACATTTTTGACATCTTTACTTTTTTACGATTTTTATGAAAGCAATTTTTTTAGTCGCCGCCATTTTGAAACAAGATGCTGAATGCTGAATTACGAACTTGTCTATTGTGATAGCTAGGATAAACTCGTTTCTAAATTATACTGTATATAAGGAAATATTATACAAATTGTTTTAAATATATATGTAAATTATCCAGAAATAACCTTGAAGTTGAGCATTTTAATCCTTAAATTATTGCTGTTTTCCTATTATTTTATGTTTATCATTTTTATCGACTTGATTTAAATATTGATGTTAAATTACACAAAGAATAGTATCTACATAAGTATATCAATACACATTTCTACATAACGTGGGTTTGAAAGCACAGTTACAAATCCAAAATATTTAATGAGACACATTTTGATATTTTAAAAATATTAGGTAATCTCAAAATGAAATCGTTTTACGTTTTAACGGTCAGTCGTATTTTGGCCGTTGAAACCTGATTACGTATTACGTTATATTTATGTTGGTACACGTCTAAACTTCATATTGTCATATTTAAAAAAAATGAGATCCAAAATTTACAGTGGCAGAATATATATCAGGTGAAAAATTATTATATGATTTTTTTAAGAAAAAAACCAATTACAGCCACTAAAAACATTTGTTACGTGGTATGCATTTATTAGGGTCCCAAATCTCAGATTGACAATTACAGGCCAATAGCTTTGATCTCATCACCTGCAAAACTATTTGAAATTGTTTTGCATAAATACATTTTTAATCATTGCAGGTGTATGCTTCTCGACCAACAACATGGTTTCCGTAAATCTCGATCCACTGTCACTAATCTAATGGTTTTGTCTAACTATGTTTCAAAATCATTGGACTCTGGTGTACAAGTGGACGTCGTATACACAGATTTTGAAAAAGCATTTGATAAAGTTAACCATGCTTTACTTGTAAAAAAGTTATCTAATTTCGGGTTTTCTGAAGATCTCATAAATCTATTCTCAAATTACTCCTTTTCAGAACGATATAAGACCCCTACTGGAGTACCTCAAGGATCCAATTTGGGTCCATTGTTGTTTTTATTGTTCATTAATGACATAGAAACAGCAATAGAGCATTCAGATTTTTTATTATATGCAGATGACTTGAAAATTTACAAGAAAATGCATTCGATTTCTGATTCCCTCGACCTACAGGAGGATCTCAACTCTATATAGAAATGGGCTTGCTATAACCAATTGCCTTTCAGTGTAAAGAAATGTCACACAATTTCATTTTCAAGGTCATTAACGCCGGCAAAATATTCATACCATCTAGGCGGATATTTTCTGGAAAGGTTTTCTTCAACTAAGGATTTAGAAGTGACTTTCGAAGAACGTTGGAAATTTAGCCAGCACATTGCAGAGACTCATAGCAAATCCTTAAAAATGCTCGGTTTTATCTTGAGAAATGCGCGTTACTTCAGGAATACTTTAGTATTGCGCACTCTTTATGATACTCTAGTCCGCAGCATACTAGAAACTAGCTCCATCATTTGGATCCCAGGCGTAATGAATCAATGTAATGAATTGAAGCTGGAAAAAGTACAACGTAAATTTCTTCGATATTTATACTTGAAGGAATACGGGTATTATCCGTTCTTGTTTCCCAGTTCTTTTATTTCGGGAGCCCTGGGATACGTTTCTTTGTCGACTCGCAGAAGTGTTTATGTAATTAAACACTTCTGGAAATTGCTCAAGGGCATCGTAGACAATCCTTCAGTGCTCGAGCAGCTTCAAATGTGGGCTCCTGAAGGTGGTTATAGTTCTCGGTCGCGTCCACTATTCTTGCCTGTTAAGTCTAGAACTGGAGCACTTGCCAACTCTTCTCTGGCCAAGGCTATTTATCTGCTCAATTCTGTCCATAGTAATATTGACATTTTCTCTTGCACATATGGAGTTTTGGTTCAGTTCGTATGGACAATGCACACCTGTTGAGGTGATTTGTGTCTGTTGTTTTGTCTTGTTTATATTTGTATGTATTATGATGTATTAGTACTTTTGACTGTCGTGACGCATTGGGTTTGCCTGTCAGGTCACGATGGTTATAATTTTAATAAATAAATAAATAAAATTACATGTGAAAGATGGTTTACTAAAAATCGAACGGGAAATTACTGGATGTTTGAGACCAGCAAATATAGACGATGATGTCCTCACTGCAAAAATAGAAACAAATCCTACTTAAACGATCTATTAGCTGGCCGAGAAACTAAACCAGTCCGATTCAACAGTGAATAGACACTTTAGAGACTAGGTGAACGGATTACACGTGAATTGAGTCGACGCGTATCCATATACTCCAGAAGCCTGTGAATCTTGAAGCTGGTCCCCTATTCTAAATAATTTGGTAACCGGAGATGAGCTACGGTTGTTGTACGACAACAATTGCCGTAGAAGACAGTGGTTATTCAAAGGTAAAGTAGCAAAACTTACTTCGAAGCCCAAGCTCATTATTAGCAAATTATTTTGTGTGTATGATAGGATTGCAAATGAATTGTGCATTATGAAACTCTTAAGCCTGGCCAAACAGTAACAGCAAGCTTCTATTGTAATCAGCTGGATCATTTCATAATGAAGTAAAAAATAGGTCTGCACTTGTCAACAGAAATCGAATTTCTACAACACGACAATACTCGATGGTTTTAACTCTTTCTGACACCATATATTCAGATCGATGCAACCGGAATATTTTGCATCAAAGCCTAATGTTATTTTTTTTCTAATAAAAATTATGCAAACTAATGGTTTCATTTTTATATTTTATGATTTGGATAATAAAAAAATTAAACAAAGAACTAAAAAGTAATTAATATATATTTATATTTAGACAAATGTCTATATCAAATATTAAAATACTTCTACACATAATAATTATGTGTTGTGAAACTATTATTCCAAGCCGGTGATTAATATGAATGTTTTTTTTCACCTGCCATAAATTTATGATGTTTTCGTTTCTCACACGTCATGTTTTTCTTCCTCTTTTCCATTTTTTACCATTTTTAATAATATTACATAAAAGACAAGCATTCAACATGTGGGTGGACGTCCTACCGATGATAAGCGTTTATTTTAATTTTTGGAATATTTTATATTAAATATTTTAAGAATATTTTAAATAAAAACGCGATTAGAAACAATAACTATAAAAGGAACAAGACTAAAAATAAACTGATATGTTAATAATTTACATTAAATCAATTAGCTATATTAAAAATGGTCATCGATTGACTTCTTATCGGCTTCCTGTAGCTCTGTTCCGTTTCGCAGGTGACCGAAGTCAAACTGTAAAATATTTTAATAACCTGCATAACTTTTATCGTATTTAGCATTCAAGAAGTGTTAATATATTATGATAATAGCCACCCATATATAAACAAAGGACGAAACTCGGAGTACAACAGTCCGATCTACATTTGTAAGCAGCGTGCATTCTAAAAAATGTATCTCAAAATATCGTCTCTATGCTTTTGTGCATTCACAATAATTCAAACGCGAGCTTCACAACGCCACTCGCCACACGTATGAACCTAACTTTTTAGTCATGTCTTTAAAAATATATATAACAGTTACAATTAATGAATAGGAAGTTCATAAAGTAATGACAATGCCAGAATTGGGCTTTTATTTTGGAACTGTCGATCAACAAGAAGTATCGGAATATCAAATTGTTTATATGCCAGTTTTAATGCCTAAATCAGCTCAGAATGCAGCAGATAGGGAAGAGGATATATATGAAGACGAACCAATCGATTATGGATTCAACGTATTTGGCCGGTAGCTATAATAAAATATAAAAATATAAAAAAATAAATATTATTTTTAATTAAAAAAATTTTTTTTCACCATATTTCAGTGAAGTCAATCTAAAATTAAAACCAAACAGAAATTTGATGAGTCCTAGCTTTAAAATGCATCGTTGGAATACTCCGGAAGGGGATCCTGAAATAGTTACATTTGCTGACAATTCAGATTGTCACTATTTGCATAGAGAAGGCGAATCTGTAGCTGCTATATCGATGTGTCAAGATCAAATAATTGTATTGTTTATTCATATAAAATTAATAGTTAAGCAAAATTTATATAATATTATAATACTGCTCTTTGATTTCAGCATGGTTTGATTTTCTTGAATAATATTACATATGAAATAAGGCCCCTCAATCAAAGGTTGAGATCTTTGGTGATGCTAGAAGAAGCTCTACAAGAAGAAGCAAAAGACGAAGGAATGCCTCATATCGTGCGAAGAGCTACTGTGCAACCATCGCAAATGTCTGATGACTTTAGATTCTTTCCTGATTATGAAGACTTTGGCGATGAGCAAACGATCGATTCTCTAGAGACTGAAGATGATAATGAGATATTTAGAGAGAAGCGCCAGGGTAAAGCTTCAGGTTACACTGTGGAATTAGCTATGTTTTTCGATGAAGCTGCTTATAAAATCTTTGCCCCATACTTAAACTACAACGAAAAAGAAATGCGCGATATGCTTTTAGCATATATGAATGGGGTGAGTCATATATTGAATAGTAAATCGAATATCTCTAATCTTAATGTTTTTTACAGGTTCAAGCTTTATATCACCATCCAAGTTTAGGAGTATCAATTGAATTAACTTTAGTGCGTTTAGATATTATGAAAAGTCAACCTGCAAATATGCCACATTATAATGGCGAAAGATCAAAACTGCTCGACTCTTTTTGCGCATATCAAAAAAGTCTAAATCCACCCGGTGACTCGAATCCTAATCATTGGGACATGGCGTTGTATATATCAGGGTAAATCAAATCGTACTCTACTTTAAAACACTCTAATACACACATGTCTGTGACAAGTATAAATAGAACGATCTAAATTATCTCCACCCTTCTTTACTTGAGTTGAACTTTTTTTATGAGTCGGATGACTAACCATTCATTCCTTTCGCTTAGTGTATTTCGGTGCATCTATAAATACAGATAATGAACTTGGTAACAATTTTAAATTATGTTCAATAGGTTAGATTTTTACGCTATCGAAGGTAGAACAAGAAGTGGTGTAACTATGGGTCTGGCTACAGTAGGTGGTGTATGTTATGATCAATATGCCTGTGTGATAGCAGAACTTGGAACTACTAATGTATTTGGTCGACCATATCCATCGGCTGGTTTTACATCTGTTTACATCCTAGCACACGAGATTGGGCACAAGTATATCTTATAATATTAAACGTATATCATATGTGAGATTGTTTTAAAGTACAATTACATTTCTAGTTTGGGTATGCACCATGATAGCAGCGGCAATTCCTGTACTAAAGAAGGTTATATAATGTCACCGTCAAGGGGGACAAATGGTGAAACTATATGGTCAACGTGTAGTGCAAACGTTATGCAAAATCTTGGGTAATTATAATAAGTTTAATTACATGTTTAACCTTAGTTTAGTTCGTACAAATGTTTGAGAGATAAGCCTGGCCCAATCGCTCCTGATCGTAATCACGGTCGCTATCAAGATACTCCTGGACAAGCATGGGGAGCAAAGAGACAATGTGAAATCCTTTTGAAAGACAAAGATGCTCATGTGAGCACGGCTGGTAGTACTTTAACAAATATATGTCAACAGCTTCAATGTAAAACGCCTCATAGAAGTGGATTTTATTATGCTGGACCGGCCTTAGAAGGAACTGATTGCGGTAAAAATATGGTAAGCAAGTTATAAACAGTATTTTATATGAAAGTGAAAATAGTAATTCATTGAATGAAAAGCACAAAAGAACATCATCTTTCTAGGTTGTTTCCATTGCAATCAATATAAACTTTACAGTAGTTATAAAGTACAAGGATGACTCAAAAACGTTCTGTTTTAATTCGATTACATGTCAAAGATTTGGGTATGTAGTACAGGAAACAGTGTTCTTCCTGGGTGTTTAAATATTACCCTAGGTATATCAATAGAGCTTATCTTCACTGAATTTATTCTGTACTTTATTTAACATTGGTTATTTGGTTCCAGTACTGGTTTTCAATAATGTGGATATCATTACCGTATATTCCTTTATCCTTCCGATGTCAAACTTTATCAAAAGCTTTCTCATAATCTACAAAGCACATAAAGATATTGTAAACAATTTTTTGATTGCTTTCCATTTACTATTACATCAGTATTATTTAAACGTATATTTATATTATTTTGGCTCGAGTTTTAGTTTGTTCACATATATTTATCTATATGACTTCATATTTTCCACTCTCTTAAGTCGAATCTTCATATTAGCCACTACACGATTGTGATTGGATGAAATATCTATCCTTAATCCATTTTGTTTCTGACAATATTATGACGGCAATCTTGTAGAGATTTACATGTATACAATCTTCTTAATGGAACTTGTATAAAGTATTGATTACTACCATTCTGAATATAAATACTGTTTCAACATTAGTAAAGACTGATATAGCTATAAAAAAATTTTATTTGACTCACCCTTGTCCATTCTTACATGATCATTTTAATAAAATCACCATATATTTTAGTGGTGTCAAGGAGGAAGTTGTACAAAAAGGTATAAAAAGAAACCGAGCGTTGTTCAAGGCGGCTGGAGTGATTGGATGTACGGAAAGTGTAATTCAGGATGTATTATTAAAGGCAAAGGGTTTTTAACAAAGCAGCGAAAATGCGATAATCCTAAACCTGTGAACACTGAAGAAGGATGTGAAGGAAACTCTTATGAAGTGAATATCTGCAAAGATGATAATGTAAGTTCATATTATAATCACCGTAAATTTAAAAAATACTTTTAATCATTTATTGCGCAGGTTTGTGGAAGAAAAAGAAGATCTACTATTGTAGAATATGCGTCGAATAAATGTCGCGAATTTAGTAAAAGATTGCCAGAATTAGATCGTAAAGGAGCTGGATTACAAGCGCCGCACGAAGAATGTATGTTATTGATACAAATTGTTGTTAAAATACATTGATTAATATGCTTTTTATTATAATTTAAGCTCGGCTTTGGATGGCTTGTGCCATATTCTGCAGACGTGCTGATACCGGTAGTTATTATACTCCTCGTATTGATTTGAACGATTTGGGCGTTGATCCTTATTTTCCTGACGGTACATGGTGTCATAATGACGGAAAGGAAAATTACTTTTGTCTTCAGCATCACTGTTTACCAGAGGTTAATATAGTTTATAATAATATATTATTGCTTGTATTTATTATTATGATTTTCAGACGTTTAAGTTTACGAAGTTGTGGGGTACACTGGGTGAAGATTTGCAATTGCTCGGTAACGCAAGACCGCATCCGGCTACTCTTCCACCCATTATTCAAAAGTATCTATCACTCGGCGAAGATGGCAAACCACTTTTGACTAGCATCGGACCTGAACAAAATTTACATCTACTGGACGATTGGACAAATCATGATTATGTAGATTTACCAGAGTCTTTTAATAAACGTCGTTTTGATAACGATGATGTGTGAATTACCGTATATTTTAGATAATATTTTAATAAAATTCGGATTAAGATAATATAAAAAATATTTGTATTAGATGTGGAAAATATTAAATTAATTCAGGTAACTGAAAATATAAAAGTATTTTTTATTTTGTTGATTTGCAACTTGACTATGCAATAATTTTAGACAAATTCGTATTTTAATAAATAAAATTATTTATTACCTATAGTAACTTATTTTATAAGATAGTATAGTTAATATTTTTTCCGACAGATGTCACTAAAAATATATTAAAATTATTACTATTTCTTAAAATATTTTTTTGATTTATTTATAAAATAAGATTATATTATTTTAGTTATTGAATTACATGTTAAATTTTAAGAATAGATTTAAGCATTTAAATATTTTTATGGTAGATGTAATACATACTAGATGTCGCTACTGATTCTGAATACTCGCAAGCGAAAAACAAGTCCTTCCAAATATATACTAAATCTCCCACCACGTAAGTTAACTTTGCGCAGCGGCGATATCGTAACCAATGAGGTTTATCCGAGGTGCGATTATTGCTAGTTGAAAACTTTTACCAATACCCCGCCAAGTGGACGTGAAATACCGTCCGCTACGGCAATTTTTGCAAGCCTGTAATGGGCTTTTTACAACAATCACAAGAGCAGGGGTGGCCGAGTAAGTAGGGATAGAATAATCCAACTTCTGAGGATTTCTAAATAAAATATGAGGGCGTCTTCGAATAAAATTTTTATTGTTATAAAAAAATAAGCATACGAGATATTCTTCATATAACCATTTTTTCTCTAGAATTTATTATTCATAATGAAATCTAGAAAATTGATTATACAAATCAACAATTTTTGAAACAGTAAAAAAGAGAATCCAAAACTCAGCCAATAATTTCTATTTTCAACTGGAATCTTTTATTATTAGTTTCATTTTTAGCGGAAAATTTCACAATATATCTACGAAAACTATTTAAGAACATTTTTAACTGAAGTCATTTGTAATAAAAATTTATCAACATCATTTTCAGCTGTGATTTTACGATATATCTTCACAAAAGCTAAGAAATTAATTTTCACAAAAATGCAATAACTAATAAAAAACAAATTCAACAACAGTTCAAAGTGAAATATCTTTGTGGGAATATTTTTCAAACAATCAATTTTTGAAACTTTCACAATATTTATTATTAACACTTTACCTACCGCTCACGCCAATTGGCGTCTTGAGTGTGCCGAAAGTTAAACACCGCAGACGCCAATTGGCGTCCTGTGTATGTTTTCGTTTCCGTGTCAAATTTAAAATATATATTTAGTGTTTTATTTGCTTTTTTTTTAAGAGATGACTAAATAAATGTATGAATTTTCATTTTATTTTAATTTTTTTTTTTTTTTAATTATATTTAGACAAATGCGAAGGTTTTAAAAATATATTTTATATTTCTTTCATCAGGCAGTTTCACTACCAGACAAACTTATGTATCTTTTGATGTGGTCCGAATATTTTAACAAATTTTTCTAGACATGTTATAAATGTAACAATGCATCAATTAAAGCCATTATTAAGTGGTTCTCAACATGTGGTTCGCCGGAAATAGAAATTAATTATTACATTTCCTTATTATTAGATTTTAAAATTGATTGATGATTTTAAAATTATAAAAGTAAATAATCTAGGAATTTAAATAAAAATAATTTAAATTTAGTTAACCAGTGGTTCTCAAACTTTTTCAAATTTCTAAAAACTTTTATCCAGCACACTTTTTTTTCGGACGGTGTAAAAAAAGAAAAAATATGATATTTTATACACAAACATATAAATATGTATATTTAAAAATAATTTATTGGGTAAATGGGTTTATTTAGAAATAAAGTCAAATTACATAAAATTAAAAAATACGATGTACATATATAAAAAGTACAAGACACTAAAAATTTATCATATCATTAACCATTAGATAGTATTGGATTACTGAGAATCTCAAGATTGTCAGATTAGTAAGATTCTATTGTATTTTTTTCTATCCTGTTATAAGGAAATTCCAACATATTTTTTGTGAGTAAATATTATCTCCCGTCAGATAATACTGGCTTACTGGAAATACCGAATCTCAGTGACACATTATTTTAGAAAGTGGGAATTTTTATGAGTTATTATTTTTGAATTATTAGCACGATACACATAACAACTTATGGATAAGAATTAAGTTTAAGTTATACTATCGTGTGAAGTGCATCTGGTTTTCGTGTGCTCGAGTGAATATTCGAAAAATATTACGAACTGTTTATAAAACATAGTTTTTTAGTTAGATACGAGTGTAGAATCAACGTGAAAATAATTACAGTTTATGTTATTTAATATAGTGTTAAATATATATAGATATTCCAAGTGACAATGAAAATTATAGTGATAGTGATTCAGACTCCTCTGTTCATGAAAGAAATCGCCCACATGCTATGATGCTCATGAGCAACGCGGAAGATGAACAAGAAAAATATTTAGAAGACACTTTACAAGACACAAAACTTTATTGAAGATGACTTGTTTTCCGTTATTGCAGAAGAAACGAATAGACACCATAATCAACACATCAACAAATACAAACTGCAAATAAAATCTAAAAAATGGGTGGATGTAACGGTACCAGAATTAAAAAATTAGTTTGAGTTGATATTGCTAATGGGCCTGGTAAAAAAAGGCTCATTACACCTGTATTAGACAATAAATCCACTAATAGGAACCTTGATATTTACAAAAACCATGAGTAGAAATAGGTTTTATCAAATATTACGTTACCTGCGTTTTTCCAATAATGAAAATGTTCCTGATAATGTATGATTAATGTTCAAAGTACAAAAAATAATTGATTATTTCTCCGAAAGATTAAAAAATATGTACTAACCAAGCCAAAACATATCTCTGGATGAGGGTATGATCCCATGGTGTGGAAGATTAAATTTTCACGTATACAACCCCAGTAAGCTCACAAAGTACGGTATAGTGATAAGAATGGTATGTGAGTTAGTGTCAGGATACATATCGAAATTTAAAATATATGCAGGACCTGGAATTTCGTTACAAGATTCAATATCACATCTAACATCAGACAATAAATACAAATAGCATCATTTTTATATGGACGATTTTTATAACAGTGTTGAAATAGCAAAAAAAATATATATGAAAAAAAAATAGAATCTGTGGTACCATAAGGAAGAATCGGGTTTTACCAGAATATCTGAAAAATGCAAAATTACGAATATTTGAAACCAAATAAGGGGTAATATTGTTGCAATTGCGAAAAACAGTAAAAAATCGAGACACTAAACTTTCATTATATAACTAGTTATTGTGAAAAGTGATTTACACGTGAAAGACAATGTAAATTATCTGTGTATGTGCCTGGAAAATTTCACATTACGATGGAGTGAATTACAACGGTTAGTGAATATTTTATTGCAAATGAATTATATATCAGTAAACTCGTATTAGTAAAAATGTCACAATACAAAAGAAAAGTTTGCTTGAAAAAAGTTTTTAAAAATTTAAAAAAGTTTGAGAACTGCTGGTTAACTCAATTTGTATTATTTTTATTAAAATTTCTAGGTTATTCGTTTTTATAATTTTAAAATCAAGATAATCATTTTAAAAATCTAATAATAAGGAAAAGTAATAATTATTTTTTATTTCCGGCGAACCACATGTTGAGAACCATCTAATAATAACTTGAATTGATGCATTGATACATTTATAACATGCCTAGAAAAATTCAACGAAATATTCTGACCGTATCAAAAGATACATAAATTTAAATAAAAAAGGTGAAATTCGCGAAGTTTTGCGAAAAAGTGCCGGTATTTAGCGTAAGTCTGGTAGTGAAACTGCCGGTCGGTAAAGTGTTAAAACAGAAAATAATAACCAATGGAAAATTAAAATAATATACTGAAGAAAGTATTCTCCGAGTCAATATTTATTTTTATTTTAAAATCATAATAGTACAATAACTCGTTATGAAAACTGAGAAATAAATTAACACAAAAAGTTCATATTTGAAATATTTTTAAGAGAATATTCTCCAAATCATTTTCTTTAATTGTTTAATTTAAATACTTTTGCGGATATTTCGCAATAGGTTATTGAAACAAAATAATAAATCAGAAAGATAATAACCAATGAAAAATCATATTGGAATATCAAAAAGAATATTCTTCAAACCAATAAATTTTATTTTTAAATTATTCTTATTCGGAATTTAACAATATTTTGTGTTGAAAGCTGATACATTAATTAATGCAGAAAAACAATACTGTAAAAGCAAGTTCAACAACAATTCAAATTTTTAAATAACTCTTAGAAAATATTCTCGTTTGTAATAATGATTTTACGATATTTCATTAAAAAGATAAATAAAAAGAATTAAAACAAAAAAATAATACTTATAAGGGAATATAATCTAAAACAATAATTTTGAACATTTTTTTATGTATTTCAAAACATCGGGTACATATTTGAAAGTGTAATATGTGATATACATACTAGATGTCGCCACTAGTATAAAATACTCGCAAGAGAAAAGAAAGTCCTTTACAATATATACATGAACTTACACTGAGATTTTAACTTTGCGCAGCGGCGATATCGTAACCAATGAGGTTTATCCGAGGTGCGATTATTGCTAGTTGAAAACTTTTACCAATACCCTGCCAAGTGGACGTGAAATACCGTCCGCTACGGCAATTTTTGCAAGCCTGTAATGGGCTGTTTACAACAATCACAAGAGCAGGGGTGGATGTGTAAGTAGGGATACGATATGAATAATAGTTCGTATATATTTCGTTATGATACCAGAAGAAATATCGTATATACAGAACAGAATTCTTCAAACATTCAAACCATTTATTTTATTATTATATTTAGAGAAAAATAATGGCCAGCGAAAATTAAAAATGGAATATACAATATAATATTCTCCAGACAACAATTTTACTGTTTCGTTATAAAATCTGAGAAATTTTAACAAATGCTCCTAATTAACAAATTAAAAAAATGCTGTTAATTTATAAAAAATGGTTATTGAAATTTAAAACAAAATAGTAAACCAGTGAAAAATCAAAATGGAAAATTTTCTACTATAGAAGAGAATATTCTCGTAAAATACCGTCCAAGTTTGTAATGGGCTCTTTACAATGGTCATAATAGCTAGTGGTAGCGAAAGTAGAGAAAATAAAGTAGAAACCGAAGTCAGACTGTGACGTATTTCAGGAAATAATCCCCAAGCTTTCTCATTATACAATATTTCGTTATGAAATTAATTCACGCAAATAAATACAGGCGGCCCTCGACTTTCGCACAATTCGCTATTTCGCACATTAAAAAAAAAAATATTTAATTTTTTTTAAAAAAAAAATATAAACATGAGTGAGAAACGGAAAAACTTCAGTGTTGATACGAACAAAAAGAAATCAGGGACTCATAAACTTCACATGATTCGAGACAAAGATGGAAATTATTAGACGTTCTGACCAACATCAAAAAGATGTCCCTCTGAATATTTAAATTATTCAAGCAAAAGCTTTTAGTTTGCACAAAGATTCGAAGGATAGATTAAAAAAAGATTTTATCACGGTTTTCAAGCAAGTAACGCTTGGTTTTACGATTTTAAAATGAGGTATTTTTTCATAATATTAAATTTACTGGAGAATCGGCTGATGCGGATAAAGATGCTGCAAAACAATTTATTTCCTAATTATCCAAAATTATTGAAGATTGAGAATATTCCTCTAGCCAAATATTTAATGTAGATGAGACTGGTTTATTTTGGAAAACTCTTTAACAATGAAAAATATTAATGAAACCTTCACGCACCTTGACAAATTTTTAAATAATATGGAAGATTGTGATCCCAATGGAGAACGCATATCTCAAGTGCGTAAGGCGATCAATAAAGACATAGCATGTTATAAAATACTATATGAAGAAAAGAAAAAGAATAATGGAAAACAGTTAACTCTTGATAACTTTTTAAAGGAAACACCCGCAAGCCCCACTTAAACATGTATTTTAAACGCCTCTTAAACATTTTATATTTACTTGATAAATAAATATTATAAAATACACAAAATTTCAATTTTTTTACTTCCCTCTACTTTCGTACATTCAACATTCGCACACATTTTCAGGAACCAATTATGTGCGAAAGTCGAGGGCCGCCTGTACATAATTCTATTAATCAACAAATTAAAAAAAATTATATATCACATTATGTTATTGAAACTTGAAGATATTCCTTGTAAAACTTTCTCTTTTACAATATTTCTTTATAAAAGCAAACAAATTGATTAACAAAAGTAGATCATAGTCACATAATCAAATTCGATAATAGTTCTAATGTGTAAGATCTCTGAGAGAATATTCTGCATAACAAACACTTTCATTTTTTAAGCTTTTGATGGGATTAATATTTTTAATACATTTATAATATTTTATTAATATTTTTTGTAATATTTCGGCATGAAGACAAAGAATCAAAACTTTAGTGCCACTTTTTGTTGAAAATGATTTTTTAAGCGAAATTTAAAAAATCTTTAAATTAACTTTAAATTGTTTTAAATTGCTAACGATCGCCAAAATTTAATTACACATTTTTTCTGTATGGAGAAGCTTATACAAATCCACATTATTTATATTATACTTAAAAAAATTATTTATATTATACTTAAATTAAAATTAAAATCATTAGAAATTAAACACATTATTCTTAAGTTATAAAAATATTTTTTTTAGAACTTGATGATTTTTTACATATTTTAATAACGGTTTTGCAATTTAAATCGATAAAATCAATTGCGTAGTTCGTTCTCAAGCGCGCCAAAATGCACGGGATTTCCCGGGACGGGATGTAAAATTTGCTTACTTATGACATTTCGTCATATGCCAAGCGTGAGTCGTGGCAGGCGCGGTTTAGTGCAATTAAACAGTGAAATATGTTATAATCACACCATTTTTCTTACAAAGTGTTAATTGAAAATTATTCAAAATGGTGTAGCATTGGATTTATAGACAATATAAACAAAAGTTTAAATTATGAGTGTGCCAGTAAATCTTTGGTCATATGAATAATATATCACGGTTAGTCTATCAAAATTACTATTGACTTTCTAGGATCAAATATTAAAAGACAAACAGCAGTGATTTGCCAGTTCAAGATATACATTCCAAAGTGAATTAAATATATTACAGTGATAGTAATAATAAAAATCTCATATTAGCGTAAACTAAAAGTTACATTTTTTCCTACTATATAGTATTGTTTACAGTTAATTTTCAGTGGCAATGAAATATCTAATAACATTTACGTATGGCAAACAAATAAAATACGACGTACAATTTATCAGTTTAAGAAGTGATGTCAATCTACATGTTCCTCTACGGTAACTTCTGCTAATTTTGTTCTTCAGTTGTCATTTAAATTTCATTTATGGATTATATTAGAAGTAATAATGCGTTCAGTGTTTAACTCTCGATGAAGATCTAATTGTTTTCAATTCTTTTCAGAAGCAATGATAGAACAATTTGACGACCTATATGGTAACAGCGTAGAATTGGTATATATAAACAAAAAGTGAACTATCTCAGCAAGTATTATCTTTTTATAAAGAACATACTTCATATGTTTGATGTAACTGAATATCCTGAATTTAGCTGTTCCAAAAGAGAAATGATTGCACAGAAGAAAAATTGCTAAAAAACCATGACGTAGATACATATTTTACCACATTGGAATTAAAAATAACCCACTGTTAGATATTTTGGCTATCGATTATCCAGGTATGCAATCACATATTTATAATCATTGTAAAATGTCGTCTAATAGATAACATCCAAGAAAGTACACATTTATAAGCTGTCCATTGGCTGATATATAAGTGTTCCCACTGCGACGGTGCCGATTTGATCGACATTAACTTTCAATCCTCATACATATTACGGATATATTACACGTTCCCGTTTAAAACTTACCTGGTTTTTTTGAAATTCGTCAAATCTAACGAATATGTGCATTAAATCAGAAGCACTGATAATGTTTATGTATTGTAAATGAAAAAACTCACTTTTCGCCTCGGAGCCCGTCGACAAGAATTCAAAATTTGAAGATTTCATTATGAAGATTGTTTTCTGACTGTTTATCTAGTTTAATCAATGTATTCTTATAATCCCTACACACATTATGTATATATTTCATTTTCATAGTTATAACATACCTAGTTAATTTGCAATCCGATTATTTATATTCAGTCAAATCAAATAACGCACATAACAAATTAATGAAAATTATTGTGGCATAACAAAATTATTAAAACTGTTGTCACGTTGATGTCGGTCATCTTGTTTTATATTTGAATGCTTATTTTTCATTGGTTGACAACAAAAGAATACATTAGCGGAGGCTCGAAAATCATCGTGCCTGCTTTATTTTTACTTGTATTAATTATATTTCCTTTGTTTACGTGTATTATTATACACCATTCGTACAAAGTGATACGATTTACAGAGTAGAAGATTGAGAATATAATGTTTGACTTTAACTGAGATAACTTTAGCTCCTGGGTCAATTTTTCAAGTAAGTTTCATGTCGATATGATTTAAACTATGATAGTTTTCGTGTTCTGAAATACAAATACTTCATTGAATTTTTATGCCCACTTACATATATACGAGTTAGAAATGAAGCAGTTACATTTTGTGACTATTTTTTAGTTTTTTTCAGACCTACTTTAAAAATTCATGTTTATCAAAAATATATATTATATATACAATTAAAGTAAATTTTAAGTGGCTGACTTCTAGAACTTATTCACCGATTATAGAAAAGTTTCGATATAGAAATTAAAATACCTTACTCAAAGATAGTTCCTAAAAAACATAATAAAATATTGTACATGTAAATAAAATTATTTTTTGTTTAACGGATTACCATTAATTGAATTTTTCAACTAACAATTGGTTCTGAACTTGGCTATTATTTATTTATAAAAAACAATTTATTAATGTTTAAACATAAACATGCAGATTACAATATAAATTTAAAAATAATATATGTTAAACTGATTTTAATTTATTTGTTACTCAAATGATAAAGAAATTGGATTAGATATTTCATAGAAAATATATTGGTTTCGTCGATATTTCTACACCATTTGATATTGGTGAAATGCATTATACTTAGTTTTACTTTTGAACAGGAAGTGATGTTATTAATGAAACCTTGAGGCATATATTGTTTATTTTAGAAACCGCATATTCATGAATTCGATAATAATCACACGTGCGATATTAATTATAAATGCAAACAAATCAGCGTTTATTAACCTATTGAACTTGCTTTACATTTGAACAAATATTATGGTATGCAATAAAACATGTACATAGATAAAGTCGACATTTATTTAATACAATTGTATTGCAGTTATTGGTTTAATGACTCGCTATAAAAAAACAATGAAAAATAGTAGTATAATAATGAAACAATAAATTCGAATCATTTTACAGCGCAATTTTGTTAGCAATAAGCTGAATACACGTGATCTTAACTAGTAAAGTTAATATTTTAAAAACAGAATCAGTAAAATCATTAACTATGTCTTGAAATATTAAATATTAATTATGTCTCGAAATATTAAAGACCGATGCTAAGTATTTTTTTTTGAATGACGATAATTAATATTTTATTATAAATTTAATGAACTTAAAAAACACACATTTCAGACTTTTTACATAAAGCTTTCGTTGAGGGATTATAGCAATATTTAATAAAATATTATCTTTAAAACTCATTGATAAGACATGCATTTTATCTAGACTTAATGTATAACATAAACTCTAAATTAGTATTTTATATTTATTACTACGTAAATCAATTAGTCAATTTATTTAATGTAAACAATTGTAATTTTAGGTAAATACCCTATTTATTTACATCGTTCATCGCGTTTCCTTTGTAAACATACAGGTGCGTCGAGCTTACAAATCTTTCCCAAATTATTAAACTTGTCTGTAACATTTCGTATAGTTAAAATACGAGGCAGATTTTTGTGTCTATCTCTTTCCGACGTATTGTGAATCGTAAGCATTAAAAAGAGACGACTAAACAATATTTAAATCGAAAAAATAGTGCGCAATTAAATTTCGATGCAAATTGCAAATAACATTAGCGATTGACACTCGAATGATTTATGCGCATATTTATTAATTTATACTGTTTTTATTTTCAATTTTTTTCGCGTTTTTCACTCGTTTTTTGTGTTTTTAGCGTGCGGCCCCGGCGCCGATTGTTGAGAGCGACTGACTCGCCTAGCGATGGGCCACCAGAGATGGAGGAGGGAGTTATTGTTGGTTGCCTGCAGACCTGTAGCACCAGAGTTCAGTACAGTATAGCGAGTGTGGTCGTGTAGGACACGAACGAGCGGACCTTTTCAGTCCTGAATATTTTTATCGTCAAACCATAAAATCAAAGGCTATATCTGAAAAAAAATTCTTTGAAAAAGACATATTTTTCCGAGCTAAAAAATAATTGTTAAAAAAATTAAAATGAGCGACGATTGGGGATACACTACTGCCAACGGTGAGTGATGCTAAATTTTATTTCATTTCCATTTTTCATTTTTATCGACATAAATAATAAATTGTGCGTATAAATTTTTCGAACGCAAACTTCGTTTACAATACATCTCTGTTACTCCCTCCAGTCGCTGTGGCCGCGATACATCACGAAATCGGCTTTGATCGAAAACGGCTTTAGTGTGCGGCGCATATATGGTGTAAAGGCACGCTCTCACACAGGCTCAAACTTGTTTTCGTATTATTTCGACGCGCATTTATTCTTCCCATTTTTTGTGGCAATAGTGGCGAAAAGGATCGCAATCGCCGTTGTGCATACATGGCGTTCGCCGTTATTGCGGCCGATTCGATTTAAAAATAAATACATTAAATTCAAATTAATTCGAGTAATGGACGCCGCGTTTTCGAGTCGTTGCCAACATTTAAAAAAAATCGCACGTTTGAGATTTGTAAACAAGATGGCGCCCCCAGCAAATTCAAAATGACATTATAATTTAATGAAATTTCAATGTCGACAAACGAGGAAAACGCAAATATGTCTACGAAGCCATAAAAGTTGTTTTAAATTCTGAGAATTTAAAATTTCAACCTTCGAGCAGCCTTTAATAGCAAACACAATCGCCAATAATAATCAAAATGTTAAACGATATGTTTACTTACGAATTTCTGTGACGTTCGATTGACGAAATCTTTATTTAACACCGCGAAAGTACTTCACATATGTCTACTTTCTAGAAATAGTGTTTTGATTTACTTCCGTTCTACAAAGCGTAATCGCACATTGATTGACGTTTCGTGGATAAACTTCGATTCGCTTCTTAAAACCGTGACTAAAATTTCAATGCAAATGTATAGAAGGTAAACAATAGGACTCCTTTTTCGTTACAGGTAGAGCTTATCAGTGTTTTTTGTGACTGCACCCAGCTTAAATTTGTGTTATTTATTTTCGATTGTCTCGTGAAAAATGTAAAAGTAACGAGTTTATTTCTAAATCAGAATTGATCGCACTGACGCTTGCCAGAAAATTCACTTCAATTAATTGGAATTACGAGAAAAGCTATTTATTTGCGTACTTTGATAACAACTTCACACTGAGATTCAAAATCTTGATTAAAAATGTAAAATTGTATGAACATATTTCTTAAAAAAGTCGACCTACAATTCTGCCCGACAAAAACAGCAAAAATAACGATTTTTTTTTTTTGCAAAGTTACGCTTCTTTCTGAATAACCGCCATTTAAAAACAGAATGGCGGATCAGGCCGGGTAACAAACTTAGCAAAGATATTTATTAGGTCTGTTTTCAGAAAAGTTTCATTAAATATGGTTAAAGCTGCAGTTATTACAAAAAAACACACGGAAAAAAATAATAAAAATACATACTATGTATTAGATTTTTATTACAGTTTCTATTATAATATATTTTTAACTAGGAGTTATCTTGTCATTTAAAAATCGTTATATACTACATAAAATAAAACATTTTTTAACTTTTTTCTCAAAATAAGTTTTTTTTTAGCGAGTTCCGATGATTTTTCTTTAATACCGCCATTTTAAAACAAAATGGCAGTTCACGCTGGCTAACGAAGTAAGCTGAGATATTAACAATTTAATTATCAATACTGCGGCAGTTTATTTATTATATTTATAATTATACAAGATTATTTTTCATTTCTTTAATATTTGAATTACTGCCTATCGATCTGAGGTAATATATTTGTAAGATTCATTTTTAGAATATGAAATCTTATAAAAACTGCGAAAGTAATTTGACAAAAAATCATAACAAAATAAATATTTTAATTTCTATTTAAAAACATTTAAGATTTAACGGACTTTAATAAACGGACATTTGTAAAAACGCGATTAAAAACAAAATGGCAGCTCAGATTAGCTAACAAACTTATCAAAGATATTTATTGTGGCTATTTTACAAAAAAATATGGCAATATGAGTAAAACTACCGCACTTATTGTGTCCTCATAAACCGCTATATCACATCATATTTGTATTTTTACTATTTTTATTACATAAAATTTTTAACAGTTTTACATTTTTTCTGTTTGATTTTTAAACGAAATTACATTTTTTTAATAACCGCCATTTTGAAACAAGCTTAGCAGACTCATCCAAGAAATTTTATATTAATTTTTCAAAGTCATTTTGTTTGAAACAATGATGAAAATCTGATTAAAATACGGTATTAAACAAAAACCGTTATATTCCATAAAAACAAAATAAAAAAAATATACTTGAAAACATTTTTGCTTATTAACTTTTTTACGATTTTTCTTCTTCTTTAACTTAAAAAATCAACAAACGCCATTTTGAACCAAGATGGTGGACTAAACTGGCTAATAAGCAAACTTAACCCAGATATTTACAATACCAATTTTTCAGATTTTTTAATGGAAATATGAATAAAACCATTAAAATATTTATGACATATAAACAAACATTTCCCTTGTGTTATTTTATTATTCTGTCAAAATGTATCTAAAATATTTATATTTTTAACGCACAAAGACACCACAATACGAATAATTTATTTCAGCACAATATGTGGGTAATCGTTCATGACAAATTGGCTTCTTAAAAGGCGTCGTTAAAATTTTGTAATTGTGACAAATTGATTTTAAGCATTTTAAAAGTTTACTTCGTGTATGGAATACAAATGGAAAATTTTACACTATGCTAATATATTATTATGTGCTAAAACCCGTTGTTGATTGATGTTTTCATCTTAAAAAAATATACAAGTAGAACATATCTAATCTAAAGCGTTATATTATTCAACAGATTTTATCTAAATACTCTTTAAACTACCTGAAATCTCTTCAATTATATCTCAAAGACATATCCTTTATTGACTCAACGGTGATTTTTTTTGTAATGCTAACCACAATATGACCCTGTTGTCATAAAAGTTATTAATATACATTAAGTAATTACTTTATTAGCATTGTGTACATATGTAGTATGTTATAATGTAATTGTCATCCAATATAATAATTAAAATTCATTTCTCAATATAATATTGATACATGAAGGTCAGATGTCAAAATACAGTATAATTATATAATAATAACATTTACTCTTAATGTTTTCTTGAATACATATGGATATAATATTCATCAAGCCGCAGAGGTCATTCTCAAACAATAGTGACGATGTTGTTTTTAACAAGTAGTCCTGATTCAAAAATAAGTTGATAAAAACTGGTTTATAAAAAACAATTCTCCACGAAAAGTTTAAATTTTCCGAGAAGAGTTTATTATTTATACTTTCAAATTGCACACTTAAAACAATTTGAAAGATATTAAAAGATGTTGAATAACTGAAGAGGAAAATTTTAACGAAAATGCCATTTAGAAATTTTCGCACATGGACAAAAATTTCGCACATAATAAATCACTGTCTTAACTCGACAGGTCAGAGTCACATGACAGTGACTCAACCGATTGTAATCAGCCGAAAAAACTGACATCATTGTTTAATTGCTTAGTTATTGTTTAAAAGGTTTTGCAGATCTATAATGCTAATTGTAAAGAAAAATATCATATTTCTCAATTTGAGGATTTACTGTAGAAGAATAAATTATCTCTAAAATAGTGACTGTACAACTTTTTGGCAGTGATACTCAAACTGTGCTTTACTGAACGTAAAATGTAATTCAACAACAGCATCAAACACAATTATTGTAAAATATTATAGCTGTCACTCGATTTCGGCTGTTTTGAAAATATATACAATATTTTTTTATATTGATATAAATGCACTGCTTTTCTTCTACTATTAAAAAATACATAAACTTATATGTTCAGTTCCAACATAAATATAAATAAGCTTCTTTAGTTTAATTGAATGTTAATAACGAAAACAATGCATCTTGTAGATTCGTTTTTTGTGCCATTTTTTCCTACGCATTTTTGTTTGTCAGTGAAAGTTTAGTAGCAGATATAAAAAATTGCTTACGGCTTATTTTAGATAGATTGAATTTTATATATATATAAATAGCAATAGTATTTGTTATTTATAAATCTAAATTTTAGAGATTTGTATTAAAAACAGCAATATAAATGCTCAGTTTCAACATTTTTAAAGATGTACTTAGAATTAATTCGAGATAATACATACGCTACTTCAACATACTATTTGTGAAAATATCGCGATTGTTTACTTAATTCAGAAAACAAAACAAAGCACACTGTGTTCAGAGCGTAACATCAATAGGCAATAAAATATTATTCCTCAACTTATAAATTTGTTTATTAATAAAATATATTAACAATATTTATGAGTAGTATAAGTAACAAAAATAAAATCAATGCCTATACATTCGTATTAAAAAAATACTAATAAATATTATTTTTACTTCTTTTAGAATTACTGTACGGGAAGTAAAATGTTTATTCAATGCTTACACCCTCTACCAGCAGCAATTGGGTATTAGTCATCTCATAAATTGTGTTCACCCTTCAACCGTTCTAGTATCGTTAGAAGACTTCTAACTGATCATACCTTCCGTTCTAAAATTAAATCTGAAAAAATATACTTCGCTTTTGAGTCACGATCTTGAAACTGTCCTCGATCGCAGCACATTTAGTTAAAATATAGGACATTTACGTATTTCACTGATGTCACGGCTCATTTGTGCATATTACCACGTACTTAATGCATCTCAAGAATGTTTGTTTATCTGAAAATCTTCAGATTTAGACCGGATTCAGGTCGGAGCGTCACGAATTTTGCTGGCTAAAAATGAATTATTGCGATTTTTTGCATCATAACTGGCGCTAATCACGTAAATCAAACGGGAATAATAGAATCTATTTTATCGATAGAAAATTATTATCAAAAAAAATCCGATGGTTAAGTTTTTAAAGTAAAATATATATTTTTGAGCTAGAAAAAATATTTTTATTGGCAAAGACCTAATTTTCTTAAGTAACTTGTTAATTTCAATAACTATTTTTTTTTATAAATCTAAGTAGGTTTCTAGAGTAAATATACATTTTTTGTTATTCTGTACATAAATTATATTCATCCATGACCTTGCTCTATCATTTATATATAAAAGAATAAAACACAATAGCGGAACACATTCAAGGTTCTTTTAAATAATGTTGTTTAACTCTAGTTAACGTATAATATTTATATAATTTGCTACAAGTACACGCATTTTATTTATAAATACATTTTATTAATATTAAAATGTATACTATTATATTTAATATCTTATTTTTTTGAAATAAATACAAAAAAAAACTTTTTTTAAGAAAAACTTCGTACAAATCTGGTGTGTGTGAAATTGGATCTTATTCTTAATTAAATGTTTGAAAAGCACTGATTTGCCTGTTAACAAATTTACAAAATGATATTTGCATCTAATTTGAATGTTTGCTTTTCAACGACATTTTAGACAAAAATAAAAAAATAAATTTTAAACTAGCTGATTAAAAATTGGAAATTCACATAATAAAAATTCTATGAATCTAATTTAAATTATCTTAGTCGCTGATATAAATAACTGTCTATGTTGCAAAATTGAAAATAAAACTAGTTGTTTATCACTTGATTTTTAGGATAGACAATAATTGGTTAGTACAACTTTTTAAGAGTTCGTTTGGTCTTTTAACGCACATCTTCTAATTAAATGAAACTTTTTATATATAGTACAACAAAACTGAATCTCAGTTTGTTTTTTTTTTATATATATTTATATTATAGATTTTTATGAATTTTTCTCCAATGTTTTTTAACTGAATATGGAGATTTTTTTAATAACTTCCATTTAAGATAATTACAAGATTGATATATTTTTTAGAAATCTACAGCAGTTACCGTTCTTTTTAAAAAAAGTTTATTACCAATAAAATTATAAAAAAATATTTTTAATTTTTATAATGAAAATCTTTTTCTATACTTTTTTATGATTTTTAAAAATCACCGTTTTGAAAAAAGGTTGTTGACCAGTCTGATAAATTTAGCTGAGATATTTTCAAGTAAAAATTTCAAATAGGCAAATATTTACCTATAAATAATAATAAAAAAAAACTAAATAATAAAAAACAAATAATTTTCCAAAATTTATTTTTCAAAACATTTTTGTCCTTTTTAATTTTCTCTGTGGGAATTTTTAAAAGGCTTATACATTTTGTAAATGTCGACATTTTGAAACATTTGATGGCAGAATGGTATTGCTAGCAAACCTACACTCAATTTGCGTTAACACAGTCAGTTCGAGGGCCATCCATTTCATCATTATTCATAATTAAGAAAGAGATGGCAAGTTTGGATTAGCTCTAAAGCCCACGATACATATATACGTTCGATTTACTTATCCTAAATTTACTTAAACTGCATTTCAACTTGTATTTTATAACAAATTCAAGTTTAAATGAGGCGCAAGCTTTCTGTCTGTAAACTACTGAATTATTATCGATTCAAGCAATCGTTTGTGTGTGTTTCTTCGCACTATATGGCAATTTTGTTGATATGTACAATAATAAGTTATTAAATCAAAAGAAAAAATAATGCTCAAAATAAAATTAAAATAACTATTATAGCTATACTCAAGATTATAATTAAAAAAAAAATTATTATTGTTTCGCGGAACTTTTAATTTTACTATTATATATATTACTATATTCTAGAACTATAATGCATACTACTAATACACTACTAGTACTACTTGAATACTTTTTACCCATAATTGAACAAAATAAGATTTAGAACAGAAGATTATTAATATATTTCATTGGTCCACTATATACTTTTTCTGTAAAATTTGTGGTGAATATAAAGTTTTGCAAAGTCAGGTTATATTGAAACAAGTTTTCAATTACTTAAAAGTTTAATTAATAAATTTACCCTATATTTAAAACTATGCTTTGAGATATAATTATTAAAAGCTCGGTAGTCTTTTTTCACCAATGGCACATCAAAGTTATTCCTAGAATTTGGCGACACGCTACAATCATGTTTTTTATAAAATTTAGAGATGCGAAGTACATTCGCAGAAGTTAGATAATTAAAAAAATTAGGGTGTGAATTAATAAAAACAGGACTGCTAGATATGGAAAAAACATATTCTTCTAACCAATCTAAGAACCTACTACTATTCTTGAAGGTGCACTTTTTTGACACAATTTTCAGTACACTTAATATTCCCAGTTTTAATTGCTAGTTTCATACACATTTTTTTGTATTCCAATATTGTTTTAGAAATCAGCACACAGTAATAGATCTACATCTGTAAACAATGCACTAATCGGTCAAAAAATCGTTATTCTCAAATAAGCACATTTTTAGAAAGGCGTCTTGTGTAGAACTGTAACTCATGTTTACGCATGTTTATATAATATAATAATAATAATATAAATAAAGCCTAGACGGTTATGTATGTTTTATCATTCTACACTTTCTAACTAAAATCGTTTATATTTTTTACGAGCGTATTATATTTTAAAATTAAACTTGATCATCTTTATAATTACTTATTATTGTTACATATACGAAAAAATCTTATTAATTGAAGTCCAGAAGTTTCAAAATTAATATCTTCAATTTACATATCAATCAGTGCAATAGCAAAAGAGAAAACGTGCCTTTTCTTTCAGTTTCCTGTGTACACAGTATAAATCAGGGGTCCCCCCCGGGGCGTGGAGAGAGGGGCGAAGCCTCATTGGTGCGGGGTCGTAACCCTCTTTTTAGGAGACGCAATTTGTCCGGTCACGGCTTTATTAGAGTGACAAAAGAATTGCTCGAAATCACAATTCACACTCGTACATTGCGATGCAACAAGTTTCCGCCTGATTTTCCGGCGATTGTACACGCTACGACGATATTTCAGCAGCCGCCCGTAAAGTTCGCGGACTTAATAATTGTGTAGAATAGATATGTATGACACTCAGCGTGGAGTTCATAAAGCTCGTGGTTGTGACGACGCCTTAATAATAAAAAATCGCTCCATCATCTACAGTTTTTAATAGTCAACACAGTTTAGGCTCAGAGTAGATGTTTTTCATCCGTATGTTAGCACAGTCTAATTAAAGTGTATATATTCTTATTTAGACATTGGTGACGTAATTTGCGCGAACACCTGTTACGTTCATCTTCTCAATATGCAATTTTATATTTTTACTAAAATTAATATTTTATGAGTAATTACAACAAATAAAGAAAAAATACGCGCACTAAATAAAGAGCTAGGTATATTATTCTTATTTTTAACGCATAGTGAAAACATTTTTAATATTGTACCGATTAATGCACGTTAAGAATATATGAAAATTAATATGATTAAATGATATTTTCATTAGAGAAAAAAACGCAATTATTAAACAACCTAATAATACTACTTTTCGGATCTTAGTGTGCGTGTTGTGCCAAAGAAAACTCAATTTTTTGTAGTGACACATGTGTTCACCACAGACTCCCTCACCAGCGATTTGCAATCACGGAACATATGTATATGGAATTTTTGGTCCTTCCTTTGCTCTTAAAGTTTTAATGAACCGCACTATTTTTACACCGTGTTTCAATCACGTTGTCACCCTATTTCGGATCTAAAATGTTCGATGCCGATGGATAGGCGATTCCACCTTTTTTGAAAAGAATTTCATATGTCATCGGCATAATCTCTTTCCGTGATTAAATTAAATAACATAAAAAATAAATCAAACAAAACGAAGGATTTGGTTTCAGAAGTACACACTTATGCTAGTCTCCAACAGGGCCATGGCCAACAGGACGAGTTTTCTCCATCTCTTTCCGTCCCGAGTTTTATCCTCACCCTCACACAGATTCTGGTGCGACTCTATCCTCCAGCGTTGTTTGATTCGATATTATAGCTATACATATGTATGTATGTAGAGGTTACACGCGGCGTTGTTTGCTGATGTACCTAGCGCTGAATTTAATTTATATGTAGGCGATTATTTTGTGTTAAATGAGCATTATCAGAAAGAAGTATGGATCATATAGTCCATCAGGACTCTCACAGAAGTCGCAGCTATATCATAGAATTCAAGTGATCAACAAACTTGGTTTTTATGACAAGACTATATAATTGAAACAATGTTTATGACGCATTTTTTCAATTCTTTATTAACAATTTTCTAAAAAATCAACAACGAACTGCTGTTTTTTTATTGACTGCAAAAACACGAGCGATAGTCCAATTGTTATTATAATTTGTAATGAATCACCGAACATGTGCTCTCGATTGCGCCCGTATATCATTCAAAACCAGTGGATTCCAAACTTTTCGCTTTTCACGAAGCGGAAAAGCGGCGAGCGGATAAAGTCGGTTATGGCAGGCGTTTAGGCCAATTAACGACCGCTCTTTGAAGATAATTATCGAAGACGTAACCAATTAAATACTGCGATGTGTTTTGCTATAGTTTCTACAATAGTTGAGATCGCGTGTTTCTTTCTGGATACGAATTATAGACTGTTTGACACAAACGAATGCGGTTATTGAAGACACGCTTCGCTAGGTTTATTAATGGGCTAATGTGCTATAGGTTATAAAGTATGATATAAGCTAAGATTACTTAAGTTTATTTTCATACAAGACCAAGTTGACAAGAAGTCTATTATTTTTATCCAAACAGTGTTATCAGGAAGGATGTATTCAGTCATAAAGTCGTCACTGTCACATCGAGTTTATAGCCTTCATACAGGTATAATAAAATGATATAGGAAGGATTAGGTACTCTTGTAAAATATTATCATTAAAATAATATATATCGCACATAAAATTAGCTTCCAACGATATGTGTTTATTATGAAACATTATGAGAATTCTAAAAATTATTTTCTGTGTAATGTCATTGGTGTTCTGGCATCGATTGATTCATATTCTCTAACTTAATGCCAGATATATTTTTTTATTTATTTTTACTAAACGTACTTCGTTGTACTAAAATAAAATACTTTTATAAAAATAAAATATTTTATAAAATTCTCGTTCAAAATCAAGGGCATATAAATAACACAACTGTTAAAAAAAATATTATCCGAGTACCGATACCGGTTTTAATCTACGCACAATTATATTATATTAAAAAGATCGCTACTGTATATATAAAAGTAGCCCAAATTTATAAAATCATTAGTTTCCTTAATCTAACAACCGGTTTAAGAGTTACTTATGTTAATGTTAACATGGGGAATACCCTTAGGATTTACCTGTATTATTTTAGGAATTATTAAGATGTTGTTTATTATTATAATGTCTCTCGGAGACAAGCTAGAAGATAAATTTTCTTCTGAAATTATAAAAAAATTTAAACATTTTTTATGATTAATCTCTAATGTTTTTTATATTATGTTAGGCGGTAGCTACTTATTTCATTGTGTCTGTATTGTATCATACGTGGAGATGTATCGTTCAATGTTTTAAATTGTACTATAGCTTCCAACCTTCAAGTAATGTACAATTCAACGGAAAAATCGATCTCGAAACAAAATTCAGAACTACGCTTTACCCTATATATCATAGGTATTTATACAGTGAAGAGAAGATATATATACATATATTATTTTTGAGATCAAATTGACATTGAACAGATCTGCAATTTTACAAGCTCTTTCATTAAACTTTCAGTATATAATTTTGACGCGTTATCCAATCATTTCCACCCATTCGTAGAAAAATATAAATTTTTCTCTACATGAATAGCTTACTAATGAACAACTTCAAAAGCATCCACTCATTCGAAGTGAATAACGTAATCGGTAAATGTATGTTTATTTTAAACCCATAAAATCTGAAAGAAAAATAATAACATTTACATAAAGTAATTTTCCGTTATTGCGTTTTTCATCTGTGTATTTTTTTCTTCCGAGGCAAATATGTCGCTTTTTGCAAATCACTAAACCGGTAACAATGCTTGTCTCTACAGTAATTGTAGAGCATTATGAATATGATGAAAAAGCGTCGTTGTTTGTTTTTGATTGTGATTTTCCGGGAAACGAAGCATCTTATCTCACGAGTTTACTTCTGACGTCTGTTCATTCGGGCAATTGAGCTCGTTTGATTATTCAAATCGGATGCAATGTGTCATTTGACCTGTGATTTGTATGCAAAATATGCATGTTGAACACTTGTTTAAACTTTCCGGTGTGTTCATAGCCAGAGAAACTTTTAGGACCCCATCAGGTTATTCATAAACATATTCCATCCTATAACAAAGATTAAATAATAATATTTTAGCTGTAATTAATAAATTTCTTACAATGTAATTTACATAATTTTTGTACATACATATTATGAAATATTATATCACACAAAAAACTTGCTTTTAGTTGTATTGAACTTTGCAATATATAATAAAAAAATGAGGAAAACGCAAAATTCTTTTTCCCTAACTGATTAATTAAACCGTTGAACATATTTTTGTAAATGATTATATATTCATTAAATATATAATCGTTGATAACATTGTACATTTCTTTTGATTTAGAGATAAAATGATGTCTCGTATATACAAAATGTAAAATTACACACTAATTAAAAATCAGCTTCTCTATGAAATCACAGATTAAACATTTATCGATATTTGTACATACTAAAAAATAATAGGTTAAAGTCTATAAATAAAACTATACAACAATATTTTCCCATAAATATAAGATTTATATTTGAAATTATACATTTAATTAAGTTATAATGTAAATATTTTTATTCGAGTTTGCTTCTATATAATTATACAAAAAATGTTATTATTACATGAATTATATGCTTTATTTAAATTTTTCTTTTTAATATTATTTTTGTTAAAATACTAATTAATTGCTTGGTTTTTGTGATTCATTATGATATATTGTAATATAATATATTACATTTATTTATCAAAATTATTTTATTTGTGAAAAAAAAAACAGAAAAATGCTACAAATTTACTTAAAATACAATAAACCCCCCAATAACACGGTAAATTGGAGACGTTTTATTTGGGTGCGTGTAGTTGGGGACTAGAAAATATTCGTATATTTTTTTGCAATACGTACGTATGAGTCAGACGCGTGTGATGAGATATATCCTCCCTTTGGCCCGCTCACAGACAAAGTAACGGCCATCCAAAGAGCACATCCCCAATTGACCGTATTATTGGGTGGTCTACTGTATATAATCATTAATCATTTTATGATTATATACAGTAGACCACCAAAATAAATTTATTGTCACAGAATAAATAATATAAATAAAATAAATTCATCTATTAAAGCTGAATTGTTGCATCTCTATTATAATCATACATTTTTAAGTAAAAAATGAGTATAAAAATTGTCACAAACTATATGATTTGTGACAATTTTTCTTCTTCTAAATATATCATTAAAAATCAGCATTATATCTAGTATTATATTTAGAGTTATATCCTGATTTAAAATGTCATTAGTTTTCATAAAATATTGCTAAATTTCTGAAAATTTTCAATAAAATTCATCGTATTTTGAAGCCTCCATTTTGACAAAATATGAAGCAATTGACTGGATTTTAAGGATCATTTTGATAAACTACAATACTGTATTTTCGTATCTATATCAAAATCGTTTATTTTTAAATTAAAAAAAAACAATTACAAAATATATTTACAGAAAATTTTCGGTAAAATTCTCTGTTCTTAAAACTTTTTTGAAAAATCACTAAAAACACTATTGTATTTTATTAACAATAATATAAATTATATATTAAGTTTATTTAAAGCTGAAAAGAGTACAATGATCAGTTAAAAAAACATCTTAAAGAGTATTCTTGATAATTTTAGTTTAAACATTGAGAGTGTCCCTCAAAGTGTGGCAGATATATAATACATATGTTGATATTGTCATTGACGTTATTTTATTTAAATGCAGTGAAATGCAACTTTTACTTTAATTTTATTTACCGTTTAGAATCAGGTCACATTAGAAAGAAAAATATTTATAGAATATTTTACCATTCATACATCATTATCTTAATATTTATAAAATAACACTGATATAATAACTCCTTCCGATTATTATAAAGGCATATCAAATTTTGTGAGCCTCAGACGGGTTCTTAAGATACAAAAAAACTACATATGGATTAGATTTTTTAATGAACGCGCTCTTTTCAATAAAAAATGCATGCAAAAACATGTAAATAACAACTCACAGATGTGCTCAACAATGTCTCATCATTGAAAATACATTATTATTATTATTATTGTAATAATATTTTATTGTATTCTAGATTCTTTGATTATCGACCATGCACTCGTTTATTAAGGTCGATCGATAAACGAAATACGTATGTGCTTCATGTGCAATATACAACAAGCATGCACTTATTATCTTAATCAATGATATTGCCATGATTGATCTATATTACTAGCCTGGAATGGTTCAATTAAAATGTATTTATTTATTTTTTAAATATGCTTTAAACATACATGAGCAATACTTACTTAAAATTAACAAGACTGCAATTATTGTTTAAAAAGTTAATAGGTGTCTTCTGAAAACAATTATCTTAATCGTTTTCTCGAGTGTTACACATGTCATAAATATTTTTGAAGTAGTTTTTTTCTAATTATGTTGAAAATGTGTAAGAATGAAAAACAAGCACTTGATGTGGTCGTATCTGAAGTGTCACGTGCGAATTCCACTGTGATAAGGAAAATGAGTAAACACTTTGAATATTAGGCTTCGTGGAAAATAACTTAAATTTAAAAGATAAAATAATTTGGAAATCAACTAGCGTACAATTTTCTTTAAAGAAAATAATAAATAAATTCTCACTACATGACTTGTTTATATTGCACATTATTTTTAATGAATAAATAGTTTACAAATATGTTTTTCATTTATAAAAATAATCAGAGAAAAGCGAAGGGATTTCTAGTATTTTTTTTTAAATCCGCGATTAAGTTTTAGACCCCATAAATATTTATAAAATTGTAAGTAAAAAAATTTAAAATGTGTTTAAATATTACTTATGTACTTAAGTAAAAAATAGTGATTATTAATCAAAGGATCTATAATTCTCATTCAAGTAAACTATTGATAAAATCGCTGATTTATTTTTACGGTTTACTAGCTAACGGATTAGAGCGTTTTTAGTGTAAAATATTAATTTAAGTGTTAAATTTTTGATTAAATAATAATACATCTGCTTTTGATTTTACGTCACGAATTCAATATTATGTATTGTGTATATTTAAAAGCATCTCAATAATTTAATGCTGGTGTTAATAGCTTATCACGAATGCAACGCAAGCATTTACTAAGTTAAAATTTACATTTTTTGCATAAAATATTTTTTTAGCAATAAATAAACATAAGAAAAATCTTGTGAATCTCTGGCTGGCATATTTGCACTTCAAAGATAATAAAATAAGTATTTGCCACGTAGTACTCGTATATATTTTTATCGTATTTGATTGACGTCAGTGTAACGTCTTTTTACCTTTGAATAAAAAATCTAAAAAAAATAACTAAGCTGCTGTTAAATTTATCTGTGTTTGCTTGTAACATTATAATGAAGAAATTGAAAAAGAGTCTTAACACAGGGCCGTAAAGTTTGTTTGCCTCAAAAAACAAACGACAGAATTATCAGACGTTTTGCTGTTTTCCGTCGACTTTGATATTATCATATCACAAACGTTAGATAATGATAAAAAGCTGATTATAATAATTTCTTTTGTATACTTTCATTAATGATATTTAACCTCTTTTCTGCAAGGTTATAAGATAAAAGATAAATAAAATAAATTACCGCCATGATTATCAAGCATTTTTATTTATACATCTTTCTTATTAAATGAGTATTTTTTATTTAGAATAATTATAACATATTTCGAATCAAGTGCATTAAAACAAATTGCGTCAAAAACAGTGCATTATTCATTGCTTCTTAAACGGTTTTTTCTACGTTTATTATAATAATATTTTAGTAAAATACATTAGCATTAAAAACATATAGTGGCACTGAGCAATCAAAAATATATTTTCAGCAAAAAACATATCCTCTTCCGATTTTTATTGTGATCATGTACAATTTGCAAATAAAAAATTACACCTATTCAGTGCCGATTTTTGTTATATATCTATTGAATAATAACAGGAAACACTATTGTGATTGACACGATTTTATATCACTATAAAAATATGTATTATCTGAGTGTGTTTAATTAAAAAAATAACCAAAGAGAGATTATCTTAGATGATTATATAACGATACTATTCTGATATCGCATAATAAACTTTGATTGTGCTTTAACAGTTTTACGATGATTCGAAGTATGATTTTATAGTTAGTTGTCTAGTAATTATGTTTTATCGCAATGGTAACTGTATAGTTAATTTAATGTGTCACAGTTATTTTGACAGTGCTCACACTTAAATGTTTCGGGAAGAAAAGCCAATGTATTCTTATGACAAACACATGCTATAACATTATTATTTTATAGCCCATTAATTAAAAACTTAAAAACAGATAAAATAAAATAATGATGATCATAAGTCTGATCGATAAAATATTGTGGATGTTTATCTTAAACATCTGGCATTATTTCTTCTTTATATGTTCTTAAAAAAATACTATATTTTGAACATTTGATGCGTGTTTCTGAGTCATGTAAAATAAATGTTTATCTTAAAAATTTGCTAGTTTTAAGAACTGAAAATGACAAATTTTAAATGTTAATTGTATTCTGAAAATGTGATGTTATATTATCATTTCCATTGTATAGTATACTACTGTTTAGTAGTAATTTTTGCGTTAAACATATATTTTATTGATTATAATAAGTAGAAAATGTTATGTTTGTTATAATAATCGCATCAAATCAGATTGTTTTTAAATTAATTCAGATGACCTATGTGTTTTGTATCATATACATTATTTTTTTATTATGTTTTATCTCTGTGGCAATAATAAATTTACAGTATTACTATTTGTATAATATTTGATGCATTTTAAATGCTCGTTTATGTTTTCCCGTAAATGAAGTAAATACAATTTGTATTTACTTAAAATTGAGCGACGACATTAAATTATTCAACACTTTAAATGGAAGACAATTTACGTTTTGTTCTAGCGTGATGATCGACTTGTTTTTTTGGATTGTTTTCTTCAAAGATAAACAGTTTAAACTCTTAAATTCGACCTCGAAAACCTCCAACAGTCATTTAACCACACGTTTTCATGATAAATTATTCTTATCGGTGCTAACAAGCATCGAGTTTCTACTGAAAAAATATGTTTTGCGCTTATTGATGATAACGCAATTACACACAAGTGCATGTAAAGTGTGTGTATAATTTAATATATTCGATAAATATATATCACGTAGACAATACAATAATTGATTCAATGCTAGTCTTACAAAAACAGATATTATATAAGAAAAAAACATTGCTCCGATAAATATATCTAATTTTATTAACAATTAATTACTTTCATTGCATTTCTTTTCAAGAAACAATATTTATTATTTAAACTTACTTAGTTTTTCAATCCTAAAGATACATAGTAAAATTGCTGCAGATGTGTCATCAATTATGGTTATTTATAATGTATGCATATTTATCGCGTTATTTTTAGATAAATGTTTATAAGGTTATCAACCGATATGGCAGTTCCGATCAGTGCATTATGTTTATCGTCACATATTTAGATTATTTCTTTGATAAAAATGTCAATTCAGTTAGAGCGATGTTGTATCACAACTTCTGGAAATATCCGACAGTGGCTATGTAAACATATCTCAAGTAAATGTCACTTTTTTATGGATTCGTCATGAAAATATCTCAAAAACATACATATTCATACCGATATTTTCTCACGCCCAAGTGTCTCGTTCTAGCTGACTGTGTACATAGTTTGAAATATTTAGAAGATCCTCTCAACTTATGCTTTGTTATAAGCAAGCATCGATAATTTTATATCCCTGTTGTGTTACACATTTGCATATATACTTTTTTTTATTAAAAAAAGAAAAGGCAATGACATCTAGACACTTCGCTTTTTTATCAATAAGGAAGGTCGCAGAAGGTAAATCACGCCATGGCCTTATAATAATTTCCGCAAGGTAATTTTAATCACTGCTTCCGCTCCGTATCCTTGATGGCGATTGTTAACACTGTGTCAAAAATTTGAATATTACCGCCAAACATTGAAAGGCGACAGAATTGAAATGTTGCCAGTGGTATAAATTTAACTTTTATATGTCGTTGATCGGCAACATAAATAAAATGTAATTTCGCGAGACTAAAACAGAACATTAACGAAAAAAAAAATATATTTTATAACATTCTTGCTTTTATTAATTTCCGCCCTATAATTTTTTAAACAGTTATGAATTTTAATTTTTTTGAGTAGTTCAGGAGAGCTAACAAAATCTATCTATAATTTATCCCATATACATATGCAAATTTCATGACGTCAGAGCTCACTGTACGCAAGTTTAATGCTTCAATAAAATTTTCTGCGTTATACATAATACACCTAACAATAAAAACAGTAATATTTATTCATTAAAAACAGTATTATTATATCGAACTGACTGTGTTAACGCAAATATAATATAGTACTTGATGTATAATTCGTACCTAGTACTTAATTCATAAGTTTTTTTAGTAAATACTTTTTATTAAACTTTATTTTAGACGACTTCTAATTTATAAAATAGTACTACTAGTGACACTTCACACAAAGTAGTTCTGAATAATTATTTTTATTATCAATTTTTAATTTTCAAAATAATTTAAAATAAAACTGAACAATTTAACAGGTTTCCCCAATGCGCCAATATACAATTAAGAACTATTCCATTAAATATAAAAAATATGATGCACACCAAAAATAGATTACCATAATCTCAATTTTTCCAGCTCCTCATAGCTCTCGCCGTAAATATACTTTTGTTTGGCATGCTCGTTGAGAAGCTGGATAGCTCGTGCAAGAGAAGCGTTCTCAAGCGTTGAAATCTTGTTCGCGAAGGTCCGATACAAGGGACGCGATCGCGACTATCTGGAGCACTCTAAAGCTCGATGGATCATTTATTCTTTGCCTGATGAGTAAAGGACAAATATGATAACTTTTGAATTAAAAGGAATTAAAAAATAAAAATCAAATGTTTTGATTTATTTTGACTTTACTACATACATATGTTAAAATTATTTTCTTAGTGGTTGCAACTAAATATTTTGAAACTGAATATAAATAAAATAAAAGAATGCTGGTATTGGCGATTAATTGACGAAGTGCAATGATTTTGTTTAGTACTTGTTTATTATCAAAGCGGAGCCACGCTCATATTTAACAGTTGCGAAACGTCCATTTGCTGTTCAAAGTAACATATGTTGAAATTATTTTATCGATGGGTTGCAATTTGTGTGTCGCATAAGACAAAATTAAAATCATTTTTTTCTAGTTTAAAAAAATATTTACAAGGAAACTCAATATAAATGAAACAAAAAATGCTTTTTTTAAGGATAAGTTAAAATGGCTTGCTTTTGTTTGATACATGTTTATTAACGCAACGCCACGCTCAATTTTAACAGTTGCGAAACGTACATTTGTTGCTCAAATACAAATCTAACCTAAAATAATATAATAACGGTATAATGGTTCATTTATTATCTTAGGTTTGGGTTTGAACAGAAAATGAAACATGAGCGTGGCGCCGTGATGATAAACAAGTACTAATATTTGGTTTAAATAAAATAATTAATAATTCAAATTTTCGGTTATCGGGGGTCAAATTTATTCTAAAAAATATGTATTCATTTGATTTATTAATATACAATTATAAATGATATTTAAAACATATATTCGTTGCAGACAGTTATTAATGGAATGTTTACTGTTCTGACCAATACTCACTCGCTGCCGCTCGTTTTCATCAAACATACCTTAATTTTGAAAACGTATTCATGTAATAAAAGCTTTGTGCAAAAAATAATAATTTAATTAGAACAATCTTAAGCCATGATTTATATTACACCTATCGCCTTGAAACTGGAAGATCTGTAACTGTACTTATTGCGCTTAAGTTATTATGAAACAGCGATTGTCATAAATATTTATTTATCTATATCCATGTCTGCCTGAAGGTACAAATTAATTACAATAATTAAGTAATACGCATGTATATTCATCACTGAATACATATATGAGTCAGTGTTTATATCATGACGTATACATATCCCACGTGTTTTATCATTCATCGCGACCTTGAAAAGTGTCAATAGATTAGATTGAATCGTTGCAGCCCAATGTCGTTTGTCAAACGCAACGAATAATTTCACCGAACGGCGCGAAATTCGAAAATTTCACGCACGATTTCGTCAAATAATTTTCGCCTAAACGAGCTCTATACACATACGTACATAGTATTCTTGCGATTTTCCACATGCATATTGGAAATTATGCAGAATAAACATGACACGGTGATGAGTCCGCCTTTTGTAGATGTGGAATGTTTAATAGCTGTATTGTCGGACTCGTATTGTGTTTTTCCTCGTGATATAGATACGTGGGTGGTTTAAATAAGGATAACGGATCCTTTTTTGCGTCGTGATTAGTTACATTCATGCGCCTGATTTGCTTTTAAATTCCGTTTTTTGGTCAATGCGACGATTTTATCCTTCACGGTCAATGCCGATCGTCTCTTCTGTAAGCTAACCCCGATTTTATCTACGTGTCACCATTGAAACGTGACTAAATTCGCCAAAAACTTCAAGGTTAAAGCCACTTGCACTTTTGAAATAATTTATAATCGACTAATCATTAGTAACTATATTTTAAAATAAAATAAACCACTGAAGCGTCAATATCAAATATATGATTTAATATGTATTGTCTAGACAAACTACAATAGCTACGATATGGAAAACGTCTACAAAATATGCAAATTAAACAACAAAAGTATATATATAGAGAACATAAACGACACGATATTAACCTATTACAGTGTTAGCCACATTTAACTCTCGCAATATATCCTTTAGTGGGTCGCCATCCTTTTAACAGTCGCCTAAATTCGCAATTGGCTGCGACAGATTTATATCACTGTTAAACGCATCATTACGGTCAACTTTACACAACTAAATAAACGGCACATCCTTCGCAAAGGATATAAACGGAATTGCGCAATAGCTTACGGACGGACGGACAGCAATAAATAAATTATACATTTGCATTGTAATTTAAAAATAATAGGCGTATGCTATTGCGCGTTCGAAAAAGTGATAAAGCTTATAGGTGTAAGAAATAACATTTTGCAGTTATTAAATTAACGCAATTTCATACGCTCAAACAAATGGATTGACGACGGGAGAAAATTAACACCGTTTATCGTCAGTGACGCTTCGTGACTTTGGCAATTTGATTTATTAAATAATTGCGCATGGGATGATCTCCTGATGTATTTTTTCTATTATAGTCTTCCCATTCGTGTCTGTGACTATCAACGTGGGTTGAAATGTATTGTTTTTAATCATAAAAGTGGAACAAGAATACCAAAAAACAGGCGATGTACTGTTCGCTTCTCAACAAAACAAAGTATTTAGTATGGTCTTGGATACATTGATAGGGTTTCAATTAAATAATTATTTTTTAAATTCATATTTAACATTGCAGTTTGATTCACAATGATGTATAGCACATTTTTCAATGTACTTGTACATCATTGTATGTTTCTATATTGAAATTATACATTTTAAAATAAAATAAAAGTATTTTATTTTTCTAGAATCGTAAATTTGAACTAATGTAGCAAAAGTCGAAATATCATATTTCGGCAACAAAAGTGTTAAAGTCGTTACAAATACTCCAAAATATTTTTAATAATATTTTTAGATGATATATCTATTTTTTTAAATTTCTGCAAAGCAAATTTTTTGATTTTAAATAAAAAAATATTTAATTGTATAAAAGTCGCTACACAGTCAATGTTAACCATAAAGATTTAATATATTATTTTTTACATACTATATGCTTATATATCATTATTTTATTCAATTAAATCTCGTATTTTAATATAAAATTGATTTTATTTTTGAAAATTATATGCTAAAATTTTATTTTAATAAAAATGATCGATTATAATAGACAATGTATTTTTTTCATTACAGTCGCTAAAAAAGTCACAATATTTTTATTATGACAAATAAAAAACAATATGATATACCGCAAAAATTTAATATATTATTTTATATGAAATAATATATATTTACCATATTTTTAAACTTTCATAAAATTGACTTTTGGTTTTATATGATTTTTTAAGTAAAAAAGTATTGTTTTCTATAAATCTGGCTACAAAGTTAAAGCCTAGTTTCTGCATATCATAATGTGATCTTTTTGATTTAAGAACCGATATTTAGAGTCTAATATATGTAACAACAAAAACTACACGCACAAAATAATTGTGTTAATTAACTAATATTGAACTTAACATATACATATGATAATTAAATTTTTGTTATAAAACTATACAACTTAGCTAAAAAGCATAAAATCAATCAAAAGTCAATCAGAATCGATCACAAAATATTTAATAACACATATCTATTAATATTTAATCAAAGCAACATTAATTTAATATGACTCTTTTTACCAAATACTTGTTAAAACCAATGACAAAATTGAATTTTGACACTTTTTAGTACAATATTATACATAAATATAAATACAAATCTTTAAACTCTTATATGCTTCCTGTAGAACATTGTTATATCTTCAATAAACTTATTTATTTACTTTTATAATATTAAGACATGTGATTAGTATAACAAATATATATGAGTCTGTAATATATTATATTGAAAGTAAATCATAATTGTGAGTAGATTAGATTATAAGTAATAATTTTATTGAATGTAGGTGATTCATACATATGTTATGGTTCTTTCAGATGCATTTAAATTAGTATATAAAAGACTAATTAGTATACTGATATTCTAAAAAAATACCACATAATAGTTTTCTGTTAAAAGTTATGCCAAATACAATTCTTAGCTATTTGAATAAGAGTTTTACGTAAAACATCATTAAATGAAAGTGCACACCATTGTATCTAGATCGATTTCCATTCAAAAAGCAATGGGAAGCTTGCCAAGATTATCTATAATAGCTGAAAGATTGTATATAATGAGATACAATAGTAGTGTATCGTTTAAAGTTACTTAAAAATACATAATTATTTTAAATATGCTCAACTAATCACTGAAATAAATCATTAAAAATATACTAAAGTTATATTTTGCTATTGCAGGTCCCTCTACATGGGTCGAAAAATTTCCAGAGGCTGGAGGAGAACGCCAAAGTCCCATTGATATTGCAACTTCGAGTACGGCATCTGGCACTGAAATGGCTCCTCTGGTTTGGAAGTATAATCCCGAGCAAACGCGTTCTTTGTTGAACACCGGATTTTGCTGGAAGGTAGAAGAGAACGGCAAAGGATCTGGTGAGTACCGATAAATAAAAAAGCTTATTAAGGTCCATAATTATATTGGAACATAGTGCAATAATCCATTTACTCGCATAAAGGTGGCAATAGTAAGGCTTCTAAGACTGTAATTGCGTGATTTACATAACGCCCCTTTCTATATTATATATAGAATTCTTGTATTACAGAGATGTTGACGTGTTTTCTTCTTGTTGTTTTTAAATAGAATTGAAAGGAGGACCTTTGCACGATGATGTTTATCAGTTGGTTCAATTCCATTGCCACTGGGGATGCTCTGATGGTAGAGGATCGGAACATACTGTCGATGGGCAGTCTTATTCCGCTGAACTTCATTTGGTCCATTGGAATTGCAGCAAGTACAAGAGTATCGAAGAAGCTGGTGGACAGCCCGATGGTCTCGCAGTTTTGGGAGTGCTGATGAAGGTAAGGATCTATGATAATTTCATGTATTTATAAACAAGTTGTTCTATATGTTTTTGTTTCGCAAACTGACCTTGCCCATCGCTGACCATCGCTAGTTTAATGATCGCGATCATGAGGAAAAAACAAGTTTTGTATACACCGATAAGTCATAATAATTACTAGTGTAAGTCGTGATTTCCCGAAGCGATGTTTTGTTGGCAATTTACATGCAAAAAGTGGTTAAAAATTGCAGATAAACAAAAAACAATGCTGAAGTCAAACAATCAAAAACTCATATTTTGAATTGTAACTTAAATAGTATACTAGTTTTGGTGTAGATCTGTTGGTTAATAAGGATTTGACAATGACCAACTAAAGACGTTAGTTAGAATAATAATCAAGCACAACAATTCAAGAGCTTGCCTAAAATTTAAGAAGGATTTGACAATAACCAATTAAAGACATTAGTTAAAATAAGAATCAAGCACAACAATTCAAGAGATTGCCTAAAATAAATCATCAATTTGTTTCTATAAACATATTTCGTATCTATAAACATGTGTAAAAAACAGTTTCTTCTTCTTTTTTGGAGCAAAACGGGTGCTTTAATGAATTTAGTATTAATCATTCCAACTTCATTAATTTATATTGACTTTAAATCTAGTTGGTTGTTGCCACTTACATTGTAGTAGTCTACACTGATATTAATACACTAATGCTAGTCTGAAACGTCGTCATTATTACTTTATCATTTAACGAAACTTACAGTCAAAAGATCTTGATTTTAAAACAGTTATTACTGTCTTGATTTAAAAATGCATCTTCACTGACTGTTTTCGTCGGTTTATAATATTTTCAGCTTAGCATGTTATATTTGATTAATAAACAAGAAGATTCATGAAGACATAGAAAACCACTTTTGGAACATCTTGTCTTTCTTACACAGTGGTCAAAAAGCGGGCAGCTGAATTTAAACATTGGACGAAAAGCATTGAAAATGATTATCGCAGTGCGAAATTTTTCATTTTCTTTTCCAAAAGTCATCCGACTTACTACTATGTAATGAACAAATACTGATATTTTTATGGAAAGATTTGTTACTACCGATGAAATGTAGGTTTCTTCATCACTATCAGTAAAATCAAAGCAACAGTTGAAATGATTCACCACCTTCTAAAAAGAAATGATCCTCTGATAAAAATATGCAAAGAGTATATTGATGGTGGATTGCCTTTATAACAATACAGTACTACTCTAACTTGTTATGTTAACTTCGTGAAGAAGCTGGAATTGTGTTGACAAAATGTGTATTGTAACATCAGGATCGTTCTAGCACACACTTGGGTGAAATGATCTAGTTCCATCATACATCCATCTATTCCTGAACTTTAAATGATCACCTTAGAAGGCAACAATTTTCGTGCATTGATGAAATTGTGTATTTTGCAAAACAAAACGAAACATTTTATCAGACGGAGATCATAGATTTTTATTAAAAATTTATAAAACATATAGTCTTATGCCATGTATTTTAACTACTACTATTATTTTTAAGCCTGCAAGCATAATATAAATATTTTTAAATCATATTTTTACTAAATTAGTAGATTGAATCTCATTTTATAGTACAAAAACATACATTAAAATAATATACATATGTAATGGTTTACGTAACGCCAAAACATATATGTATGTATGTTTGTATGCACATGCTCTGGAAACTTTCACAAGAGAAATTCACCATATCATTTTTATAATGTTTTTTTCACTATACACATTAGTCATGCCGTCTATAAACATTTCAGGTGGGAAAAGCTCATCCAGAGTTTGAGAAAATAGTGCAGCTCTTGCCGTACATAACACACAAGGGAGACAAAATCACAATGAAAGATTCACCAGACCCGGCCAAGCTACTCCCCGAGAAGAAAACCTTCTGGACTTATCCCGGCTCGTTGACCACCCCGCCGTGCAGCGAGTCTGTCACTTGGATTCTGTTCAAGGAACCGATTGAAGTATCTTCTGAACAAGTATGTATACATAATATATTCATTCATTCTCCTTTTTTCTTGGTCATTCTCTTTTTAACTCTTTTCGATTCCGAGCCATCGGTGTTCAAGAAACAAAAATATCTGATTGGTTCACTTTTTTTCACCTCTGTGATACAAGAAATTATTTTAGTGATCTTCATACAACAATTCCGCATTTTTGCTACAAAGATAACATAACTGGATTTAAAGTAGAATTACACATTTTATATAAACAACACTTTTTCCCTTTATGGGCAAAAGTGTTGTTTATATAAAACACCACTTACTCCATCAAATATTCTAAAATAATCTTTAAACTCATATTTATGATATACTATGATACATAATATATATTTAATGCTATGTTTAAAGCTTTATTTTATAATTATGTAAGTAAAAAATATGTTTTTTTTATTTAAAATAACTACAAAAAAATGCCTTGTGTGTCATTTGTGATATTCAACATATGTGTTTTAAACATCATTTATAGTTTAATTTTTAAAGTCAATAATAACAAAAAAACGCATAATCTAGTGCAAAACTAGTACCGAACTAAGAAACTCCTGATTTATTTGGTCTGTAATATAATTGGATGATCACTGGTTTTAATATAAGGTCTGATTTTATATGAAACTTTTAACTTTTGAATAACATTTTGGTTGAATATCAATATGGGTTTATTACAATGCATTGTAAAATAGGTTCTGTAAAAATTGAATATAAAATATTTTTATAAAAGATCACTTTTACTAGTATGTATATAAAACTAAAGTACCTCTACATTTTATACTAACTTACTAGCTTTACTGATTGTTTAGTCAAAAATTAACTAACCATAAAAAATTTTACAAACAATTATTGTTTTATTGTATTGACGTATACAAACTATTGTTTTCTAATTTTTGTTATATCATGGATAATTTTATAATAATCTCTTGTAATTTTTGTTAGCAATGATTTTATTTAGTGATATAACTTATAGTGTCACATAACAACTATATAAATGATAAGATCGACTGAAATCAGACAATAAAAATTAGGTTATAGCAAATTTGAGGCATAAATTTAAATATAGGACAACAATTTAAAATTTTTACTAAAGGCGAAAATATCAATCGGTGTGCCTTTTAACTTTAAAACTAACATATTTTTTTAAAAAGTACAGAATATTAATAAATATATGGGTTGATACTTACTCTTTGATCATTTCAGCTGGCTAAGTTCAGGGATCTGCGCACTTATGGAGCTGCTGAGGATGAACCGTGCGATGGGCACGTTCAAGTGATCAACAATTATCGTCCACCATTGCCGCTCGGGAACCGAGTCCTGCGCGAATGTGGAGGTCATTAATCAGATGAAAAATTGCAATTTTTTTGAAATGACAGCTTATACAATATACACCAGCGTGTAAAGAACATCGTTAGCATAAAATCAAGCTTAGTTTATTATTCATAGTTACATGTTTAATTATTAGATGTTGTGTTTAATGTGAAAAATTGCTTATATTATAATATTATTATTATTATAATTTTTAAATCAATTATCGACTATATCGTTTTGATTGTTACAATTAGATTCGTACGATAACCAACAATCACGTTTGGCTCGGAAACAGCAACGACGATGTTCAACTTAGATCTGATTCATCAATTAATAATCACTATTATGATTTTAATCGCAGATTTGTTTATGTTGTTATTAATTATTTATTCATGTAGATTATTATGTGTTTTTAAGAATATTTTTCATTTGCTTGACAAATGTGCCTAAACCGGCGAGCCTATCCGACTGACGATTGTAAGCACGATGCGGTTGTGAAAGGGCATTGACCAATATTTGGCCTTATTTTTGTGTATGTACATATATAAATTGCTTTTATCTGTGTTAAACAAACGATTTTTAAACAATTCATTACAATGTGGAATAATATTTTTGATATGATTATATAAATATACTACATATCTTGAAGACTAATGAAATTGTATTAAAAGAAAATCTCACGTATGCATCCTATCTATTGTGCCTTGAAACAGTGTGTTTAGTTTTGAATCT